>NC_041383.1:262692195-262693400 GCF_002162155.2 Triticum dicoccoides | reverse complement strand
CGGGTGCAAATATATAGGTAGAGGGAGCTAGGAGAGTCCAAATGAGGTGCGGTTTTTGGCCACACGATCGTGATCGAATGGCTGAGAGGATGGAGGGGGTTTGGATGGGTCTTGGGCCACTTTGGAGGGGTGTTGGGCTGCAACACAAAGAGTGCTTTTACGGTTCCCCGGTTAACCGTTGGAGTATCAAACGGACTCCGAATGGCATGAAACTTGACAGGCGGTCTACCGGTGGTGAACCAAGGCCGCTTGGCAAATCTTGGTCCATTCCGAGAATGTTTAACACCTGCACACGAAAAGAGGTAAAAGGGGGCACCGGAGGACATAGGAGTGTCGGATTGCGAAACGGACAACGGGGAAAGAGACCGGATGCAAGAGACGTACACGTATGCAATGCAATGCACATGATGACATGGCAAAATGCAACACGCAAGCGAACAACTGGCAGACACCTGGCGCATCGGATTCGGGGCGTTACAACTCTCTTCCACTAACAAGAGGGGGCGTTACAACACCTCGGATTCGATGCGCCAGGAGTCCGCCAGTTATTCGCCGTCATTGCCATGTCATTTGCTTGCGTGTTGCATTTTATCATGTCATCATGTGCATCTCATTTTGCATACGTGTTCGTCTCATGCATCCGAGCATTTTCGCCGTTGTCCGTTTTGCAATCCGACACTCCTATGTCATCCGGCGTCCCCTTCTTGTCTCTTTTTGTGTGCGGGTGTTAAACATTCTCGGAATGTACCGAGGTTTGCCAAGCGGCCTTGGTACACCAAGGGTAGACCGCCTGTCAAGTTTCGTGCCATTTGGAGTCCGTTTGATACTCCAACGTTTAACCGAGGAACTGTAAAAGCTTCTTTTGTGTGCAGCCCAACACCCCTCCAAAATGGCCCAATAACCCATCGAAACCCCCTCCATGCTCTCGGTCGTTCGATCAGGATCATGTGGGCGAAAACCGCTCCCCATTTGGAGTCTCCTAGCTCCCTCTACCTATAAATATGTGCCCCTCCCGCATTTTCGCGCAGTCCAAACCCTAGCCCCTTCTCCTCGCGTCACCTGACGAAATCGCCGCCGCCGGACGTGTCCGCCGGACACGTTGCCTGGACCAACCACAGGCCACCACGTCACCCCCGCCGCCTCCTGGACCAACCACCGCCCGCCACCTCGCCCGCGCCCCGCGCCCACTTCGCCGCAGCCCGCGG
>NC_041383.1:262637185-262691886 GCF_002162155.2 Triticum dicoccoides | reverse complement strand
GCCGCCGCCTTGGCCAGCGCCGCCGCGCTGGACCGCGCCTCTCTCGCCGCCCTCCGCCGCAGGTTGCCGGAACCCCGGCGCCTCGCCGGCGCGCCGTGCCCGCGTGCCCCGAGCTCCCCTGCCGGCGACCGCCCGCCGCCGCCTCGCCTCGCCCCGTACCGCCTCCACCGGCCTCGGCCTCCACGCCAACCCCGCCGTCGTCTCGCCTCGTCGCCGGCAAACGCCATCCCCGCGCCAGATCCGGCGAGATCCGGCCGGAGGAGGTCGCCCCAGGCCCTTCCTCGTCATCTCCGGCGAGCTCGCGCCGCCGCCTCGAGAACCGTGCCCAGATCCAGATCCGGCCAAACGAGGTTGACCCCGAAATTCCACCAAGTCCCTTTTTTGTCATATTTTGGTCCCCTGTTCATCGCATCATAACTTGCTGCATACTGCTCTGTTTCATGTGTGTAATATATCAAAATGTTCGCCATGAGATGCTCTACATTTCATTCCATTGTGTCATGCTTGTTTGATCTCGTCTTGATGCCTGAATCATTGTTGAAAGAGTGCTATATGATGTTAATCTGCTGAAACTGTTATAACTTGATGATTTGTCTATTTCGTTGCATCTTGTGTGTGCATCCTATGAGCATGAGCTCTACATGTGTTTTTATCTATGTCATGCCTTCTTCACAGTGGTGCCATTCATGTATTTTTTTGTGGGTCTTGTAGTGAGTGCATCGAGCTTGTGAAGTAGGGTACTTGTTGTTGCTGTTTTGCTAGGCTGTTTCTGCTATATGATGATGCTATGTAAACCTGCTGCTACAATTCATTCTATGCATAATCTAGAGACGTTCAATAAGAATGTTCTGTTGTACATATCTTGCTCTATCCATTCATGCCCCTGGTTGCATTTATAGCCTGCTGTAACCTATTGTAATCTTGCTCTCAACTTGCTAAATAATGTTGCTGTCAGCCTGATTAACTTTAAGTTCAGTTTTGCCATGTGTTTTGCTAGTGATCCATGCAACCTATGAACTTGCTCTTGCCATGCTTAGCTTCATAAACATGTCTTCTTACTGTTGGTTACCTTCCCATTCCATGTATTGCTTTGTGGTGAGTGGTTCAAGCTCACCAACATGCCTACTTACTGTTGTTCCTGCCATGTATGAATCTATCATATAACTTGCCATGTTTACATGGGCGCCATCATATCTTCTGTTCCTTTTTTGCTCATGGTCACTAAGGGACTTTTGTTACATGCCATTAGTAGAATCATGCCATGCCTTTTTTTGCCTTTTTAAGTTCCTGTAACATGTTGTTTGATAGATCTAAACATTGCAACCTGATGTTATTTCTGCCAAGTCTGAAAGTGTTATTATTTGCAATCCCGCCATGTCCTTTTGAGCATGTTCTAGTGTTTTCTGGAGATATCTCAGTGTTCATGTTTTGTCATGATTTACCTGTACTTCATGCCCATGCCTTTTGTTCTTATGTTGGGGTGTTGTAGCTTATTGTTTTGATGCTTGCAAGATGCCTAGTTGCTGTTTTGGACAGCTTGTCCTTTAAAACTTGTATTGTGTGTATGTGTTGATCCGTTGCTCCGTTTTGAGTGTGCTCTATATGAAACTTGCTTAGAATTGCATGTAGTTTCATATTATCATATTGAATCCTTGTTTTGAGGTGTCTTCTTGATGTTTGGATGCATTTAGCATCACTGCCATGGTTAACTTGCTTTGCTCATATCTTCTAGGCCGTAGCTCCAAACTAAATGAACTTTATATGTAACTTGACTAGAATTTCGTGTAGATCCTTTGGGTGCTCTTTAACTTGCTGTTTAATAACTTCAACTTAATGTTTGTTCAGATCTGGATCAACTTTGAAACTTGCATATGAGGACTTACCGGAATTGTTATATGTTGTTTCCGGCCTCATTTAAACTTGCTTTGATGTGTTGCTCTTGTATGCATCATCTCTTGCCATGAGTAACCTGATCTAGCTTTGTCATGCATCATGCTTGGTTGTGCATCATGTATTGTCTATGTGTGGTGTGTTTACCATGTTGTGTGCTTCTTCTCGATAGTTCCCGTTTCGTTGCGATCGTGAGGATTCGTTCGTCTACGCTTGGTTCGGCTTCACCCGTTCGTCTTCTTCATGGACTCGTTCTTCTTCCTTGCGGGATTTCAGGCAAGATGACCGCTACCCTGGATCTCACTACTATCATTGCTATGCTAGTTGCTTCGTTTTATCGTTATGCTGCGCTTCCTATCACTTGTTCTTCAAGCCTCCCCAAATTGCCATGAACCTCTAACCTTTGACACCCTTCCTAACAAACCGTTGTTTGGCTATGTTACCGCTTTGCTCAGCCCCTCTTATAGCGTTGTTAGTTGCAGGTGAAGTTGAAGATTGCTCCATGGTGGACAGGGTTATGTTGGGATATCATAATATCTCTTATATTATTAATGCATCTATATACTTGGTAAAGGGTGGAAGGCTCGGCCTTATGCCTGGTATTTTGTTCCACTCTTGCCGCCCTAGTTTCCGTCATATCGGTATTATGTTCCCGGATTTTGCGTTCCTAACGCGGTTGGGTGATTTATGGGACCCCCTTGACAGTTCGCTTTGAATAAAACTCCTCCAACAAGGCCCAACCTTGGTTTTACCATTTGCCTCACCACCGCCTACTTTTCCCTTGGGAGTAATTAACCCAAGGGTCATCTTTATTTTAGCCCCCTCGGGCCAATGCTTGTCTAAGTGTTGGTCCAAACTAGAGCCACTTGCAGCGCCACCTCGGGAAACTTGAGGTCTGGTTTTAGTTGTACATAGTGTTCATCCGGTGTTGCCCTGAGAACGAGATATGTGCAGCTCCTATCGGGATTGTCGGCGCATCGGGCGGTCTTGCTGGACTTGTTTTACCATTGTCGAAATGTCTTGTAAACCAGGATTCCGAGACTGATCGGGTCTTCCTGGGAGAAGGAATATCTCCGGGAAGTGAACATGGTTTTTGGGTTATGTTTGACGTAAGTAGGAGTTCACGATCACCTCTTGATCATTGCTAGCTTCACGACCGTTCCGTTTGCTCTCTTCTCGCTCTTATTTGCGTATGTTAGCCACCATATATGCTTAGTCGTGCTGCAATCTCACCACTTTACCCCTTCCTTTCCCATTAAGCTTTGCTAGTCTTGATACCCATGGTAATGGGATTGCTGAGTCCTCGTGGCTCACAGATTACTACAACAACAGTTGCAGGTACAGGTTATGCGATGATCTTGACGCGAGAGCGATGTTTGCTTGTTTGGAGTTCACCTTCTGCTTCTTCTTCAATCAGGGGATAGGTTCCAGGTCGGCAGCCTGGGCTAGCAGGGTGGATGTCATTTGAGCTTATGTTTGTGTTTCATCCGTAGTTGGATGTTGATCTTATGGATGATGTATTGTTGTATTCGTGTGGCATTGTATGCCTCTTGTATGTATCCCCATCTATTTATGTAATGTTGATGTAATGATATCCACCTTGCAAAAGCGTTTCAATATGCGGGTCTATCCTTGGTGGGACCTTCGAGTTCCTCTTGGATAGGGTCGCATATTGGGCGTGACAAGTTGGTATCAGAGCCTCGACCGACCATAGGAGCCCCTTTGATTGATCGTGTAGATTGGCCGTTGTTGAGTCTAGAAGAAAACTATTTTCGGAGTCTAGTTATATCGGAGAGTAGGAATTCTTTTACTCCTCAGCCCCTTCGTCGCTCTGGTAAGGAATCTTGACGTAGGTGTTTTGAATTACTCCTCTTCTCCTTCAAAAATTTTCTTTAGGATCACGCAGTTGGTTTTTCGATCGTTGTTCCTCAGCTCTTTTTATCCGGTGCATTTCTCGTCAAGTTGACACGAGTCTCTTCACCTTTGCCAAGTTCAATCCTTAGATGTTTTCTTTTCCCACCCGCCCACCCCTTTTCATCTCGGAACCGGAGTCCGTAATCGAGTATCCATCCTACTCGTGCGAAGCATTTGCATTCTTTCAACCGGTGTTTCCTTTTGAAGTTATTCATCGTTTTTCCCCTTCCAAGTCGCGTTTGTTTTTCCCGCCCTCCCACCCTCTTCTTCCCGGAGCGTTAGTCTCTTTCGAGCATCAATTCCATTCGTGTGGAGTCTCTTCAGTCTTCCCTCAATCATTTCAACTGGTGAATTCTCGTCTCGTTCGTCATTCTTCATCCCTTTTCTTTCTCCGGTGGACTCAATTCAAGTTTTTCGGGTTGGTCACATTCTTTTCCCTGGTTCAAGTGTTTTCCTTGCTCGTTCGCCTCTCGTCAGTTTATCCTTCCGGAGTGTTCAAGACATCTCAGGAGACTCGTCTGTGTGTGAATTAATTCGAGGTTGTCACCTCATTCAAATATTTCAATTGTTCCGATGCATCATCTATCTGTTCAACAATCCTTTTTCAGCGGTGTTTTCTTTTAGTGGGCCCTAACCCATAGGTCTTCCCAGGATCTTACCTGACTCTTCTAATTATTCCGAAGTTATTCTCAAGTTCTTTCCTAGGGTGACGTAAGAATGGATTTCATTAGTCACATGCCTTTTCCAAGACCAATTTCAAATTCTTTTCATTGTTGGCTCAACCTCTTCGTTTTTCATTCTACCAGAGTATCTCAGTAATTTTCGTGGTGTTTCCCATCGTCATTTGAAGACCGAAGCAGAATTTTTCCTCTAAATCTTGCCCACTCTCCCGAATATTCGTGGTTCTAGCTTCATGTTATCCTCGTAAGTTATTCCATTTGTCAGTTATTCTTTTCATCCATCCGGAGTATTTTAGGAGTTGCTTTCCCTCTCGATCATCCGGAGGTCATCTTTTTGGAAGATTTCTTCATTCTAAGTTTTCAGCTTCGGTCGTCTCAATATTATCCCGGTGCTTCGTTCAAGTGTTCTTTAATCAGATCATGATTTTTTTTGTTCTTTTGCATATAAATCCCCTCGAGCATATTGGTTCTTCTAATTCTTTCCGGTGATTCATCCTCTTTCGTCAGTCATGTCCGAATTCTTACGGTGGTTCATTCAAGATTCTTTTTCCTTGATTATCACATATATTCATTCGTTCTTTTCAATCCTATCGGTGGTTCATGAAGTCCTTCTCAAGTTTGTGATATGTCACTTCTCAATCCTTTTCAAGAAGAATAAGTAGTATGCAAAATCCGTTGCTTGTCATCAATTTAATTTGATGAAGGATAAGCATACAATAAATCTTATTCTTATTTCATCCAAGTGAGTAATCCCTTCCTTCGGAGTTTGTTCTTGGTGAATAATCTCTCGGTTCCAAGTGTTTTCATCTTTTCTTTTCCGGAGTTCAAATTTCCCCGGCCATCTCGTCGGAACCTCTATCCAAATCGATGCAAGGCTTTAATCTTATTATTTCTTCCTTCATTCTATCTCATCATCCTTTTGTCACCGGAGTTCTTCATGGTGGTTCTTCATGATTTAATTCATTCTTTCAAGTGTTCATCAAGATTCTTGTTGGAGGAGTTCAAGTATTATTATTCTTGCGTCTCGAAGTGCAATTAATTCTCCATATTCTTTTGAAGTGGAGTTTTGCATTTCTTCGTTCTTCTCAGCTATCCAATCATTTCCGTTTGTGGCCGATTATCACCTTATGATCTTGAGATGTTACCTATAAGACCACAACAAGCTTATTCTTTCGTTGTTGATTTTCTCAACAACTCCATTCAATCCTTCCTTCTAAGTTCTTTTCATTCTATTTCAATTCTTTCCGGAGGTTTTGTGTCATGTCTTCATCATCATTCCATCCTCTCAAGCTCGTGTTCTTTTCCTCCATGTTTCAGCCGGAGTGCTGCCCAAATCCTTTCAGTCTTATTCGTTTCTTATCTCGTTCTAACCGGAGTGGTTTCATAGTCTATCTGGTTCCGTGAGCTTTTGATTCTCATCATTCTTGTCGTTCCCCTCTTCTTCTCGAGTGCTCTCGATTCTTTGCTTCTTCTCTTGAGTTCTTTCTTCACCGCATCCATTTTCCCTTCTGTCTCGGCCCTAAGATCTCGGGACGAGATCTCTTGTTAGTGGAGGAGTGTTGTAATGCCCCGGATTCGATGCACCAGGAGTCCGCCAGTTATTCGCCGTCATTGCCATGTCATTTGCTTGCGTGTTGCATTTTATCATGTCATCATGTGCATCTCATTTTGCATACGTGTTCGTCTCATGCATCCGAGCATTTTCCCCGTTGTCCGTTTTGCAATCCGACACTCCTATGTCATCCAGCGTCCCCTTCTTGTCTCTTTTTGTGTGCGGGTGTTAAACATTCTCGGAATGGACCGAGGTTTGCCAAGCGGCCTTGGTACACCATGGGTAGACCGCCTGTCAAGTTTCGTGCCATTTGGAGTCTGTTTGATACTCCAACGGTTAACCAAGGAACCGTAAAAGCTTCTTTTGTGTGCAGCCCAACACCCCTCCAAAATGGCCCAATAACCCATCGAAACCCCCTCCATGCTCTCGGTCGTTCGATCACGATCGTGTGGGCGAAAACCACTCCCCATTTGGAGTCTCCTAGCTCCCTCTACCTATAAATATGTGCCCCTCCCGGATTTTCGCGCAGTCCAAACCCTAGCCCCTTCTCCTCGCGTCACCGGACGAAATCGCCGCCGCCGGACGTGTCCGTCGAACACGTCACCTCGACCAACCATAGGCCGCCACATCACCCCCGCCGCCTCCTGGACCAACCACCGCCCGCCACCTCGCCCGTGCCCCGCGCCCACTTTGCCGCGGCCCGCGGAGCCCATCGCGGGCCCGCGCAGGCCCGCCCCGCCGCCAACTGGCCCGCGCCAGCCCCGGCTCCCTCCGCCGCCGGGCCTCTCGCCGAACCCCGCCGCCGGCTCGTCCGCCGCCGCCTTGGCCGGGGCCGTCGCGCCGGACCGCGCCTGCCTCGCTGCCCTCCGCCGCAGGTTGCCGGAACCCCGGCGCCTCGCTGGCGCGCCGGGCCCGCGTGCCCCGAGCTCCCCTGCCGGCGACTGCCCGCCGCCGCCTCGCCTCGCCCCGTACCGCCTCTGCCGGCCTCGGCCTCCGCGCCAACCCCGCCGCCGTCTCGCCTCGTCGCCGGCAAACGCCATCCCCGCGCCGCCCCGCGCCGGATCCGGCGAGATCCGGCCGGAGGAGGTCGCCCCGGGCCCTTCCTCGTCATCTCCGGCGAGCTCGCGCTGCCACCTCGGGAACCGTGCCTAGATCCAGATCCGGTCAAATGAGGTTGACCCCGAAATTCCACCAAGTCCCTTTTTCTGTCATATTTTGGTCCCCTGTTCATCGCATCATAACTTGCTGCATACTGCTCTGTTTCGTGTGTGTAATATATCAAAATGTTCGCCATGAGATGCTCTACATTTCATTTCATTGTGTCATGCTTGTTTGGGCTCATCTTGATGCCTGAATCATCGTTGCAAGAGTGTTATATGATGTTAATCTGCTGAAACTATTATAACTTGATGATTTGTCTTTTTCGTTGCATCTTGTGTGTGCATCCTATGAGCATGAGCTCTACATGTGTTTTGATCTATGTCATGCCTTCTTCACAGTGGTGCCATTCATGTATTTTTTGTGGGTCTTGTAGTGAGTGCATCGAGCTCGTTAAGTAGGGTACTTGCTGATGCTGTTTTGGTAGGCTGTTTCTGCTATATGATGATGCTACGTAAACCTGCTGCTACAAGTCATTATATGCATAATCTGGAGATGTTCACTAAGGATGTTTTGTTGTACATGTCTTGATCTATCCATTCATGCCCCTGGTTGCATTTATAGCCTGCTGTAACCTGTTGTAATCTTGCTCTCAACTTGCTTAATAATGTTGCTGTCAGCCTGATTAACTTTAAGTTCAGTTTTGCCATGTGTTTTGATAGTGATCCAAGCACCCTATGAACTTGATCTTGCCATGCTTAGCATCATAAACATGTCTTCTTACTGTTGGTTGCCTTCCCATGCCATGTATTGCTTTGCGGTGAGTGGTTCAAGCTCACCAACATGCCTACTTATTGTTGTTCCTGCCATGTATGAACCTATCATATAACTTGCCATGTTTACATGGGCGCCATCACATCTTCTGTTCCTTTTTGGCTCATGGTCAGTAAGGGACTTTTGTTATAAGCCATTAGTAGAATCATGCCATGCTTTTGTTCGCCATGTTAAGTTCCTGTAACATGCTGTTTGATAGCTCTAAAATTGCAACCTGATGTTATTTCTGCCAAGTCTGAAACTGTTATTATTTGCAATCTTGCCATGTCCTTTTGAGCATGTTCTAGTGTTTTCTCGAGATATCTCAGTGTTCATGTTTTGTCATGCTTTACTTGTACTGCATGCCCATGCCTTTTGTTCTTATGTTGGGGTGCTGTAGCTTATTGTTTTGATGCTTGCAAGATGCCTAGTTGCTGTTTTGTACAGCTTGTCCTTTAAAACTTGTATTGTGTGTACGTGTTTATCCGTTGCTCCGTTTTGAGTGTGCTCTATATGAAACTTGCTTAGAATTGCATGTAGTTTCACATTATCATGTTGCATCCTTGTTTTGAGGTGTCTGCTTGATGTTTGGATGCATTTAGCATCACTGCCATGGTTAACTTGCTTTGCTCATATCTTCTAGGCCGTAGCTCCAAACTAAATGAACTTTATATGTAACTTGACTAGAATTTCGTGTAGATCCTCTGGGTGCTCTTTAACTTGCTGTTTAATAACTTCAACTTAATGTTTGTTCAGATCTGGATCAACTTTGAAACTTGCATATGAGGACTTACCGGAATTGTTATATGTTGTTTCCGGCCTCATTTAAACTTGCTTTGATGTGTTGCTCTTGTATGCATCATCTCTTGCCATGAGTAACCTGATCTAGCTTTGTCATGCATCATGCTTGGTTGTGCATCATGTATTGTCTATGTGTGGTGTGTTTACCATGTTGTGTGCTTCTTCTCAATAGTTCCCGTTTTGTTGCGATCGTGAGGATTCGTTCGTCTACGCTTGGTTCGGCTTCACCCGTTCGTCTTCTTCATGGACTCGTTCTTCTTCCTTGTGGGATTTCAGGCAAGATGACCGCTACCCTGGATCTCACTACTATCATTGCTATGCTAGTTGCTTCGTTCTATCGCTATGATGCGCTTCCTATCACTTGTTCTTCAAGCCTCCCCAAATTGCCATGAACCTCTAACCTTTGACACCCTTCCTAGCAAACCGTTGTTTGGCTATGTTACCGCTTTGCTCAGCCCCTCTTATAGCATTGTTAGTTGCAGGTGAAGTTGAAGATTGCTCCATGGTGGACAGGGTTATGTTGGGATATCACAATATCTCTTATATTATTAATGCATCTATATACTTGGTAAAGGGTGGAAGGCTCGGCCTTATGCCTGGTGTTTTGTTCCACTCTTGCCGCCCTAGTTTCCGTCATATCAGTATTATGTTCCCGGATTTTGCGTTCCTAACGCGGTTGGGTGATTTATGGGACCCCCTTGATAGTTCGCTTTGAATAAAACTCCTCCAGCAAGGCCCAACCTTTGTTTTACCATTTGCCTCACCACCACCTACTTTTCCCTTGGGAGTAATTAACCCAAGAGTCATCTTTATTTTAGCCCCCCCCCCCGGGCCAATGCTTGTATAAGTGTTCGTCCAAACTAGAGCCACTTGCAGCGCCACCTCGGGGAAACTTGAGGTCTGGTTTTAGTTGTACGTAGTGTTCATACGGTGTTGCCCTGAGAAGGAGATATGTGCAGCTCCTATCGGGATTGTCGGCGTATCGGGCGGTCTTGCTGGACTTGTTTTACCATTGTCGAAATGTCTTGTAAACCGAGATTCTGAGACTGATCGGGTCTTCCTGGGAGAAGGAATATCCTTCATTGATCGCGAGAGCTTATCATGGGCTAAGTTGGGACACCCCTGCAGGGTTATAAACTTTCGAGAGCCGTGCCCGCGGTTATGTGGCAGATGGGAATTTGTTAATATCCGGTTGTAGATAACTTGACACCTGATCCAAATTAAAACACATCAACTGCGTGTGTAGCTGTGATGGTCTCTTTTCGGCGGAGTCCGGGAAGTGAACACGGTTTTTGGGTTATGTTTGACGTAAGTAGGAGTTCAGGATCACCTCTTGATCATTGCTAGCTTCATGACCGTTCCATTTGCTCTCTTCTCGCTCTTATTTGCGTATGTTAGCCACCATATATGCTTAGTCGCTACTGCAACCTCACCACTTTACCCCTTCCTTTCCCATTAAGCTTTGCTAGTCTTGATACCCATGGTAATGGGATTGCTGAGTCCTCGTGGCTCACAGATTACTATAACAACAGTTGCAGGTACAGGTTATGCGATGATCTTGATGCGAGAGCGATGTTTGTTTGTTTGGAGTTCTCCTTCTGCTTCTTCTTCGATTAGGGGATAGGTTCTAGGTCGACAGCCTAGGCTAGCAGGGTGGATGTCGTTTGAGCTTCTGTTTGTGTTTCATCCGTTGTCGGATGTTGATCTTATGGATGATGTATTGTTGTATTCGTGTGGCATTGTATGCCTCTTGTATGTATCCCCATCTATTTATGTAATGTTGATGTAATGATATCCACCTTGCAAAAGCGTTTCAATATGCGGGTCTATCCTTGGTGGGACCTTCGAGTTCCTCTTGGATAGGGTCACATATTGGGCGTGACAATAAAGATGACCCTCGAGAGAGTGACTCCCAAGGGAAAAGTAGGTGGTGGTGAGGCAAATGGTAAAACCAATGTTGGGCCTTGCTGGAGGAGTTTTATTCAAAGCGAACTATCAAGGGGGTCCCGTAAATCACCCAACCACGTTAGGGACGCAAAATCTGGGAACAAAATACCGATATGACGGAAACTATGGTGGCAAGAGTGGAACAAAACACCAGGCATAAGGCCGAGCCTTCCACCCTTTACCAAGTATATAGATGTATTAATAATATAAGAGATATTGTGATATCCCAACATAATCCTGTCCACCATGGAGCCATCTTCAACTTCACCTGCAACTAACAACACTATAAGAGGGGCTGAGCAAAAGCGGTAACATAGCCAAGCAACGCTTTGCTGGGAAGGGTGCAAAGATTAGAGGTTGACATGGCAATTTGGGGAGGCTTGAAGAACAAGTGATAGGCAGCGCAGCAAAGCGATAGAATGAAGCAACTAGCATAGCAATGATAGTAGTGAGATCCAAGGTAACGGTCATCTTGCCTGAAATCCCGCAAGGAAGAAGAACGAGTCCATGAAGAAGACGAACGGATGAAGCCGAACCAAGCGTAGACGAACGAATCCTCACGATCGCAACGAAACAGGAACTATCGAGAAGAAGCACACAACATGGTAAACACACCACGCATATACATGACATGATGCTCAACCAAGTATGACGCAAGACAAGACTACATGAAGCTACTCATGGCAAGAGATGATGCATACAAGCGCAACACATCAAAGCAAGGTTAAATGAGGCCGAAAACAACATATGACAAAACCGGAAAAGACCCCATATGTAAATTTAGAAGTTGGTCCAGATCGGAACAAACATTAAGTTGAAGTTGTTAAACAGCAAGTTAAGATGCACCAAGATGATCTACACAAGATTCCAGTCAAGTTACATATAAAGTTCATTTAATCCGGAGCTACGGCCTAGAAGATATGAGCAAAACAAGTTAAACATGGCATTGATGCAAAACGCATACAAACATCAAGCAAACATTCTCAAAACATGGATGCAACATGATAATATGAAACTTCATGCAAAATCAAGCAAGTTTCATATAGAGCACACTCAAAATGGAGCAACGGTTCAACACATACACTCTTATACAAGTTTAAAGGACAGGTTGTCCCAAAATAGCAACTAAGCATCTAGCAAGCACAAAACCAACATGCTACATCCCCACAATGTAAGAACAAAAGGCATGGGCATGAAGTACAGGTAAAGCATGACAAAACATGAACACTGAGCTATCTCCATAAAACACCATAACATGCTCAAAAGGACATGGCAAGATTGCAAATAATAACAGTTTCAGACTTAGCAGAAATAACATCAGGTTGCAATGTTTAGAGCTATCAAACAGCATGCTACAGGAACTTATCATGGAAACCGAAGGCATTTCATGCTAATACTAAAGACAAAGAATGAAACTCCCTTACTGAACTTATTCCAAAGTCAACAGAAAATATGGTAGCATCTATGCAAACATGGCAAATGATAAGACAGATTCAGACATGGCAGGAACAACAATAAGTAGGCATGTTGGTGAGCTTGTGCAACTCACCACAGAGCAATAAATGGCATAAAAAGGTAACCAATAGTAAGAATACATGTGTTTTAAGCTAATAATGGCAAGAGAAAGTTCATAAGGTGCATGTATCACTAGCAAAGCTCATGGCAAAACTGAACTTAATGTTAACAGGCTGACAGCAACATTATTTAGCAATTTGAGAGCAAGATTACAACAAGCTACAGCAGGGTATAAATGCAACCAGGGGCATGAATGGATAGAGCATGACATGTATAACAAAACATCCTTAGTGAACATCTCCAGATTATGCACAGAATGACTTGTAGAAGCAGGTTTACATAGCATCATGTTATAACAGATTCAGACTAGCAAAACAGCAATAGCAAGTACCCTACTTCACGAGCTCGATGCATTCACTACAAGACACACCAAAATACATGGATTGCACCACTGTAAACATGGCACGATGTAGCTCAAAACTCATGTAGACATCAAGCTTATAGGATGCACACACAAAATGCAATGAAAAAGACAAAACAGCAAGTTCTGTTAACAGACAGCAGTTAACATCATATAGCACTCTTCAACGATGATAAGGGAATCAAGATGAACTCAAACCAGACTGTCACAATGTAAAAACATGAAGAGCATCTCATGATGAACATTTTGATATATCATATGCATGAAACGGATCTATATGCATGAAGTTATGGCATGATGAACAGGGCTAGAAAATGTTACAGGGAAAGGACTTGGACGAAAATTACCCTCTCAGAAACAGATCTACGGTTGACTTGCACGTAGATCGAGGTTCGCCGGAATTTGTCGCCGGACTTGACGGGGAAGACAAGGACGACGGTCGGAGGTGAAGGAGAGGGTGCCTGAGACATCGGGGTCGCCGGATCCGGTCGCTCCTCGACCGGATCTGGCCGGAGAAGGAGAGGAATGAGGTGCTGAGGAGGAGGCGGCGCCGGCGACCTCCTGCAGTGGAGCGGCGGGTCAAAGAAGGCTGGCGAGCACACGGGGTTCGGCGGCTTGGGGATCCCGCAGGCGAGCGGCGGCGGCGAAGGCTCGGGCGGCGCACTCCGGCGAGGACGGATCCGGGCGACGGCGAAGCGGCGAAGCGCGGTGGCGGGGAGGCGCGGGGCGGCAGCCGGCGGCGAGGCGCGAGACGGCGGCACAGGGGAGGCTCGGACGGCGGAGCGTGAAGGCCGATCCGGGCTTCGGCAGCGGCGGTTCGGGCCCATGCGGGACCGCGATGGGCTCCGCGGGTCGGCGGCGCGAGGACGGTGGCGGTGGACATGTGGCGGCTCCGGATTCGCTGAGGGGGCGATGCGGACATGTTCAGCGGCGGGGAAAATGTCCGGTGGCGCGGAGGAGGAAGATGCTAGGGTTCATCCGCGGATTTTCGGGGGGAGGTGCAAATATATAGGTAGAGGGAGCTAGGAGAGTCCAAATGAGGTGCGGTTTTTGGCCATGCGATCATGATCGAACGTCCGAGAGGATGGAGGTGGTTTGGATGGGTTTTGGGCCACTTTGGAGGGGTGTTGGGCTGCAACACAAAGAGGGCTTTTACGGTTCCCCGGTTAACCATTGGAGTATCAAACGGACTCCAAATGGCACGAAACTTGATAGGCGGTCTACCGGTGGTGAACCAAGGCCGCTTGGTAAATCTCGGTCCATTCCGAGAATGTTTAACACCCGCACACGAAAAGAGGTAAAAGGGGGCACCGGAGGACATAGGAGTCTCGGATTGCGAAACGGACAACGGGGAAAGGGACCGGATGCAAGAGATGAACATGTATGCAATGTAATGCACATGATGACATGCAAAATGCAACACGCAAGCGAACAACATGGCAACGACGGTGAATAACTGGCAGACACCTGGCGCATCGGATTCGGGGCGTTACATTCATCTCCATAAGCATAATTTAAATTGGCATCATGGCCGCAAGCATAGCAAGCATCAATTTCGTCAAAAAAGGATATTTCGTATGAATCCAAGGGATCATAGCAATCATCATAGCATTCATCGTTTGATAAGCATGAATGGAAATTAAACAATGTATGAGCTGAAGAGTTACTCACAGCAGAAGGTGGGCACGGGTAGGTAATCCGCTCTTCCTTCTTTTGTTCTTCGCTCTCCTCATCATATTTTTCATCCAATGAACTCACGGTGTCATCAGTTTCTTCTTCCATAGATTCCTACAAAATATTTGTCTCTTCTTGGACAGCGAAGACTTTCTCAATAAACTCATTAATATCAGCATTATATTCATAATTCTCATAGCAATATTTAAGTATAGCATAATTTTCAGGTTTGTAAACTCCATCATCATAATTTTCACACTTTTCAAACAAAGATCCAATTTCATAAGCACCCTTAAAAGCAACTCCACATCATAGTAATCATATGCACCATTAGCATAAGGCGCCAAGGTTTCATTATCATTAAATTTACATGAAAAGGGAAGGTGTGGAGCCTTCATCCTAGAGCAACAAGTATAATCATATCTCAAGCATAAATTCCAAGCATACCAATGCAACATTTAAATTTGATCCCATAACAATTTCCCTTTTTGAGTCAAGCGATAATCCCTAAATTATTCACGTTGATCCAACGTGTCTCCCATTATCAAGTTAAATGGGGTTTTCTTAGGGTTATCAAAGTAGTGTATTATATTTCCCACATAACAAGCATCGAGGGTTTTAGGAGGTTGCCCATCTCCAAGAGTTGCAAGTACACCTAATTTTTTGGTATTTCGTGTTCCATATCAATAACTAAAGATATAAGACAACTTAGAACAGAAAATAAAAACTACTTAGTGATAAAGCAAACAAGCACACACGAGAATATTCACCCCATGCTATTGCTCCCCGGCAATGATGCTAGAAAAAGGTCTTGATAACCCACACGTATAGGGGATCAATTGTAGCCTTTCTCGATAAGTAAGAGTGTCGAACCCAACGAGGAGCTCAAGGTAGAATTTATATTCTCTCAAGTTCTATCGACCACCTATACAACTCTACGTGCACTTAATGTTCGCTTTACCTAGAACAAGTATGAAACTAGAAGTACATTGTAGGTGTGAAGGGATAGGTTTGCAAGATAATAGAGAACACATAAATAAAATATAGGGGCTGTTTAGATAAAGAATCAACTAAGTTAGTTTTAGTAGAGAGCTTTTTGTCACAAGAAAGTTATTTGTCCCTAGGCAATCGATAACTAGACTGGTAATCATTATTGCGATCTTATGTGAGGGAGAGGCATAAGCTAACATACTTTCTCTACTTGGATTATATGCACTTATGATTGAAACTCTAGCAAGAATCCACAACTACTAAAGATCATTAAGGTAAAATCCAACCGTAGGAGTAAAGTATCAAGTCCTCTTTACTCCCATATGCAAACAACCTACTTACTCGGGTTTGTGCTTCTGTCACTCACGCCACCCACCATAAGCGAATCATGAATATATTGCAAACCATACAACAGGGATCCCTCACGCTTGCACGGCATGAAGAGCACCATAGGACATCACCAATAATAAAACATACAACTCAAACCAATCATGATCATCAATCAACCCATAGGACAAAACGGATCTACTCAAACATCATATGATAGCCATACATCATTGAGGAATGATATATAGCACTGAACACCATGTTTAAGTAAGATTACAACGGGAAGAAGAGGTGTTACATCGCTGCATAGAGGGGAGAGAGTTGGTGATGATGGCAGTGAAGTTGTTGGTGTAGATCATCGTCACGATGATGGCCCCGACGGTGTTTCAGCGCCACCGGAAGAGAGGGGGAGAGAGCCCCCTCCTCCTTCTTCCTTGACCCCCCCCCCTAGATGGGAGGAGGGTTTCCCCTCTGGTCCATGGCCTCCATGGTGGCGGAGGGGCGGGTGCCCCTCCGAGATTGGATCTATCTCTCTATTTCTCTTCTGTTTCGCGTTCCTGTTTTCTAGCCTTTCACCGTTTCTTAAATTCCCGGAGATCCGTAACTCCGATTGGGCTGAAATTTTAAGACGATTTTTATCCGGATATAAGCTTCCTTGCGGCCGAAGGACGCCCCAACCAACCTACGGGTTGGCCACCTTCCAGGTGCGTCCTGGGTAGGGGGGTGAAAGCACAAGTGCTCCCTGGGTGGTTTTGGTAATTAATGTCAACATATCTCTTGTTGGACTAATGTTTCCATCTAGTGTATCTCAGACAAGTTCAACAGATGGAGTAGCGTGGACAAGAGGATGTGGAACCCCTTCAAGGTGCTAAAGACAAAGCATTGGCTCAAGCTCAAAAGCTCAAGACTCTACATTTTACTTTTAGTGATCCAAGATCGCATTGAGTCCATAGGATCACTAAAGGCATGTATGTAGCCGAGAACTCATGTGAAATCCCCTCTTCATCAAGAAAGGTATCCACATTTGCGTTCTTGAACTCCGTTCCATTGTCGCTGCGAACCTTCTTGATATTCACTTCAAATTGATTTTGGGCCTTCCTAGCGAAGCTCTTGAAAATGTTTTGGACCTGCGATTTATCATTAAGAAAGAACACCCACGTAAATCTTGAAAAATCATCAACTATAACTAGACCAAATGAGTTTCCACCGAGACTCTTGTAGGCATTGGGACCAAAGAGATCCATATGAAGTAGCTCGAGCGGTCTTCTCTTGGTCATGATGTTCTTCATGGGGTGACTTCCTCCTACTTGTTTTCCAGCTTGACAAGCACTGCACAATCTATCCTTGTCAAATATAACATCTTTCACTCCAAGGATATGATCACCTTTAATAAGCTTATCAAGATTTCGCATGCCCACATGACCTAACCTTCTATGCACAACCAACCTTTTGAAGATTTAGCAATAAAGCAAGTTCTAGGTTGAGCCTTTTTAGTGAAGTCAACAATGTAAAGATCACCTCTATGTATACCGGTAAAGACCATTCTATGATTATCTCAACGAAACACTTGGCAATCTACTTCAGTAAATAGGACATTGAAACCAAAGTCAGCAATTCTAGATATGGAAAGTAAATTGTAGCCAAGAGATTCAACAAGCATAACATTTTGTATGGAGCTATTATGTGAGATGGCCACCTTACCAAGGCCAACCACCTTACTCTTTGAGTTATCACCAAAAGTGACATACTACCGAGGGCCGTCATTTTCAGCAAGCTCACGAAACATATCCTTATCTCCGGCCATATGATCAGTACATGCATCCACTATCAAGGACCCATTCCTTTCCTCCAGCCATGTAGCCGCAAAGATTAGCCATAAGACCAAAGTGTCTCATAAACTCATCGAGATCAAAGTCATTATCATCATCCTCATCATAGTATCCATGTTCAACATCGTCTTGTGATGGATCAATTCCTACAGAGAGTGATTCATTAGATAAATGATCATCACAATAATCATCTTTATGAATTCTAATGACTTTGGAGATGATATTGCTAATGATTCCAACATCTCCTTTGGCACGCATGAGATTAGTAAGTTCAAAAAGACAATCACCAAACCCAGGATCATTGGAATTCATCTTACTCAAGGCAATAGACTTATGAAGGATCTCATCTAAGTTTTGCAGGGAATAGTTTGGAAATCGTTCCTCAAGAAATCTCCATATAGTGTAGGCACAATCAAGAGTAGGTAAGCTAGCAATCAAATTTTTGGGCAATCCTCTAATGATAAGATTGATAGTTCTTAGATTACGAATCATGTCAAGATCCTCATTGGGAGTGGGATGCAAAGGATCACTAGGGGGAATGCAAGGACTAGTAATGTACTTGTTCAAGTGATATTCATTGAAAATCTCAAACATCTCATTTTTCCACTCATGAAAGTACTCTCCATCAAGTATAGGCACTCTATGTCTAAGACTCCCCAACGTAGACACATCCATCTTCCTCCAAAGGTGTTTAAACCAAAGCAATGGAGACCAATGCTCTGATACCAATTGAAAGGATCGAGAAGAGGTGTCTAGAGGGGGGTGAATAGACTCTAAGCAAGAAGAGTTGCAGTTTTTAATTTCTCTGGGTTGAGGTGGAGTTTTAGCACATGTTTAAACATTCACAATACACATCAAGAAAGCATGAAAAGAGTATATGAGCAGCGTAATTAAAGCATGCAAATTGCAAGAATGTAAAGGAATGGGATTGGAGTGTGCAAATGCAATGTAGACTCTGAGATTTTTTATCTCTGGTTCCGATAGGTGGTGCTATCATACATTCACATTGATGGAGACTTCAACCCACGAAGGGTAACGGTTGCGCGAGTCCACGGAGGGCTCCACCCACGAAGGGTCCACGAAGAAGCAACCTTGTCTATCCCACCATGGCCGTCGCCCACGAAGGACTTCCCTCACTAGGGTAGATTCATCATGTAATCGAGTTAGTTTTGTTAGGGTTTGATCCCTAGTATCCACTATGTTCTGAGATTGATGTTGCTATGACTTTGCTATGCTTAATGCTTGTCACTAGGGCCTGAGTGCCATGATTTCAAATTTGAACCGTTTATGTTTTCACCATTATATCTATGTTCGTGATCCGATCTTGCAAGTTATATGCACCTGCTACGTGTTATGATCCGCATAACCAAAGGTGACAATTATTGGGATTCTTTACGATGACTACCATAGTTTGAGGAGTTCATGTATTTACTCTGTGTTAATGTTTTTTTCCGATTCTCTATTAAAAGGATGCCTTAATATCCCTTAGTTTTCTTATGGACCCCGCTGCCACGGGAGGGTAAGACAAAAGATGTCATGAAAGTTCACGTATGAATATTTACGGAATACATGCCTACATTATATTTATGAACTGGAGCTAGTTCTGTGTTGCGCTAGGTTATGATTGTTATATGATGAATATTATCCAACGAAATCACCGATCCAATGCCTACGAGTTTTCCACATTTTGTTTTGCTAAGTTACTATTGTTGTTGCTGTTGTTACAACTGCTACAAAACTACTGCTGCTGTTATTGTTACTACCGTTACCACTGCTATCAAAAACTATCATACTACTGTGCTACTGATCGCTTTGCTGCAAATAATTAATCTCCAGGTGTGGTTGAATTGATAATTCAACTGCTAATACTTACAAATATTCTCCGGCTCCCCTTATGTCGAATATACAAATTCGGGTTGAATACTCTACCCTCGAAAACTGTCGCGATTCCCTATACTTGTGGGTTATCATCTGCCTCTTGTTGCCGCTGTTATGCCGCTGACCAGCCCCGGCCTCCAAGTCGCAGGCGCCCCATTCCAGACCAGATCCGGCCATTCCAGACCAGATCCGTGAAGGAAATATGCCCTAGAGGCAATAATAAAGTTATTATTTATTTCCTCATATCATGATAAATGTTTATTATTCATGCTAGAATTGTATTAACCGGAAACATGATACATGTGTGAGTACATAGACAAACATATAGTCACTAGTATGCCTCTACATGACTAGCTCATTAATCAAAGATGGTTATGTTTCCTAACCATAGACATGTGTTGTCATTTGATTAATGGGATCACATCATTAGGAGAATGATGTGATTGACATGACCCATTCCGTTAGCCTAGCACTTGATCGTTTAGTATATTGCTATTGCTTTCTTCATGACTTATACAAAGTTCCTGCAACTATGAGATTGTGCAACTCCCGTTTACCGGAAGAACACTTTGTGTGCTACGAAACGTCACAACGTAACTGGGTGATTATAAAGGTGCTCTACAGGTGTTTCCGAAGGTACATGTTGGGTTGGCATAATTCGAGATTAGGTTTTGTCACTCCGATTGCCTCTGGGCCCTCTCGGTAATACTCATCACCTAAGCCTTGCAAGCATTGTAACTAATGAGTTAGTTATAAGATGATGTATTACGGAACGAGTAAAGAGACTTGCCGGTAACGAGATTGAACTAGGTATTGGATATCGATGATCAAATCTCGGGCAAGTAACATACCGATGACAAAGGGAACAACGTATGTTGTTATGCGGTTTGACCGATAAAGATCTTCGTAGAATATGTAGGAACCAATATGGGCATCCAGGTCCCGCTATTGGTTATTGACCAAGAATGGTTCTAGGTCATGTCTACATAGTTCTCAAACCCGTAGGGTCCGCACGCTTAACGTTACGATGACAGTTTTATTATGAGTTTATAAGTTTTGATGTACCGAAGTTTGTTCGGAGTCCCGAATGTGATCACGGACATGACGAGGAGTCTTGAAATGGTCGAGACATAAAGATTGATATATTGGAAGCCTATGTTTGGACATCGGATTGGTTCCGGGTGAAATCGGGATTTTACCGGAACACTGGGGGGTTACCGGAACCCTCCCGGGGGATAATGGGCCTTAGTGGGCCAAGAGGGAGAAGAGGAGGGCCGGCCAGGGCAGACCGCGCGCCCCCTCCCCCTAGTCCGAATAGGACAAGGAGGGGGCGGCGCCCCCCTTTCCTCTTTCCCCTCCCCCCTTTCCTTCTCCACCAAGGCAAGAGGGGGGAGTCCTACTCCCGGTGGGAGTAGGACTCCTCCAGGCGCACCCCTAGGGGGCCGGCCGCACCTCCCCCCTCCCTCCTTTATATACGGGAGCGGGGGGCACCCCATAGAGACACAAGTTGATCTACGGATCGTTCCTTAGCCGTGTGCGGTGCCCCCCTCCACCATATTTCACCTTGGTCATATCGTCGCGGAGTTTAGGCGAAGCCCTGCGCTGGTAGAACATCATCATCGTCACCACGCTGTCGTGCTGACGGAACTCATCTCCGGAGCTTCGCTGGATTGGTGGCCGGAGATCGTCATCGAGCTGAACGTGTGCTGAACTCGGAGGCCCCGTACGTTCGGTGCTTGGATCGGTCGGATCGTGAAGACGTACGACTACATCAACCGCGTTGTGCTAACGCTTCCGCTTACGGTCTACGAGGGTACGTGGACGAACACTCTCCCCTCTCGTTGCTATGCCATCACCATGATCTTGCGTCTGCGTAGGAAATTTTTTGAAATTACTACGTTCCCCAACAGTGGCATCCGAGCCTAGGTTTTATGCATTGATGTTATATGCACGAGTAGAACACAAGTGAGTTGTGGGCGATACAAGTCATACTTCTTACCAGCATGTCATACTTTGGTTCGGCGGTATTGTGAGATGAAGCGGCCCGGACCGACATCACTCGTACGCTTACGCGAGACTGGTTTCACCGTTACGAGCACTTGTGCTTAAAGGTGGCTGGCGGGTGTCTGTCTCTCTCACTTTAGCTGAATCGAGTGTGGCTATGCCCGGTCCTTGCGAAGGTTAGAACAACACCAACTTGACGAACTATCGTTGTGGTTTTGATGCGTAGGTAAGAAAGGTTCTTGCTCAGCCCGTAGCAGCCACGTAAAACTTGCAACAACAAATTAGAGGACGTCTAACTTGTTTTTGCAGGGCATGTTGTGATGTGATATGGTCAAGACGTGATGCTATATTTTATTGTATGAGATGATCATGTTTTGTAACCGAAGTTATCGACAACTGGCAGGAGCCATATGGTTGTCGCTTTATTGTATGAAATGCAAACGCCCTGTAATTGCTTTACTTTATCACTAAGCGGTAGCGATAGTCGTAGAAGCAATAGATGGCGTAAACGACAACGATGCTACGATGAAGATCAAGGTGTCGCACCGGTGACGATGGTGATCACAACGATTCTTCGAAGATGGAGATCACAAGCACAAGATGATGATGGTCATATCATATCACTTATATTGATTGCATGTGATGTTTATCCTTTATGTGTCTTATCTTGCTTTGATTGACGGTAGCATTTTAATATGATCTCTCACTAAAATTATCAAGGAGTGTTCTCCCTGAGTATGCACCGTTGCCAAAGTTCGTCGTGCCCAGACACCACGTGATGATCGGGTGTGATAAGCTCTACGTCCATCTACAACGGGTGCAAGCCAGTTTTGCACACAGGGAATACTCAGGTTAAACTTGACGAGCCTAGCATATGCAGATATGGCCTCGGAACACGGAGACCGAATGGTCGAGCGTGAATCATATAGTAGATATGATCAACATAGTGATGTTCACCATTGAAAACTACTCCATCTCATGTGATGATCGGTTATGGTTTAGTTGATTTGGATCACGTAATCACTTAGATGACTAGAGAGATGTCTGTCTAAGTGGGAGTTCTTAAGTAATATGATTAATTGAACTTAAATTTATCATGAACTTAGTACCTGATAGTATTTTGCTTGTCTATGTTTGTTTGTAGATAGATGGCTCGTGCTGTTGTTCCGTTGAATTTTAATGCGTTCCTTGAGAAAGCAAAGTTGAAAGATGATGGTAGCAATTACACGGACTGGGTCCGTAACATGAGGATTATCCTCATTGCTGCACAGAAAAGTTACGTCCTGGAAGCACCGCTGGGTGCCAGGCCTGCTGCTGATGCAACTGACGACGTTAAGAACGTCTGGCAGAGCAAAGCTGATGACTACTCTATAGTTCAGTGTGCCATGCTTCACGGCTTAGAACCGGGCCTTCAACGACGTTTTGAACGTCATGGAGCATATGAGATGTTCCAGGAGTTGAAGTTAATATTTCAAGCAAATGCCCGGATTGAGAGATATGAAGTCTCCAATAAGTTCTACAGCTGCAAGATGGAGGAGAATAGTTCTGTCAGTGAGCATATACTCAAAATGTCTGGGTATAATAATCACTTGATTCAACTGGGAGTTAATCTTCCGGATGATAGTGTCATTGATAGAATTCTCCAATCACTGTCACCAAGCTACAAGAGCTTTGTGATGAACTATAATATGCAAGGGATGAACAAGACTATTCCCGAGCTCTTCGCAATGCTAAAAGCTGCGGAGGTAGAAATCAAGAAGGAGCATCAAGTGTTGATGGTCAACAAGACCACTAGTTTCAAGAAAAAGGGCAAAGGGAAGAAGAAGGGGAACTTCAAGAAGAACAGCAAGCAAGTTGCTGCTCAAGAGAAGAAACCCAAGTCTAGACCTAAACCTGAAACTGAGTGCTTCTACTGCAAGCAGACTGGTCACTGGAAGCGGAACTGCCCCAAGTATTTGGCGGATAAGAAGGATGGCAAAGTAAACAAAGGTATATGTGATATACATGTTATTGATGTGTACCTAACTAGAGCTCGTAGTAGCTCCTGGGTATTTGATACTGGTTCTGTTGCTAATATTTGCAACTCGAAACAGGGACTACGGAGTAAGCGAGCACTGGCCAAGGACGAGGTGATGATGCGCGTGGGAAACGGTTCCAAAGTCGATGTGTTCGCGGTCGGCACGCTACCTCTACATCTACCTTCGGGATTAGTTTTAGACCTAAATAATTGTTATGTGGTGCCAGCGTTGAGCATGAACATTATATCTGGATCTTGTTTGATGCGAGACGGTTAGTCATTTAAATCAGAGAATAATGGTTGTTCTATTTATATGAGTAATATCTTTTATGGTCATGCACCCTTTAAGAGTGGTCTATTTTTATTAAATCTCGATAGTAGTGATACACATATTCATAGTGTTGAAACCAAAAGATGCAGAGTTGATAACGATAGTGCAACTTATTTGTGGCACTGCCGTTTGGGTCATATCGGTGTAAAGCGCATGAAGAAACTCCATACTGATGGGCTTTTGGAATCACTTGATTATGAATCACTTGGTACTTGCGAACCGTGCCTTATGGGCAAGATGACTAAAACGCCGTTCTCCAGAACTATGGAGCGAGCAACTGATTTGTTGGAAATCATACATACTGATGTTTGTGGTCCAATGAATGTTAAGGCTCGCGGCGGGTATCGTTATTTTCTCACCTTCACAGATGATTTGAGCAGATATGGGTATATCTACTTGATGAAACACAAGTCTGAAACATTTGAAAATTTCAAAGAATTTCAGAGTGAAGTTGAAAATCATCGTAACAAGAAAATAAAGTTTCTACGATCTGATCGTGGAGGTAAATATTTGAGTTACGAGTTTGGCCTACACTTGAAACAATGTGGAATAGTTTCGCAACTCACGCCACCTGGAACACCACAACGAAATGGTGTGTCCGAACGTTGTAATCATACTTTACTTGATATGGTGCGATCTATGATGTCTCTCACTGATTTATCGCTATCGTTTTGGGGTTATGCTTTAGAGACGGTCGCATTCACGTTAAATAGGGCACCATCAAAATCCGTTGAGACGACGCCTTATGAACTGTGGTTTGGCAAGAAACCAAAGTTGTCATTTCTTAAAGTTTGGGGCTGCGATGCTTATGTGAAGAAACTTCAACCAGATAAGCTCGAACCTAAATCGGAGAAATGTGTCTTCATAGGATACCCAAAAGAGACTGTTGGGTACACCTTCTATCACAGATCCGAAGGCAAGACATTCGTTGCTAAGAATGGATCCTTTCTAGAGAAGGAGTTTCTCTCGAAAGAAGTGAGTGGGAGGAAAGTAGAACTTGATGAGATAACTGTATCTACTCCCTTATTGGAAAGTAGTTCATCACGAGAACCGGTTCCTGTGACAACTACACCAATTAGTGAGGAAGCTAATGATAATGATCATGAAACTTCAGATCAAGTTTCTACTGAACCTCGTAGGTCTACCAGAGTAAGATCCGCACCAGAGTGGTACGGTAATCCTATTCTGGAAGTCATGTTACTTAACCATGGCGAACCTACGAACTATGAGGAAGCGATGATGAGCCCAGATTCCGCAAAATGGCTTGAGGCCATGAAATCTGAGATGGGATCCATGTATGAGAACAAAGTATGGAGTTTGGTTGACTTGCCCGATGATTGGCAAGCCATCGAGAATAAATAGATCTTCAAGAATAAGACTGACGCTGATGGTAATGTAACTGTCTACAAAGCTCAACTTGTTGCGAAAGGTTTTCGATAAGTTCAAGGGGTTGACTACGATGAGACTTTCTCACCCGTAGCGATGCTTAAGTCTGTCCGAATCATGTTAGCAATTGCCGCATTTTATGATTATGAAATATGGCAAATGGATGTCAAAACTGCATTCCTGAATGGATTTCTGGAAGAAGAGTTGTATATGATGCAACCGGAAGGTTTTGTCGATCCAAAAGGTGCTAACAAAGTGTGCAAGCTCCAGCGTTCCATTTATGGACTGGTGCAAGCATCTCGGAGTTGGAATAAACGCTTTGATAGTGTGATCAAAGCATATGGTTTTATATAGACTTTTGGAGAAGCCTGTATTTACAAGAAAGTGAGTGGGAGCTCTGTAGCATTTCTAATTTTATATGTAGATGACATATTATTAATTGGAAATGATATAGAATTTCTGGATAGCATAAAGGGATACTTGAATAAAAGTTTTTCAATGAAAGACCTCGGTGAAGCTGCTTACATATTGGGTATCATGATCTATAAAGATAGATCAAGACGCTTAATAGGACTTTCACAAAGCACATACCTTGACAAAATTTTGAAAAAGTTCAAAATGGATCAGGCAAAGAAAGGATTCTTGCCTGTGCTACAAGGTGTGAAGTTGAGTCAAACTCAATGTCCGACCACAGCAGAAGATAGAGAGAAAATGAAAAATGTTCCCTATGCTTCAGCCATAGGCTCTATCATGTATGCAATGCTGTGTACCAGACCTGACGTATGCTTAGCAATAAGCTTGGCAGGAAGGTACCAAAGTAATCCAGGAGTGGATTACTAGACAGCGGTCAAGAACATCCTGAAATACCTGAAAAGGACTAAGGATATGTTTCTCGTATATGGAGGTGACAAAGAGCTAGTCGTAAATGGTTACATTGATGCAAGCTTTGACACTGATCCGGACGATTCTAAATTGCAAACCGGATACGTGTTTTTATTAAACGGTGGAGCTATAAGTTGGTGCAGTTCTAAACAAAGCGTCGTGGCGGGATCTACATGTGAAGCGGAGTACATAGCTGCTTCGGAAGCAGCAAATGAAGGAGTCTGGATGAAGGAGTTCATTTCCGATCTAGGTGTCATACCTACTGCATCAGGACCAATGAAGATCTTCTGTGACAATACTGGTGCAATTGCCTTGGCAAAGGAATCTAGATTTCACAAGAGGACCAAGCACATCAAGAGACGCTTCAATTCCATTCAGAACCAAGTCCAAGTGGGAGACATAGAGATTTGCAAGATACATACGGATCTGAATATTGCAGACCCGTTGACTAAGCCTCTCTCACGAGCAAAACATGATCAGCACCAAGACTCCATGGGTGTTAGAATCATTACTATGTAATCTAGATTATTGACTCTAGTGCAAGTGGGAGACTGAAGGAAATATGCCCTAGAGGCAATAATAAAGTTATTATTTATTTCCTCATATCATGATAAATGTTTATTATTCATGCTAGAATTGTATTAACCGGAAACATGATACATGTGTGAATACATAGACAAACATATAGTCACTAGTATGCCTCTACATGACTAGCTCATTAATCAAAGATGGTTATGTTTCCTAACCATAGACATGTGTTGTCATTTGATTAATGGGACCACATCATTAGGAGAATGATGTGATTGACATGACCCATTCCGTTAGCCTAGCACTTGATCGTTTAGTATATTGCTATTGCTTTCTTCATGACTTACACAAACTTCCTGCAACTATGAGATTGTGCAACTCCTGTTTACCGGAAGAACACTTTGTGTGCTACGAAACGTCACAACGTAACTGGGTGATTATAAAGGTGCTCTACAGGTGTTTCCGAAGGTACATGTTGGGTTGGCATAATTCAAGATTAGGTTTTGTCACTCCGATTGTCGGAGAGGTATGTCTGGGCCCTCTCGGTAATACTCATCACCTAAGCCTTGCAAGCATTGTAACTAATGAGTTAGTTATAAGATGATGTATTACGGAACGAGTAAAGAGACTTGCCGGTAACGAGATTGAACTAGGTATTGGATAGTGACGATCAAATCTCGGGCAAGTAACATACCGATGACAAAGGGAACAACGTATGTTGTTATGTGGTTTGACCGATAAAGATCTTCGTAGAATATGTAGGAACCAATATGGGCATCCAGGTCCCGCTATTGGTTATTGACCGAGAATGGTTCTAGGTCATGTCTACATAGTTCTCGAACCCGCAGGGTCCGCACGCTTAACGTTACGATGACAGTTTTATTATGAGTTTATAAGTTTTGATGTACCGAAGTTTGTTCGGAGTCCCGGATGTGATCACGGACATGACGAGGAGTCTTGAAATGGTCGAGACATAAAGATTGATATATTGGAAGCCTATGTTTAGACATCGGATTGGTTCCGGGTGAAATCGGGATTTTACCGGAACACCGGGGGGTTACCGGAACCCTTCCGGTGGATAATGGGCCTTAGTGGGCCAAGAGGGAGAAGAGGAGGGCCGGCCAGGGCAGGCCACGCGCCCCCTCCCCCCTAGTCCGAATAGGACAAGGAGGGGGAGGGGCGCCCCCCTTTCCTCTTTCCCCTCCCCCTTTCCTTCTTCACCAAGGCAAGAGGGGGGAGTCCTACTCCCAGTGGGAGTAGGACTCCTCCAGGCGCACCCCTAGGGGGCCGGCCACACCTCCCCCCTTCCTCCTTTATATACGGGGGCGGGGGGCACCCCATAGAGACACAAGTTGATCTACGGATCGTTCCTTGGCCGTGTGCGGTGCCCCCCTCCACCATATTCCACCTCGGTCATATCGTCGCGGAGTTTAGGCGAAGCCCTGCGCCGGTAGAACATCATCATCGTCACCACGCCGTCGTGCTGACGGAACTCATCTCCGGAGCTTCGCTGGATCGGAGGCCGGAGATCGTCATCGAGCTGAACGTGTGCTGAACTCGGAGGCCCCGTACGTTCGGTGCTTGGATCGGTCGGATCGTGAAGACGTACGACTACATCAACCGCGTTGTGCTAACGCTTCCTTTTACGGTCTACGAGGGTACGTGGACGAACACTCTCCCCTCTCGTTGCTATGCCATCACCATGATCTTGCGTCTGCGTAGGAAATTTTTTGAAATTACTACGTTCCCCAACAATCCGGCCATTCCAGACCAGATCTGGAGCGTTGTCGCCGGTTCCCGTCCCCTCCTTCACACCCGCATCAACGACCACCGCCGGAACCCCCCTCCTCCTCGACGGTGCAGAAATTCTGTTGTTTTTAACATAGGAGGTGACTGTGGATTGAATATTAAAAAACGCAGGGTTATTTACGTAAAAACAAAAGGTCTTTTCTGCAAAAACATCAATGATGTACAACCAGAAGCAATGAGCTCTTTATTATTAAACTAGCTAAATGCCCGTGCGTTGCTACGGGAGCCAATATGTCACAACCAAGATTATAATGAAAAAATATGATGCGCTGAGATCACCAAAACATCTACTCGATCTTAATTACAAACATTACATTTTGAGCAACATTAAGATGAATAAGCATCAATTTCACATATCAGTGTCAAAGCAAGCATGAATCAAGGATAGTAAACACAAAGTTCAAACTAAAGGAAGCAAGTTCACATCATGATAGCCAAGTTTAGACACACATGACCAACACTGAAGAACTTCGTAAGAGCTACTTGTTTTATGTGTGTATATAAGCTCCCACATTTTGCTACAAGTTAGAAAAAAAAGATACTCCGTCCGATTCATAATAGTTTTGCTACAAGTTAGAAAAAAAAGATACTCCGTACTAAAGCAACGTCAATTATTATGGACCGGAGGGAGTAGTTAGTTTCTTTTTTTAGTTTGCAAGACATAAGATTATATAAAACCCCTTATTGTCGCTACTTTGTTTTTCTCTCCGAGCAAGAATACATAGATGGGAGAAAATATATCTGCGTATTATAGTTGAATTTATTTTCTGTCCCAAAAAGAATATGCATAAATGTAAAAAGAATATAGCTTACAATAATATGTGTGATCCTTGTTCCATCTACATAGTTAAGAGGAGAAACAATGAATACACCTATAAATTTGATCGCATAATAATTCTGCAGTGCAAGGTAATCAAAGAGGATAATACACAGCTGAAAAGAATTACCTATAAATACATGAAAGTCGTGGATAAAATTGACAAACAATGAAACTTTTGTGCAGCTGCTGGTAATTTCAGAAAAGATCTACTTCACACCCCCCCCCCCCTCCCGACCATTCGCTGACAATGCCTAACCTCCATCCCTAAAGATGCCTAATAATGACATGTGATATTTCCAGCCAACATCATGTGTCTAATATCATGGACGGTTCAAAAAACTAAAATTCGGCAAGAAACACACGGTTATCTTTTAGTCACCTTATATGAAAAGTGTCGTATATCATGGCTATCTATTGCAATTTCTTCCTCAATTCGTATATCATGACATAGTATAGCTCCAGCTACGAAAAGCAGTTAATTAACTGCCCAAGTAAATCAAAAAAGAAGTAGTTAAGCAAATCTTAGACTTTTGTTGAATGTTGGATCTTGGATGGCTAGATGTGTACTATTTCTTATGTTGCAGCCATAGAAGACCCTCCAACTGAACCGAATCCATGATAGACTGCTCACAAACACAGAATAACAAATTGTTTTTTTCTAATTAACTGCAGTTCATGGTTGAAGCTATGTTATGGCTTACTGTGTTGTTTAACGAGCCCAGCCTTTGTACATATTCCTTCAATATGAATGGTTGGAAGCACATACAACGGAGCAAGAATTGTTGTATTCCTAAGGTTGGTTTCAGTTTGATTGAGCCATGAAACATCAACCTTTTTATTTGATTCTACATCAAATAAGAAATATTTGAACTCATGTGCTGCACAATAGGCAAAAGACTTCCTAGAAATCCAAACAGAGTGGAAGAAAAATAGACCAATCCTTCGTTCCCAATAAAGAACTGTACTCTGCAGGTAATTAAGCTATAAGTTAATTGCTTCAGGATTCAATAAGCGACATGGGAGGTGAAATTACCCGTGTTGTACCTTGTGGAGATGTACAAAATACTATGAACACGAATCAAACGATGGACGGCCAATTGTCATCAGCGTGATGTGGCTTTGTGCTTCTGAAGACGGGCCACAACTCTGAAGATTGGAGAAAAGGAATCAGAAGGGGGGGTGGCCTCCATGCAGTTCCGGTGACGGCGTGCTTGCAGTTGCAAGCTGTAGACTGAAGGTACCTTAGAGGTTACCATGGCCGTGACGAACGTCACTCGGCTGACTCCGATCTGCCCCTCCGACCCCGCCGCGGCAATTGACGGCTTACTCCTCCCTCCAAGAACCCCATGTACCAGCTCCCCGCCTCGACATGCGTTTGTTACCCCATCCTCAACTACGACAGAGGACAGAGTTGGCTGCTTGTGGCCACCACCGATTTTGGGGTTCGAGGACGACCAGATCCGGCAGGATTGCCCGGCGCTGAGGGCGGGGAGCATGAGTCCAGTATGACATCATAAGGGGGAGGAGTGCGACTCCAACATGGCGATGTCTGCTGGGAAGCACAACCAGATCGAGGAAAGGCTCCGCACAGGGTAGGGATGATGGTCGTCTAGCCAAGTCGCCGTATGCAAGTCTCGCGGATTGCCAGTCTTGGTTCCCACCGATGGCTCCGATGAGAGGTAAGTGGAGCTGGGCCATGGGCCTCGGTGAGGGCGCCGTTGTGGGGTTGCCGAGTTCCCTGACCGCCGTGGAAGCTGTCTCCAAGCAAGGGGATAGAGGGCGGAGGGGGAGCAGGGGCGGTAGGTGCTCGTCGCCTTTGCCAAGTTGAGCGATGAAGGAGAGAAGGCCGGTGGCGGCGATTTCTCTCGCGAGAGGATTGGGGACGAGGGATTGTGGGGTTAGTGGGAGATGAGGTGTGCAGTCGTGGGCTGTTTCCTTTCTTTTTCTTTTTTTTATCGAGCGGCGAGGCGATTTCTGGAAGAAAAAATATTGCGTGCGTGCGATGGGAGGGGGATCGAACCAGGTCGAACCATCACGACGTTCGATCCCCTTTTAATAGTAGAGATCCCTTTAATAGTAGAGATTAGGAGAAAAAAAATATACAACTCTATTTTTTAAAAAAAAAAGAGGAAAGGACACGGAACGAAGACCCTCCAAACGACGTTGCTGAAAAACAAAGTGGGTAAAAAACTCCCAAACCGCTGTTGGGTTGGTCTCTGCGCTGGCTGCCCTCGCCATGGAGGACGATGGCCATCCCGACCCCTACCTTGATCTCCCCCTTGAAATCGCCGAGGAGCGGCGGCGCGCTGCTAGACTCGCTGATGAGTGCCGCCGCCAGCACCGCGAAACCGCCACTTGTCTGCTCTCGCTGCCGGCTCCCGTTGCCATGGACGGCGATGCTCATCTCGTCTCGCTCCTGGATCTTCACCCTGAACTCGCCGAGGAGCGGCGGCGCCCCGAACCGTCCTCTTTCCATAAAACTGAGTGAGCTTTCGCCCTTTCTGCATGCCCATCTCTTACCCTCCTCACATGCTTACTTCCCATCATAAAAGGAATTCTTTGCTCCCACCCCCACCCAAATTAAAAATGCAACTTTGATGGCAATTGCGTGTAGAACCACAGCTTCCATCCGTTTTTGTTCAGAGGGATGGAACAAGCTCAAACGATATGCTTGTTATTGAAACCTCCTTCAGATCATTGCTAGTACTAGTACTATAGGATTAATTAAATACTGATCTGCCCTATATGGATCCAGATACTATTTGTACCTGCATCCAAACTCACACCTCGAGACATGCATGCGAGGTATACACTATACTACCTCCATTCTAATGAATGTCACGTGCACACATTTCAAAATTGAACTTTGACCATAAATTAGATCAATACCTATTTTTTATGGTTAAAGTTGAATTTTGGAATGTGTGTGGGTTATATTCGTTGGAATGGAGGGAGTAAATTAACAACGCATAAGTATGCGAGGTTTTACGGAGAGAGGGAGTCTTAATGATAGATCTACCTAGAAATTCCTGGTTTACTGAACAAGCATGTTTTTGCTAGAAGTGTCTTAGACTGTATAGGTTTGATAATTTATGCTTTAATTGATAATTTATGATGATCTGAGTAATTCCTTTTTTCTTGTGGGGTATGCAATCCTGTGTGAGAATGGGAGCCATATGGTGGATTGTTCTTAATTAAGTTCATGCTGATCTGTAGGACATACATCCTCCACAGTGAAAGTATCACCTCCCAAGCTTTTGCTTTTAGCAGATAGCTGCTCTGCCAACTGAATTTGATCCGAGCCTATCAACCGGATCAAGTGCTTAATTACAAATGAATTCCCAACTTCCACTGATCCTGCATTCCTGCATCGATCATGACGCCACAAATAACACCCGATAAAGATTCTCATGGAAAAAATTCACCTCATCCCTATTTGTATAATCCAGGAGCTCTGTATTCACCTCTGCTTCTCAAAAGTTTTTTCTAAATGTGAGATAAGCTGATCCTCTGGCCAGACATGCTGCACTGAGGCATCCTGTGTAAAACAGGGACTCTACTTCCTTAAGATCTTCCTAGATACTCGTATTGGCTTCTAACACTAACGCCACAACCACCGCATCGATGGACAATCATCTACGGAGACATCATTCCAAAATAAAATAAAATCCTGAGCATCATTGGTTGTCGGAATTATTCTGACCACACCATAGTTCAACCTATGCAAGTCAAATTCTTCTGTGTGGAGTGGGTCTAGCATCTATTCAATAATGGCTTAAGCTGGTCGGTGGCATGTTTATAGAAACATCAGGCCGACCTGAACGACCTCTCAACATTTGTTTCTTGATTTTTCTGTTTCTTAATCTCCAGCTCTATCTTGTTGTTTTCTTTGCAAGCCTTAAAGGTATTAACATAAGAAAGAAGCCACAAAGCACATAAGTAACTGCATATATGGATCGACTAACCAAAACTGGAAATGGACCAGCATGTCAACACACACCAAAATGCAAACGTTGTGGATTGAACTGTTGCTGTTCGGTCAACTGCTATCACTATGTAGTTAATTAAATACGGAGTATAAACCTATAGACGCACAAAATAATGCTCTAGGTTGTAACTTGTGATACCACCCACAGGGCCACAACATCTGGCCTTTCATTTAAAGCAATCAAGGGCTGTTTTGCTTTGCAGATATATCTTCACGACTTCACTTGCTCAATACTAAGTAACAACGATTCATTACGCATTGCATAACATTGTGTATTTCGAAATCCTTGTCTTGCTTTGTTTCTGTGTATGTCTGTCTTGTTTCTGTGTATAATGCCTTGAGCGGGAAGGAAGTCCCGTCTTGTTTCTGTGTATGTCTGTCTATTCCATCAGAATTTCAATATATATGTGTTTTGGCTGTTATTTACACTGACCTTCTGCCTTCTCACATAATAAACCTTGTCTTTAATTTCTGATACTTGCATATGTACTGACCAACAACATGTTCTGATCAGGATTGAGGAGCATGCTAGCGAGGTTAGCAACAGTGAAGGCTCTGTAACTATGGGTCTGTCAGAATTCACTGCCCTAGCGCTGAATGACATCTCTCCTATACTTCAGTCGACCTATTGGTATGATCATAACTATCTCTGTATTAACAGGGATATGATTTGTTGAAATGGATACTTATTATGACCCACAGTACTCTGTCTTACGTTTTGCACATCATTGGATATGTTTGATTCATCATCAACTTCATAAGTAGTTGAATGTTATTTACATAAAATTAAATGCCAGGAAGCTGAACATTATAATAACCATTAGTTGTGTGGATATTTATTTCTGTAGGTCCAATGTGTGTTATGATACTGGCAGCAGCGAGAGTGAGTCGGACACTGGTGGAGAAGCCTGAAGACGAATCAGATTTTGATTTGTACGCATGATTTTGCTGTTTGTTAATATATTTGAGCTGTATTTTTTGTTTGTAACTTTTAAGTCTTGGCTGCTTTAATATGGCAAGTGTTGGAATTGAACCACTCAACTCCCTCCTCTTCCTGAGATATGCTTCACCCACTCTCAAACACACACACACAGGACTAGTACAGTGAGGCTTGATGTCTTATACACACACAGCACTAGCACCTGAAGCTTAGCTGAGTCAGTCAGCCTCCCTCTCTCTGTTGGAGCTGAGTCACTACAGCCTCCCTCTCTCTGTTGGAGCTGAGTCACTCAGCTCCTCTATCTCTGTTGGAGCTGAATCACTCAGCTCCTCTGTGTGTGTGTTGTTTCTCACAACATGCACAAATACACAAGCTGTTTTTGGTGACTTGCTGCCCCACACAGTCAAAGCCTTTTCTCTTATTGATGCACTACATGCTTCTCTTTTGGTGCTGCCATTGCTGCAGCTGGCTGGGCTTTCCCCCTTATTTATAGTTGAAAGGAACTAGTACAGAACCACCTTAGTGGCTTTCTTACAGCCTAAGACTTCTTGACTTCCCACTGACTTCTAGCCTAAGACAAAGACTTACTCACTAGCTTACTCCCTAAGACTTGACTCATTGACTAACTGCAGCATGACTAACTACAACAAGGATTATAACTAACAGCATGAAGTCCCAAAGCACTAAAACTATACCTGTTTATACATGGATCAAATAGCCAAAAAGAAAAGAAGAGTAGCAGAGCTGCATGTCATTAGTAAAGTGCAGCACGACAAATGTGAGTGCTATGAATTGAACTATTCACATTCTAATGTATGGTTTAATTGCTATCACTATGTAGCTACTTAGACATTGACGCATAAAGCACAAAATAGTGCCGTAGGCTGTATCAGCACCTGCAAATAAGCAGACAAAAAGTATTTATGTTCATTTACAGTAATTTTTCTTTGTTTTGCCTCAGCGGAATACATTCACTAGTTCAGTAGCACATAGACTTATTTATTGCATTATGTAAACTATATGGGCATAATTTTCTTCAGGGACAAGGAACTGCAAGAAATGGAGGATTACTTGAAAGAGAATACGTGCGACACTGTAAGCGAAGTGATGGATAAAATTTTCGGTGTAGGGTGTTCCAGTCTAGCTGCTAAGTACGACAATATGTCAGCTGCCGAGCGTGCCGATATGACCGCTTGACCTTCCTATTTTTGTAAGAGGCCTCCCGTAGGGTGGCCATCTTCTCCAGCTGATTCAGAAACCCAGTCCCTTCAGGCAACAGAACAAGCTTCGAGGAATGAACCATCGCGGCAGTATTTGCTACGTCGACAACCAAGGTAAACCATCTACCATCCTCTCTCTTGCAGGTATCTGGCATTGATTTACTTTTTCTGTAAGCAGTGTCATTGAAAATTTATGAATATGGATCTGAGTTTATATATTCCTTGGTTTATAACGAGGAACTGTATCTTGTATAGTCATGCAGATGGAAAATGAGGTTCTCTTTAAGAACTTTCACTTAGTTCCGAAACACAGGAACTGTAGATTCATAACACAAAAGCTGTTTTAAGTGGGTTATTGGAAGCTCAAACTGCGTGATCCTGGATCTGACTGGCAACTGGTCAACTGCCGAGGTTGCCTGTTGACCGTTGCTAGTAATTATCCCCTTGGCCCCTCATAATATGCAGGGTTATAAATTATCCTATCACCCTTGTATGCTACTACATGTTAATTAACGTCTTATTCTTGATAATAAACCGAACGGCCCCGTGTCGTCCGGACGGGCGACACGGGTGGCGATCTCATCTCTACTCAGCGCGTTTCTCATCTCCGATCTCTGCTCGCCGCCGTCGGAGGACACCCCTGGGAGAACCCCGTGGGGCTGACGACGGCGGCGGGCCTTTGCTGTCGTCCTCGGTTGGACGATCTGGCCGGCGGATGCTTGGGTGCCGGGGCGGCGGCCCCAGACCTGTTCATGACGGTGGCGACTCCTGCGGCTGCTTGGGCGGCACGACGGTCTGGCCTGGAGGAGCTGCTTCGGCTGCCCGGTTTGGTACTGTCCATGGCGCAAGGGCGCGGTGGATCTCGAAGATGGGCAGCACTTCTTCGATCTGCTCATTGGTGCTCGGCTGGGCGGTCCAATTGGCGGGGAGGCTGCAGCTGCGACGGTGGCCGGCGGGCACATATCTGGTTGGGAGTGGCTGGAACTAGCTCGCCGGTGTGGGTTCGGTGCTGCCTCATGTCCTCCGTATTGTGTGCTTGGCTGTGGCAGTTCCCCATGCCCAGATTCAGTCCGTCCAATCCAGGGGAGTTCTAAGTTAGTTGGTTCTGCTGTTCTTCGTGCTCCGAAGCTTTAATCTGCATGTCGACCTCTTCGATCTAGACACCGACGGGTTCTGGTCTTCCTATCAGAGATATCAACTTTTGACGCATGGCGCCACTGAATATCTAGATCGGAATTGATTCGGTCGGGCGCGCCCTCATCTTTAGCCAGAGAGGCTTCATGAGGGTGTGGCGTGAAGCTTCGTTGTCTTGCCGGTGCCATGGGACATGTCTAAGTATAGATTTCCACAGCGTTGAGGTGGTGAAGAAAGTCATGGTGGCTGTGATCGGAGAATTAATGGTGCGAGGAGTTTTGATTGCGTTGAAGAATGGCGACACAGGTTTTTTTTCCTGTGTGTCGGATGTTGAGGACTTGCAGCGGCGGCCTTGGAAGGGATGGGGCGTCAACATAGGTGGACAACAGTTTTGGGGGTGCTTCTCGAGTACCGAGCCGCGATCTCCAGGGTGAAAGCCCAAGGTCTTGCTTCATTGGTTGTACCTGGCAATGGTCTTGCGAAGGCATTGTTTTTGGAATCTCGGACTCTCTCCAGGGTGAAAACTCAAGATCCTTGATTGGGCGACGACAACGCTTATGCATTGTTTCCTTCTTGGAGGTGTCGCTTTTGAAGAGCCTCTTCTGTTGTTCAGGTGTTGTCTTTGGTGGTGGTTAGAGTGTTGCTGTTGCAAGTGTTTCATTACTGCGACGGGGTCTTTGTTTTCATATTTCTCTCTTTTTATTTTTGTTTTTGGCTGTGTGCATCCTTGATGTATTTTGATATCTTGTTGGTGCAGAGGCTGGGTGTAATTGGTATCTTCGCGATATTAATATATTCCCTTTATCGAAAAAAATTCTACATGTTACTACTATAGCATCTTTGTGTTTGCAGAAAGAAGTATCTATCATCTATGTTTCTTATTTAGCAAGATAGCAGAAGATATTGATAATATTCATGTATGTTTATTGGTTCCTCTACATGCACCATAGTTTTTTCCCCAATATTCATTATTTTAGATAATGAGAGGGATCACGGGCCATGACAGGCGCACAATTTCTGAGCAACCAGAGGTGTTCGCAACTTTGCACCACACATATATCTAGTTAATTTACTTTCCTTTCGATCTTATGTGCTTCTTAATATGTGTTGGGGCCAAAACCCAAAAGCTTATCAATCGTTGAACATGATGACATCATATTCTGGTTTCTACTTCTTCTACTACTTGAACAGAAAATGCAATTTTGTGTTGGCCTATGCATACAGGTGTGAAGTTCCTGACGAAGAGATTATTCAAAATGGGAAAAAATGGATGACTAAGGAGGTGATGTTGGCATTCGAAAAATACGCTGAAAGAAATACTAATCTCAAGGTCTGGATATAACTTTTGAGTATTTTAATTGTTATAACCACAAGAAAGTGACCAGGAAAACAGTACTAATAAAGATTTATATTTCGTTTTAGGGTCTTGAGTGGCAGATTGAGGAACTCTGTCACCAATGCTTTAATGTGGAATACCATCACAAAGTTTTCCACCATTACAATTTCACTGTAAAGATTGAGAGCCCTAGGTCAAGTGATTCCAGAGTGGCATTGTTCTTCGCCGAAGTGAAAGAGATATTCGGAAGAAAATACTATTTCTGCTGCCCTCTAGAACCAAATGAAAGTGGTACTGATCCTCGTCTTCATGACCATATAGTGAATTAGCTATGAATGTTTGTAGAGTTCTATTAAGAGTTTGTTGGGTTAATTTGTTTCAGGTCAGTGTTATGCATGCCATAACCAAGGAGTTGATGATCTAAGGCATCCAGCTACAGGTGGATATGACCGGGGTTCTCTGGATATCGCATTCCCATTTATTTGTATGGATTATAGTGAAAGTTGTTGAATCATATAGATTCAGAATTAGTTCGACTGGTTTGAATCTAGTAGTCTAGAGTCCATAATCCATATTCATCTATGAATCTTCCATTATGGGTTTGATACTGAGGTTCTGTGCTAATATTGTTTCTGCACTTGAGCACTTTTTATGCAAATATGTGTTCTCGTGAGTGAACATAAAATGAGGTTGTCATTGTGATGAGAAGAATTGGCAACTTTTCTAAACTATCAAGAAAGATTTTACCTATAATGTTCTCTTGATCTTTAGTAAACTTTAGTAGGTCACTTCGACTGGAACTAAACCTGATCAATTATAGGCACGTGATGCGACACCAATGGCTTACGCCCGAAGAAAGCACCCTGGGATAGTTCGCTCCCTAATAATCTTTATAAGTAAAATGCACTATAGGTCCTAAAAGTTTTTGAGGTATGCCAATTGAATCCTATAAAGTTTAGAAATGTACATCTGGAACTTAATTGTGATAAGTGGTTCACCATGGGTCTGACTGCATTTGACCACGTAGATGTCATTTGTGATCCTTTTTCCCCCTCTACTCATGGTTTGCTGCATGGCCGCTGGACTGGTTGCTGGCATCAGTGCGCCTGGAAGGAAAGAATAGTTTGAATACAACCAAAAACCAACAAAAACACATGTACAAGATTAATCGAGATCATTGTTCGCAACTCTAAGGAAGGCTAGGGCACGGGCCACCGTTGCCTTTTTTATGTGCCTACTACCACAGCAACAACACAATGCTTGTTGTCGAATGCCCTCCTATTTGTCTCACACTAGATATGCCAGAATGTGTAATTAGTGACGATGCCATCAATCACATGTCTGGAGGATGATCACCAGGGCCATGGATCTGGTGCCACCACTCAGGGAAGGAGGTTGTCTCTGTCACAGAAGGAGGTGAGACAGAGGGACGGTCTTGCCTAGTAGCAATAGCATGCCACACCTGGTGCGCGAAACTATACCTGAGTATGAGGTGATCAACCATCTGAAGTTGTTACCACACATCAAACACAATATGTTGCACGGTCATCCCCTTGCAGACAACCTGTCCGCATTATAAGGATCCGCCGCCTTACAAGCAACCACGAAAAAACTTGCATTTGTTCTCCACACTGGCCTTCCAAATTGCATCCGGAAAAATCTGGAGCGGCGACTAGGATCCTTGGAATTGGATGTCATATGTAGAGCTCTTCGAATAGACATCGCCCACCGTCCAACGCCAAGTGATGGTGTGTCACGTCCAATATGTGATACTATCCTAAAGAGACTCGAAGGTCCCACCAAGGATAGAACCGCATATTGATACGCTTTTGCAAGGTGGATATCATTACATCAACATTACATAATAGATGGGGATACATACAAGAGGCATACAATGCCACACGAATACAACATCATCTTACATAAGAGCACCATCCGACTACGGATAAAACAGAAACAGAAACTCGAACGACATCCACCCTGCTAGCCCAGGCTGCCGACCTGGAACCTATCCCCTAATCGAAGAAGAAGCAGAAGAAGAACTTCAAAACAAACAAGCATCGCTCTCGCGTCAAGATCATCATAACCTGTACCTGCAACTGCTGTTGTAGTAATCTGTGAGCCACGAGGACTCAACAATCCCATTACCATGGGTATCAAGACTAGCAAAGCTTACTGGGAAAGGAAGGGGTAAAGTGGTGAGGTTGCAGCAGCGACTAAACATATATGGTGGCTAACATACGCAAATAAGAGCGAGAAGAGAAGCAAAGGAACGGTCGTGAAGCTAGCAATGATCAAGAGGTGATCCTGAACTCCTACTTACGTCAAACATAACCCAAAACCGTGTTCACTTCCTGGACTCCGCCGAGAAGAGACCATCACGGCTACACACGCGGTTGATGCATTTTAATTCGGATCTGGTGTCAAGTTATCTACAACCGGATATTAACAAATTCTCATCTGCCACATAATCGCGGGCACGACTTTCGAAAGATAATACCCTGCAGGGGTGTCCCAACTTAGCCCATGATAAACTCTCGCGATCAACAAAGGATATACCTTCTCCCAGGAAGACCCGATCAGTCTCGGAATCCCGGTTTACAAGACATTTCGACAATGGTAAAACAAGACCAGCAAAGCCACCCGATGCGCCGACAATCCCGATAGGAGCTGCACATATCTCGTTCTCAGGGCAACACCGGACGAGACATCCTACGAGTAAAACCAGACCTCGAGTTTCCCCGAGGGGGCCCCGCAGTCTACTCGGTTCGGACCAACACTTAGACAAGCATTGGCTCGGGGGTGCTAAAATAAAGATGACCCTCGGGTTAATTACTCCCAAGGGAAATGTAGGTGGTAGTGAGGCAAATGGTAAAACCAAGGTTGGGCCTTGCTGGAGGAGTTTTATTCAAAGCGAACTGTAAGTGCATCTAGTGCCCCTTAGTGATTTTGGTGTATTGAAGACTTATAGGTTAAGGGACTAATGCGTTTGTGAGTGTACACAGGTCTATAAGTCTATGAGGAGTTTGATATTTACAGAGAAAGTCGACCCCTAAAAATGAAGTTCTTCGACTGAAGACTTTGACATTTTGAAGACTTTCTGAAGACTTTGAAAGTGAAGAAATTGGTGTGACCTTGAAGACTTGGTATTCATTTGAGGAACATGAAGCGTGAAGACTTTTGTTTTCGTAGTTTCATTTTTTCTTTCTTGAGTCATAGGAAACACCGTACTGTTAAAGGGGGTCGAGGAAATACTAAGGAAAAATTTCCATGTGATGCTCAACTCAAAATCCTACACCTACCAATCCCTTCGAGTGAAGCCTTTGGAAATCTCATACAGTTCAGTCACTTTCTTCAGTGACAGAGACGAAGTTCTTCTGGTCACTGATGAATTTGTTCTGACTGAGGAGTTAGGAATTCGCCAGTGCGAATTGCCTACACAGTGAGGAACATGATAGCCCCGAGGAATTTGAGAGTCAAATTTCCGACCGTTGTTGTGCTGCGCGCCAGCTGTCCCAAAATATTGTATCCACCTAACGGTCATATCATTGAAGGGCATTTATGTCTTATCATGTCGGGCTGCTCCCTAGGCTATAAATAGCCGCCCCCTACAACCACTAGCTGGTTGGCTGCTCCGAGAGAACTTGACACTTGTCATTTGAGAGCAACCCATCCTCCGAGGACTTTGAGCGAAAATCATCAAGTGAGGAAAACCCAAACCAAACCCCTACAAACCCAAAGTGATTGAGCATCACTGAAGAAATTGATCCTGCGTGGATCCGACGCTTGTTACCTTTGAAGACTGTGCTTCTTCCAGACGGTTAGGCGTCATGGTCTAGAGCATCCAAGAGGAATTGTGGATTGCCGAGTGACCAAGTCTGTGAAGGTTTGGAAGTCGCCTGAAGACTTACCACGAGTGATTGGACGAGGTCCGCGTGGCCTTAGTTCAAGGAGAATACGGTGAGGACTGGGTGTCCTGAGCTGCGTGCTTAGTGACTGGGTGTCCGGGACTGCGTGTCCTCGAGTTTAAATACTCAGCCGCTCCAACCAGACGTACAACTGAGACAACAGTTGGAACTGGTCTACCAAATCATTGTCTTCACCAACCTAACTGGTTCTATTTCCTCAACCCTTTCATTTCCTCATTACTGTGTTGAGTGTTTGTTCATATCTGTGTTTGAAGACTTTGACTGAAGACTTTCTCAATTTCCTCAGTTCAATTTCTTCAGTCTGTTTGTCTTCATCTTGTGTTATCCTGTGATTACGCTTTCTGTACTCTGTGCTTGTCTTCATTTCATCATGATGACCATGCTTGTATTCTGTTATGCTAACTTCTAAGTACTTATTCCGCTGCTAGTAGTTCTTCGCTAAGGAATTTCCTCACCGGCAAATTCCTCAGTGAAGAATTCATAAAAATCGCCTATTCACCCCCCCTCTAGTCGATATAACGCACCTTCAATTGGTATCAGAGCAAGGTACTCCCTTGTTCTGTGTGATTTTGGTTTAACCGCCTGGAGTTTTAGTTATGTCGACCGCAGGTATGATCAAGGTCTCGGCTGGGTGTCCTACCTTTGATGGGACGGACTACCCCTACTGGAAGAACAAGATGCGAATGCATCTTGAGGCAATTGAAAACAATCTCTGGTATGTTGTGGAAAATGGTGTTCCCTCTGTCTCACCCTCACTGAACGCTACCGATGTGAAGAGATTCAAGCAACTCGATTCTCAAGCGAAGAATATCATATGTGGCCATCTAAGTAAAGGACAGTATGGAAGAGTGAGTGCTTTGGAAACTGCTAAGCTTATCTGGGATAGGCTGTCCAAAGTGAATGAAGGAGTCTCAACTCAGCGTGACTCTCGAGTTGATGTTCTTCAGAATCTCTTCAACCGCTTCAAAAGACTCGACAATGAAAATGTCCAACAAACCTTCGATCGCCTCACTGACATCTCAAATGAGCTTCAAGCCCTCGGTGCCACTAACATCACTGACCATGAAATGGTGAAGAAACTGTTGAGATCGCTTCATTCCTCATTTGATACTCTGGGACTGATGATACAAGAACGGGCTGACTACAAGTCTCTTGGTCCTGCCGATATCCTCGAAAGGCTAAATACTCACGAGTTCCAGCTTGCTGAAAAGAGAGATCTCTATGGTTCGAGCTATGGCAAACCACGTGCCCTGAAGGCCAAGGCTGTGTCTGACTCTGAATGTGAGGATTCTGGTAGTAGCCTTGGTGATCCTGAAGAATTGAGCCAGGAGCTAGCACTGCTCGTGAAGAAATTCCAGAAGTTCTCAAGACGTGGTCGCTTTGGAAAATCCTCAAGAAGCAGTGATTCCTCATCCAGTGACTATAAGAGAAGGTTGTGCCACAAATGCAAGAAACCTGGTCACTATATCCAAGATTGTCCTCAGTGGGAAAAGGAAATGAAGAAGAAGAAATACAAGGATTACAGTTCTGATGATGCGAAGAAGAAGAAGAAATCGTCAAAATCTTCGTCATCAAAATCCTCGAAGTCTTCATCTCACAAGAAAAGCAGTTCCAAGAAGGCTCGGGCATTCATTGGCAAGGAAATGGACTCTGAAGCTGAATCTGAGGAAAATGAGGAAGAGGAGGCGTCTGAAGAATCCGAATCTGGTGTGGCGAGTCTGGCCTTCGCTACTGCCTTCGTTAGCAAGTCCATCTTCAACACTGAAGAAACTGACCCCACCGACAAGCCTGATGAAGATAATGATGACTACGCTCCCACATATTGCTTCATGGCGAAAGGTGCAAAGGTACTCAAATACACCTCCTCTGGATCTAGTGAAAATGAGTCTGATGAGGATCTCAAGCCCAACTACTCTAAACTTGCTAAGATTTCTGTAAAACAACAAAGGGCTTTTGAAAAGGTTCAAAACATGCTAGACAAAAGTGATGATATGTTGGGTGAAGAAATGGATCGCACCAAAGCCCTGACTGAAAAATCTTCAGAGACTTCAGTCTAGGTTTGATAACATTCAAGGTCATCATAACACTCTCTTATCTGATCATGAGAAACTTTCTTATGAATTTCTTCAAAGAAAGCAAGATCTTGAGAAGCTGAGAGTGTGTTATGAAGATCTTCAGAAGGAGCGCGATTCATTACTTGCTCAACAGATCAGCGCTTCTCAGGAAGAATTTGTTCCTCCATGCTTAAAGTGCATTGAACGTGAATCTGCTAATTCTTCACCTGAATGTTCAAATGCTTCAACTATTACAAATTCTTCATCTGCCTCTGCTATCACTAATTCCTCATCTGAGGACACTGCTAGTATCACTGACAATGCAGGGCTAAAGGAATTGTACATGACAGGCATGTACAAAAGCCTCAAAGGGCATCAGACTCTTTGTGATGTGCTTAAAAAGCAGATCCTCAACAGAAACCCTAGGAAAGAGGGTATTGCCTTTGAGAGGAAACTCAATGCTGATGGAACATATTGGAAGCCTGAGCAGTACCCCAAAACCTCATGGGTTGCTGCAAAGGGACCTCCAGTTGATCCATCTAACTTATCTGGCTTTACATGTGAATCTCCTCATTCTTCTGATGAGTCGTTTGACTCCAACTATAAACTGTTCAAAAATCAGAATGGTGAAGTATTTGCTAGATATGTTGGCACTAACTGCAGGAATGGTTCTCCCATGAAGAAAATCTGGGTTCCCAAGAAGAGCCTTGAAAGTCTTCAGGTGAATGTCCTCATGACACCACCAGTGAAGAACAGGAACCCCAGATCAAATTCTTCATATGGACCAAATTCTTCATATGGATCCAAGTCCTCATACGGACCAAATTCCTCACATGGATCAAATTCCTCAAAAGGATCAAAGTCCTCATATGATTATCATCGTGCTATCAACTCTGTTTCGCAGGGTAGAGCTAAGGGCTATGAATATGTGCATTATTCTTCAAACCATTATGTTCATAAGTCCTCGAAGATTTCTCTGCTTATTCATATGCTTACCCTAACTCCTCTTATGTGAAACGAAATGGTTTGGCCTCCATGCCACCATTCTCGTATGGTGCTCGCAGAATGATGAACTCTTTGCCACCCCTTCAGATGTGGGTGGTGAAGAAAAAGAACTAATCTCTTCTGTAGGGTCAGGTCTCCAGATGTGCTTTAACGTCTGAAGAATTTGCTGGGGACCTGACAAAAGTGCCTGAAAGGACGCAGGCGAATCATGATGAAATGAACTTTCATTTCACACGTCCTAATACTGCTATATCTGTTTACTGCTTGATGAAATTCATCTGATGAACTTGATATCATATTCTTCACTGATGAAGCATATGAGATTGTAAGTTACACTAATTCATCTGCAGGATGATCAACCCAAAGCTAGTGAGTGGGTCCTCGATAGTGGATGTATGAATCACATGACTGGTGACAAGAATCTATTGATGGATGCTCCCTTATCACCGTCACCTCTGAAGCATATCATCTTTGCTGACAAAGGCAAAAGTCAGGTATTGGGTCTTGGTAAGGTTGCAATCTCTAAGGATAAACACATGGACAAAGTCATGCTTGTTGAGTCCTTAGGATACAATCTCATGTCAGTCTCAATGCTTTGTGATCTTGATATGGTTGTTGTCTTTGGCAAGTATCGCTGTGTTGTGATTATGGAAGCTAACAATTCCAAAGTCTTCGAAGGCTTTAGGAGAGGAGATTTGTATATTGTTGATTTCTCTACAGGACCACAACCAGCCGTGTGTCTACTTGCAAAAGCTTCAGAAGGCTGGCTATGGCATCGACGACTTGGTCACGCAGGCATGAGGAATTTGAACACGCTTGCGAAGAAGAAGCATGTCATTGGCATTGAGAATGTCAAATTCCTCAAGGATCACTTATGCGGAGCTTGTGAAGCTGGGAAAATGACCAAGGCGAAGCATCCAGCGAAGACTATCATGACCACTACACGTCCATTCGAATTGCTTCACATGGACCTCTTCGGACCTAATCATTACTCAGCAGTCACTAATGATGCATCTCTATATGGTTTTGTCATTGTTGATGATTACTCTCGATATACATGGGTACACATTGTTACTTACAAACATGAAGTGCAGGAAGTCTTCAAATGATTTTCCTCAAGGGCTTCAACCAACTTTGGTGTGAAGATCAAGCATATCAGAAGTGACAATGGAACTGAGTTCAAGAATTCCGGTCTTGATGCCTATCTTGATGAACTTGGTATTACTCATGAGTTATCTGCTCCATATACTCCTCGGCAGAATGGCGTCGTGGAGCGCAAGAACAGAACTCTTGTTGAGATGGCTCGCACTATGCTTGATGAATACAAAATGCCTCAGCGTTTTTGGATTGATGCAATTGATACTGCGTGCCACATCATCAACAGAGTATATCTTCACAAATTCTTCAAGAAGACGGCCTATGAACTCCTCACTGACAAGAAACCCAATGTGAGTTATTTCAAAGTCTTCGGTGCTAAATGCTGGATTAGAGATCCTCACCACAACTCTAAATTTGCACCGAAAGCACATGAAGGTTTTATGCTTGGTTACGGAAAGGACTCGCACACCTACAGAGTCTTCAGCATTGTTCTTCACAAGATTGTTGACACTGTAGATGTGCGGTTCGATGAAACTAATGGCTCGCAAAGAGAGCACCTACCTTCTGTGTTAGATGAACCAGCACCTGAGGATGCTATCAAGTTCAAGGCAACTGAGGATGTCATTCCTACTGAAGAATATGCTGAAGAATTCATTCCTGTTCATGAAGAACGTCGAGCTGATGCATCTGAAGAACATGATGAGGAAAATGGTGCTGAAGAAAATGCTGATCAAAATCCTCAGCGACAACCAGCTCATCCTCGAGTTGCAAAAAGAAGTGCAAGTGGAGAATATCATGAATGACATTAGAGCCCCAGGTCCTCTCACATGCTCAAAAGCTTCACATTTATCTAACTTTTGTGGGCACTATGCTTTTGTCTTTATCACAGAGCCCACTAAGGTAGATGAAGCATTTCTGGAGCCGGAGTGGATTCAGGCTATGCAAGAAGAATTACATCAGTTCGAGCTCAACAATGTCTGGGAACAGGTCAAACGTCCAGATCCTCGCAAGCATAATATCATTGGCACAAAGTGGATCTACCGCAACAAGCAAGATGAAAATGGCCTCGTGGTGAGGAATAAGGCACGACTAGTAGCTCAAGGCTACACACAGGTTGAAGGAATTGATTTCGATGAAACTTTTGCACCTGTTGCTAGACTTGAGGCTATTCGCATATTACTTGCTTATGCTAACCATCATGATATCATCTTATATCAAATGGATGTGAAAAGTGCATTCCTCAATGGTAAGCTTGAGGAAGAAGTATATGTTGCTCAACCCCCAGGTTTTGAAGATCCAAAGAATCCTGACAAAGTCTTCAGACTTAATAAGGCCCTCTATGGCCTCAAGCAAGCCCCTCGGGCATGGTATGATACATTGAAGGAATTCTTCGTGAAGAATGGCTTCACACCCGGTTCACTCGATCCTACTCTTTTTACTAAATCTTATGATGGTGAACTATTTGTGTGCCAAATATATGTTGATGATATTATCTTTGGCTGTACTGACCAACGTTATAGTGATGAATTTGCCTATATGATGAGTGAAGAATATCAAATGTCTATGATGGGAGAGTTGAAATTCTTCTTAGGTCTTCAAATTCGTCAGCAGCGCAATGGCATATTCATATCTCAGGAGAAATACCTCAAAGATGTACTGAGGAAATTTGGCATGCAAGATTGCAAAGGCGTCAAAATTCCTATGCCCACAAATGGCCATCTATGCACTGATGAAAATGGTATTGACTTCGATCACAAGGTATACCGCTCCATGATTGGTTCTTTATTGTACTTATGTGCATCTAGGCCAGATATAATGCTTAGTGTTTGCATGTGTGCCCGATTTCAAGCTGCACCGAAGGAATCACACCATAAGGCTGTGAAGCATATTCTTCGATATCTAGCTGACACACCAACACTAGGATTATGGTACCCCAAGGGATCTGCTTTTAATCTCATTGGATATTCTGACTCTGACTATGCTGGTGATCGTGTGGACCGCAAGTCAACATCTGGCACTTGTCATTTCCTCGGACGATCTTTGGTCTGTTGGTCCTCGAAGAAACAGAATTGCGTATCACTGTCTACTGCAGAAGCTGAATACATTGCTGCTGGCTCTTGCTGTGCTCAACTGCTTTGGATGAAGCAAACCCTCAAGGACTATGGCGTCAATGTGAAGAATGTGCCTCTCCTCTGCGACAATGAGAGTGCCATCAAGATTGCTCACAACCCAGTTCAGCACTCGAAGACAAAGCACGTTCAGATTCGTCATCATTTTCTTCATGATCATGTGTTGAAGGGCGACATCTCCATCGAGCACGTGAAGACTGAAGAACAGATATCTGATATCTTCACTAAGCCCTTGGATGAGAAGAGATTTAGCAAGTTGCGGTGTGAGCTAAATATCTTAGAATCTTCGAATGTTCTTTCAAAAGGACACACATCCTAACACTTATGCAAAATTGATGACTTAGATGTGCAACACATGAAGAAACGTTTTTCTTCAATCAATGAATAATAACACTCTAAGTGTGAAGAAATTAATGAAGAATTTGATTCTCAGAACCCTACGACAATTGTACGCGGTGTCTGAAATCATCATTCTTATACGCTGGGTCACGCCACCACAAAAAGTTGAAAATCTTCAATTTGAGTTTTTCCTCAGTTTTATAATTCTTCAGTTTTTCAAATTCTTCAACTTTGCAAAATCTTCACTGTATCCGTCGTTTTTCTTCATTGGCTATATATATATATGAGTTTATGTCCTCTACAGCATTCACTTATAGCTATTTTTCAAGTTGCTCTTTATGCTAAGTGAATGTGATCGGACCCTTCCCCCTCTATGCTATACTCAACCCAATCTATTCACAAATTCTTCATGTGCGTTCTATTTGAAACTCGTTCAAAATCTTCACTGTGTCCTTGTCAGCTGAAGAAATTGCGAACGAAACTTTAAAACAAATCTTATCCAGATTTTCGGTTTTGCCGCTCAAACCGTTCCGCATCCCATGATGCATTATTCTATTCACCCACGATCTTACACGATCTCAACTACACAGTACGTGGGTGACACATGTCGCGAGAAGGAGAAAGGGCAGGGGCATGTTCGTCCCAAAATCTTCGGGCGAACAGTTTTTCACCGTGACTATAAATACCCCTCTCCCCTTCCTCACTTCATTTACTCCGCTCGACCGCTGTCTCTCGCTCGAGCTTTTCAAACCCTAGTGCCGCCGCTACTCCATCATCGCCAGTGAGGAAGAGCTTCGCTGCCTCGACCTCGTCGCCGTCGTACTCGCGCCGGTTGCGGAAATCTTCACTCCACCGCCGCCGTAGCTGTCTCCCTCTACCAAGTTAGGGCGTGGGAGATTTGACCTGACGAACTTCACATCTGTTCTTCTCAGTTCGTCATGTTCTTCATTTCGGGTAATTAAAAGTTACTTTTATTACTCACTTTGATTCTCAAACTTTCCTGAAAATCTTCAAAGGTGTTTATTCTTCAAATCTTCACACATATGAACACCTCACACACCACATGATCTTGAATTGTTTCTCTAAGCAATCATTTTCTTCAAGATTCCCTAATTGTGTGGATCTTCGATCTGTACAACTTTGGAACCTAAGACAAAAACGCTTGGTGAAATTCCTCAAGGTTCATCTGGTCAAATTCCTCAAAACTTGTTCTTTTTCGAAAAACCTTCTGAGAACGCATATGACCTCTCCAAATTCCTTGCACCTACACTCTGTTCACAGGTACTCATGTCCGCTGCTGAATCACTAGGTTCTCATCAACTTAACTCATTTGCAGCGTTCCTCGAAGAAAAATTGCATACTTCTTCAGAGTGTTCAATCGTTCAAATTCCTCATCTGAAGAATATGGCTGACGGTAAGAGACCGCAGAAAGGAGGAAAGAAGCCTGAGGTCATGACTGCTTTCGAGATCCCTGATGAAATCTATGCTGGCTATTGCACACCTGATGAAGCAAAATTTGGCAAAGAAACCAAAAATCAGCGCAAGGTGCGCATACAGAAGATTGAAAGAAGATGGGCAAGAGAATGGAGGGAGTACAAATATGTTACTCCAAAGTATATGAAGAAATTCGCTTTAAATCCTCCATGCCCAAGAGCTCCATTGGCACCTGGCCAAGTAGCTGATCCCACCAGCATCAAGCGTGGTGAGGACTTTCCTGAAGAATGGGCTAAGCGCCAAGCTAAATTGGCAAGGCAAGCCAAGGAGGCAGTGAAGAAATTCAATGAGGATTCTGCCACTGCTGCTGCAACTGAGGCCTCGGTCAGGCCGAGGAAATCCATGCCAAAGAAGCCTGCTCGTAAGCCAAGTGCTTCACCAACAGCGCCCTCACGGCCAAGTACCTCAGCAATGCCCTCACGGCAAATTCCTCACACTGCTACTGCTCCACCACAGTCCTCAGCGGCTCCCTCAAAGTCCTCAGCTCCTGTGCATCTGGCTACATGTCAAAGGACTACGGGTTTCTCGATTGCCTCTGGTGTCTCAGCAAGTTCCTCAGCTGCACCTATTTCCTCATCAGGCCCCACACTGTTGAAGACTAAAGCAACAGCTGGACGCGGTCCTCGGCCAAGTCCAAGGAAGAAACAGGTCGCATTCCATGTGCCCTCTGATGATGAAGCTTCTGATGATGAACTTGCAGAAATCATCAGAGATAGACAGGTGAAGGCCGCTAGAGCCAAAGGCACATCTGTGCCACTGCTTTTGGATCCGAAGAAAATCCTCGATTACATTGATCTCTGGCACAAGGATCCAAACACTCCAATGCCTGATCTTCCTCTGACTCCTGGTCAAAGTCACATGATGACCCATTTCATCACTCAAGAGAAATGGAAGTTTGAGAAGGCAAGAGAGATCAAGAAAGCTCAATACAGAAAGGAGAAGCTCCTGAAGAAAAATGTTGTCAGAATGACACCTGAGGAACTTCTCAAGGCTTAGTCTGAAATTCAAGCCCTCAGCAAAGACTTTGATGCCTACTATGCTTATTGGCAAGGAGCCAAAGTGAGATTCGTCGATCTGACGAAGAAATTCACGAATGTTGCAGCCCCATCGCAACAAGAAAATCTTCAGGCTGCAGACTCTGCTCAGCCTGCTGAAGAAAATGCTAGTTCCAGGGTTGATGACCCCATTCCAGCCGCTGAAGAAATTGCCAGGGCATCCACTAGTGGTGCGCCTGAAGAAACTGAAGAGATCAGGGTGTCACGCCCAATATGCGACCCTATCCAAGAGGAACTCGAAGGTCCCACTAAGGATAGACCCGCATATTGAAACGCTTTTGCAAGGTGGATATCATTACATCAACATTACATAATAGATGGGGATACATACAAAAGGCAATACAATGCCACACAAATACAACATCCTCATAAAAGAGATCAACATCCGACTACGGATGATACATAAACAGAAACTCAAACAATATCCACCCTGCTAGCCCAGGCTGCCGGCCTGGAACCTATCCCCTAAACGAAGAAGCAGAAGAAGAACTCACCGCAAGCAAGCATCGCTCTCGCGTCATGATCATCGCGTAAACTGGTACCTGCAACTGTTGTTGTAGTAATCTGTGAGCCACGAGGACTCATCAATCCCATTACCATGGGTATCAAGACTAGCAAAGCTTAATGGGAAAGGAAGGAGTAAAGTGGTGAGGTTGCAGCAGCGGCTAAGCATGATACGGTGTCTAACATACGCAAATGAGAGCGAGAAGAGAAACAAAGGAATGGTCGTGAAGCTAGCAATGATCAAGAGGTGATCCTAAACACCTACTTACGTCAAACATAACCCAGAAACCGTGTTCACTTCCCGGACTCCGCCGAGAAGAGACCATCACAGCTACACACGCGGTTGATGCATTTTAATTCGGATCTGGTGTCAAGTTATCTACAACCGGACATTAACAAATTCCCATCTGCCACATAACCACGGGCACGGCTCTCGAAAGTTTATACCCTGCAGGGGTGTCCCAACTTAGCCCATGACAAGCTCTCGCGATCAACGAAGGAATAGACCTTCTCCCAGGAAGACCCGATCAATCTCGGAATCCCGGTTTACAAGACATTTCGACAATGGTAAAACAAGACCAGCAAAGCCGCTCGATGCGCCGACAATCCCGATAGGAGCTGCACATATCTCGTTCTCAGGGCAACACCGGATAAGTCAAGCTACGAGTAAAACCAGACATCGAGTTGCCCCGAGGTGGCCCCGCAGGTTGCTCGTTTCGGACCAACACTTAGACAAGCACTGGCCCGGGGGGGGGCTAAAATAAAGATGACCCTTGGGTTAATTACTCCCAAGGGAAAAGGGTAGGTGGTGGTGAGGCAAATGGTAAAACCAAGGTTGGGCCTTGCTGGACAAGTTTTATTCAAAGCGAACTGTCAGGGGGGTCCCATAAATCACCCGACCGCGTTAGGAACGCAAAATCCGGGAACATAACACCGGTATGATGGAAACTAGGGCGGCAAGAGTGGAACAAAACACCAGGCATAAGGCCGAGCCTTCCACCCTTTACCAAGTATATAGATGCATTAATAATATAAGAGATATTGTGATATCCCAACATAACCCTGTCCACCATGGAGAAATCTTCAACTTCACCTGCAGCTAGCAACGCTATAAGAGGGGCTGAGCAAAGCGGTAACATAGCCAAACAGTGGTTTGCATAGGAAAGGTGTCAAAGGTTAGAGGTTCATGGCAATATGGGATGGCTTGATAAACAGGTAATAGGTAGCGCAGCATAGCGATAGAACAAAGCAACTAGCATAGCAATGATAGTAGTGAGATCCAGGGTAGCGGTCATCTTGCCTGAAATCCCGCAAGGAAGAAGAACGAATCCATGAAGAAGATGAAGCCACGAAGACGAACCACACGTAGACGAACGAATCCTCACGATCGCAACGAAACAGGAACTAACAAGAAGAAGCACACAACATAGGTAAACACACCACACATGAACAAGGCATGATGCACAACAAGCATGATGCATGACCAAGCTACATGAAGCTACTCATGGCAAGAGATGATGCAAACAAGAACAACACATCAAGGCAAGTTTAAATGAGGCCGGGAACAACACATAACAATTCCGATAAGTCCTCATATGCATATTTCGAAATTAGTCCAGATCTGAATAAACCTTATGTTCAAGTTGTTAAACAGCAAGTTAAGATGCACCAAGATGATCTACACGAAATTCTAGTCAAGTTACATATAAAGTTCATTAGATTCGGAGCTACGGCCTAGAAGATATGAGCAAACCAAGTTAAACATGGCATTGATGCAAAATGCACCCAAACATCAAGCAAACACCTCAAAACAAGGATGCAACATGATAATATGAAACTACATGCACAAACAAGCAAGTTTCATATAGAGCACACTCAAAACGGAGCAACGGTGCAACACACACACACACTATACAAGTCATAACAACAATCTGTCCAAAACAGCAACTAGGCATATTGCAAGCATCAAAACAACATGCTACAGAATCTCAACATAATAACAAAAGGCATGGGCATGAAGTACAGGTAAAGCATAACAAAACATGAACACTGAGCTCTCTCCAGAAATCACTAGATCATGCTCCAAAACACATGGAGATATTGCAAATAATAACAGTTTCAGACTTTAGCAGAAATAACATCAGGTTGCAATGTTTAGAGCAAGTAAACAACATGTTACAGGAACATATCATGGAAAACAAAGGCATGGCATGAATCTACTAATTGCATAGAACAACAGTCCCTTACTGACCATGAGCCAAAAAGGCACAGAAGATATGATGGCACCCATGTAAACATAGCAAGTTATATTACAGATTCATACATGGCAGGAACAACGATAAGTAGGCATGTTCGTGAGCTTGAACCACTCACCACAGAGCAATACATGGCATGGCAAGGCAACCAACAACTAAGCATGGCAAGAGCAAGTTCATAGGGTACATGGATCACTAGCAAAACACACGGGAACAAGTGAACTTAATGTTAACAGGCTGACAGCAACATTTTCAAGCAACTTTAGAGCAAGATTACAACATGTTCCAGCAGTCTATAATTGCAACCAAGGGCATGAATGGATAGAGAAAGACATGTAGATCAAAACATGTTTATAGAGCATCTCCAGATTATGCATAGAATGATTAGTAGACGCATGTTAACATAGCAACAAAATATAACAGAATCTGTCAGGAAAACAGCAACAGCAACTACCCTACTTAGCAAGCTTAATACACTCATCACACAACTCACAAAAATACATGGTTGGCACCCCTGGAAATATGGCATGGCATAGATCAATATACATGTAGAGCTCATGTTCATAAGATGCACACATAAATCATGGCAAAAATGACAAATGAGCAAGTTATAACAGTTTCAGCAGATTAACATCATGAAGCACTCTTCCAACAGCATTTCGGGCATCAAGATGAGCTCAAATGAAATTGATGCAATGGAATGAAATGATCTACTTGTCGAGACGAACAATTTGACACATTACACGCACGAAACGGAGCTACGGATGCAGAGATGTGATGGCAAGAACATGGCATGATAATATCAGAAATCTGGGACTTAGACGAATTTTATACCTCGTGGGGTCAAAGCGGATCGGGTCGGGCGAGACGGATCCGGGCACAGCGGATCGGGTCCGGGGCGGATCGGGTCGGGGCAAACCCGGACGGCAACGGCGGCGGTCCGGCGAGGAAGTCCGCCGGCGGGGCGGCAGGACGGCGGCGGGGGCCACCAGATCCGGGCATGGCGCCCCCGGATCCGGCGACGACGGGGCCGGGCGGCGAAGGGCGACCGGCGGCGGGGTCAGCGGCGGCGCGGGGCCGGCGAGGCGAGGGGGCGCGGCCGGGCGCGGCAGCCG
>NC_041383.1:262633066-262636684 GCF_002162155.2 Triticum dicoccoides | reverse complement strand
GGACGAACCCGGCGGCGACACGTGGCGGCAGCGGGGCAAGCCGGACGTGTCCGGTGGCGGCGGAAGGGGAAATTTAGGGTTTCGGGGGGAAATGATCCGAAAATGGAGAGGGGGAGACGTTTATATAGGCATAGGGAGCTAGGAGAGTCCAAATGAGGTGCGGTTTTCGGCCACGCGATCGTGATCGAACGACCGAGAGCATGGATGGGAGTTAGATGGGTTTTGGGCCACTTTTGGAAGGGGTGTTGGGCTGCACACAAAAGAGGGCTTTACGGTTACCCGGTTAACCGTTGGAGTACCAAACGACCTCCAAATGGCACGAAACATGACAGGCGGTCTACCGGTGCTATACCAAGGCCGCTTGGCAAACCTCGGGCCATTCCGAGAAAGTTTAATACCCGCTCACAACAGAAGACAAAAGGGGAACGCCGGATGACATAGGAGTGCCGGATTGCAAAACGGACAACGGGGAAAAAGCTCGGATGCATGAGACGAACACGTATGCAAAATGAAATGCACAAGATGACATGACATGAAATGCAGATGATAACATGGCAAAGTGCAACACGCAAGCAAATGACATGGCAATGACGGCGAATAACTGGCAGACACCTGGCGCATCGAATCCGGGGCGTTACAACACTCCTCCACTAACAAGAGATCTCGTCTCGAGATCTTAGGACCGAGACGGAAGGGAAAAGGGATGAGGTGAAACAAGAACTCAAGAGAAGAAGCAAAGAATCGAGAGCACTCGAGAAGAAGAGAGGAACGACGAGAATGACGAGAATCGAAAGCTCACGGGATGAAATAGACTATGAAACCACTCGTTCTAACCGGAGTGGTTAGAATGAGAAAAGAAACGAATAAGACCGAAAGGATTTAGGCAGCACTCCAGCTGAAAATGAAAGGAATAGAACACGAACTAGGGGGGATGGAATGATACTTGATGAACTCTTGAAGAATGAATTAAATCATGAAGAATCGCCATGGAGAACTCCGGTAAACAAAAGGATGACTAGATAAAATTGAAGGATGAAAGAATAAGATGAGCCTTGCGATGATTTAGATGGGGGGTTCCGACGAAATGACCGAGGAAATATGAACTCCGGAAAGGAAAAGATGAAAACACTTGGAACTAGAATTTATTCATCAAGAACAAATTCTGAAGGAGGGGATTAAACACTTGGATGAAATAAGAATAAGATTTATTGTATGATTATCCTTCATCAAATTAAATTGATGACAAGCAATGGATTTTGCATATTACTTATTCTTCTTGAAAAGGATTGAGAAATGACATATCGCAAACTTGAGAAGGTCTTCATGAACCACCAGTAGGATTGAAAAGAACGATTGGATTAAAAAGATAATCAAGGAAAAGAATCATGAACGAACCACCATAAGAATTCAGAAATGGCTGACGAAAGAGAATGAATCAGCGGGAAGAATTAGAAAAGCACAAAGATACTTGAGGAATAAAAAGACAAGATAATGGCGGGATCGCGAACTGGTTGAAGAATACTTGAGGGAAGCACCGGGAGAATATTGAGACGAACGAAAGGGCACGGATATAGAATAATTGGAGAATGAATCTGAAAACTTAGAACGAAGAAATCTTCCGAAAAGATGGCCTCCGGATGATCGAGAGAGAAAGCAACTCCTGAAATACTCCGGATGGATGAAAATAATTGCATGACTTGAAACAATTTGATAGGATAACATCGAGCTAGCACCGCGAATCTCCGGGAGAACGGGCAAGATTTAACAGGAATCTTCTTCTTCGGTCTTCAAATGATGACGAGAAAACACCACCAAAATTACTGAGATACTCCGGGAGAACGAAAAGAGAAGAGGTTGAGGCAACAATGAAAATGATTTGAAAACGATCTTGGAGAAGGCATGTGACTGATGGAATCCATTCTTACATCACACATGAAAGAATTGAGAATGACTCCGGGGGAATCAGAAGAGGCAGGTAAGATCCTGGGAAAAGACCTGTGGGTTAGGGCCCACTAAAGAAAAACACCATTGGAAAGGATTGTTGAACAGACAGATGATACACCGGGATGATTGAAATATTTGAATTGTTCCGGTGCATCATACTCCGGAAGGATAAAATGGCGAGAGGCGAACGAGCAAAGGGAAATACTTGAGCCGAGGGAAAGAATATGATCAACCGAAAAACTTAAATTGAATCCAGCGGAAAAAGAAAGGGATGAAGAATGACGAATGAGACGAGAATTCACCGGTTGAAATAATTGAGGGAAGACTGAAGAGGCTCCGTACGAATGAAATAGATGGTCGAAAGAGGCTCAGACTCCGGGAAGAAGAGGGTGGGAGGGCGGGAAAACACAGGCAACTGGAAGGGGAAACCGACGAATAACTTGAAGAGAAAACACCGGTTGAAATCATTGAGGAAAGAAAGCAACTGAGAATTGAACTCAAAGATGAAGAAGAGGCTCGAGTCGACTTGACGAGAAATGCACCGGATAATAGAGCTGAGGAACAACGATCGAAAACTAACTGCGTGAACCTAAAGAAAAATTTGAATGGGAAGAGAAGTAGTCCAAAACACCTACGTCAAGATTCCTCACCAGAGCAACGAAGGGGGATGAGGAGTAAAAAGAATTCCTACTCTCCGATATAACTAGACTCCGAAAATAGTTTTCTTCTAGACTCAACAACGGCCAAACTACACGATCAATCAAGGGGGGCTCCTAGGGTCGGTCGAGGCTCTGATACCAACTTGTCACGCCCAATATGCGACCCTATCCAAAAGGAACTCAAAGGTCCCACTAAGGATAGACCCGCATATTGAAACGCTTTTGCAAGGTGGATATCATTACATCAACATTACATAATAGATGGGGATACATACAAAAGGCAATACAATGCCACACAAATACAACATCCTCATAAAAGAGATCAACATCCGACTACGGATGATACATAAACAGAAACTCAAACAATATCCACCCTGCTAGCCCAGGCTGCCGACCTGGAACCTATCCCCTGAACGAAGAAGCAGAAGAAGAACTCAACACAAGCAAGCATCGCTCTCGCGTCATGATCATCGCGTAAACTGGTACCTGCAACTGTTGTTGTAGTAATCTGTGAGCCACAAGGACTCAGCAATCCCATTACCATGGGTATCAAGACTAGCAAAGCTTAATGGGAAAGGAAGGGGTAAAGTGGTGAGGTTGCAGCAGCGGCTAAGCATGATATGGTGGCTAACATACGCAAATGAGAGCGAGAAGAGAAACAAAGGAACGGTCGTGAAGCTAGCAATGATCCAGAGGTGATCCTGAACACCTACTTACGTCAAACATAACCCAGAAACCGTGTTCACTTTCCGGACTCCGCCGAGAAGAGACCATCACGGCTACACACGCGGTTGATGCATTTTAATTCGGATCTGGTGTCAAGTTATCTACAACCGGACATTAACAAATTCCCATCTGCCACATAACCGCGGGCACGGCTCTCGAAAGTTTATACCCTGCAGGGGTGTCCCAACTTAGCCCATGACAAGCTCTCGCGATCAACGAAGGAATAGACCTTCTCCCAGGAAGACCCGATCAGTCTCGGAATCCCGGTTTACAAGACATTTCGACAATG
>NC_041383.1:262630205-262632751 GCF_002162155.2 Triticum dicoccoides | reverse complement strand
CTTGGGTTAATTACTCCCAAGGGAAAAGGGTAGGTGGTGGTGAGGCAAATGGTAAAACCAAGGTTGGGCCTTGCTGGACAAGTTTTATTCAAAGCGAACTGTCAGGGGGGTCCCATAAATCACCCGACCGCGTTAGGAACGCAAAATCCGGGAACATAACACCGGTATGACGGAAACTAGGTCGGCAAGAGTGGAACAAAACACCAGGCATAAGGCCGAGCCTTCCCCCCTTTACCAAGTATACAGATGCATTAATAATATAAAAGATATTGTGATATCCCAACATAACCCTGTCCACCATGGAGAAATCTTCAACTTCACCTGCAGCTAGCAACGCTATAAGAGGGGCTGAGCAAAGTGGTAACATAGCCAAACAGTGGTTTGCATAGGAAAGGTGTCAAAGGTTAGAGGTTCATGGCAATATGGGATGGCTTGATAAACAGGTAATAGGTAGCGCAGCATAGCGATAGAACGAAGCAACTAGCATAGCAATGATAGTAGTGAGATCCAGGGTAGCGGTCATCTTGCCTGAAATCCCGCAAGGAAGAAGAACGAATCCATGAAGAAGATGAAGCCACGAAGACGAACCACACGTAGACGAACGAATCCTCACGATCGCAATGAAACAGGAACTAACAAGAAGAAGCACACAACATAGGTAAACACACCACACATGAACAAGGCATGATGCACAACAAGCATGATGCATGACCAAGCTACATGAAGCTACTCATGGCAAGAGATGATGCAAACAAGAACAACACATCAAGGCAAGTTTAAATGAGGCCAGGAACAACACATAATAATTCCGATAAGTCCTCATATGCATATTTCAAAATTAGTCCAGATCTGAACAAACCTTGTGTTCAAGTTGTTAAACAGCAAGTTAAGATGCACCAAGATGATCTACACGAAATTCTAGTCAAGTTACATATAAAGTTCATTAGATTCGGAGATACGGCCTAGAAGATATGAGCAAAACAAGTTAAACATGGCATTGATGCAAAATGCACCCAAACATCAAGCAAACACCTCAAAACAAGGATGCAACATCATAATATGAAACTACATGCAAAAACAAGCAAGTTTCATATAGAGCACACTCAAAACGGAGCAACGGTGCAACACACACACACTATACAGGTCATAACAACAATCTGTCCAAAACAGCAACTAGGCATATTGCAAGCATCAAAACAACATGCTACAGCATCTCAACATAATAACAAAGGCATGGGCATGAAGTACAGGTAAAGCATAACAAAACATGAACACTGAGCTATCTCCAGAAATCACTAGATCATGCTCCAAAACACATGGAGATATTGCAAATAATAACAGTTTCAGACTTTAGCAGAAATAACATCAGGTTGCAATGTTTAGAGCAAGTAAACAACATGTTACAGGAACATATCATGGCAAACAAAGGCATGGCATGAATCTACTAATTGCATAGAACAACAGTCCCTTACTGACCATGAGCCAAAAAGGCACAGAAGATATGATGGCACCCATGTAAACATAGCAAGTTATATTACAGATTCATACATGGCAGGAACAACGATAAGTAGGCATGTTCGTGAGCTTGAACCACTCACCACAGAGCAATACATGGCATGGCAAGGCAACCAACAGCTAAGCATGGCAAGAGCAAGTTCATAGGGTACATGGATCACTAGCAAAACACATGGGAACAAGTGAACTTAATGTTAACAGGCTGACAGCAACATTTTCAAGCAACTTTAGAGCAAGATTACAACATGTTCCAGCAGTCTATAATTGCAACCAAGGGCATGAATGGATAGAGAAATACATGTAGATCAAAACATGTTTATAGAGCATCTCCATATTATGCATAGAATGATTAGTAGACGCATGTTAACATAGCAACAAAATATAACAGAATCTGTCAGGAAAACAGCAACAGCAACTACCCTACTTAGCAAGCTTGATACACTCAGCACACAACTCACAAAAATACATGGTTGGCACCCCTGGAAATATGGCATGGCATAGATCAATATACATGTAGAGCTCATGTTCATAAGATGCACACATAAATCATGGCAAAAATGACAAATGAGCAAGTTATAACAGTTTCAGCAGATTAACATCATGAAGCACTCTTCCAACAGCATTTCGGGCATCAAGATGAGCTTAAATGAAATTGATGCAATGGAATGAAATGATCTACTTGTCGAGACGAACAATTTGACACATTACACGCACGAAACGGAGCTACGAATGCAGAGATGTGATGGCAAGAACATGGCATGATAATATCAGAAATCTGGGACTTAGACGAATTTTATACCTCGCGGGGTCAAAGCGGATCGGGTCGGGCGAGACGGATCCGGGCACAGCGGATCGGGTCCGGGTCGGATCGGGTCGGGGCAAACCCGGACGGCAACGGCGGCGGTCCGGCGAGGAAGTCCGCCGACGGGGCGGCAGGACGGCGGCGGGGGCCACCAGATCCGGGCATGGCGCCCCCGGATCCGGCGACGACGGGGCCGGGCGGCGAAGGACGACCGGCGGCGGGGTCAGCG
>NC_041383.1:262614370-262629525 GCF_002162155.2 Triticum dicoccoides | reverse complement strand
GCGACGGCGGGCGGCGGATGAACCCGGCGGCGACACGTGGCGGCGGCGGGGCGAGCCGGACGTGTCCGGCTGCGGAAGGGGAAATTTAGGGTTTCGGGGGGAAATGATCCGAAAATGGAGAGGGGGAGACGTTTATATAGGCATAGGGAGCTAGGAGAGTCCAAATGAGGTGCGGTTTTCAGCCACGCAATCGTGATCGAACGACCGAGAGCATGGAGGGGAGTTAGATGGGTTTTGGGCCACTTTTGGAAGGGGTGTTGGGCTGCACACAAAAGAGGGCTTTACGGTTACCCGGTTAACCGTTGGAGTACCAAACGACCTCCAAATGGCACGAAACTTGACAGGCGGTCTACCGGTGCTATACCAAGGCCGCTTGGCAAACCTCGGGCCATTCAGAGAAAGTTTAATACCCGCTCACAACAGAAGACAAAAGGGGAACGCCGGATGACATAGGAGTGCCGGATTGCAAAACGGACAACGGGGAAAAAGCTTGGATGCATGAGACGAACACGTATGCAAAATGAAATGCACAAGATGACATGACATGAAATGCAGATGATAACATGGCAAAGTGCAACACACAAGCAAATGACATGGCAATGACGGCGAATAACTGGCAGACACCTGGCGCATCGAATCCGGGGCGTTACACAGGGCAACTGCATCAGTTGCGCCTGAAGAAAATGAACCAGATTCCTCAGCTCCTCCCGCGCCTACACCAACTCCAATTCTTCCATCTGCCTATGAGGTGAAGAAGACCAAGGCTGCAGAGCGAGCTGCAGTGAAGAAAAGGAAGGCATCAGCTGCGTCAAATTCTTCGGCTGCGAAGAAAATGAAGCCAATGACCAGCTCACTTGAAAATCCAATTGATGCCGTTCCAATTTCCTCCATACCATCAAAGGACCTTGTTCCTTTTGGAGAAGACTATGTGATATCGAACGGATCTGATGAAGAAAATCATTCTGCTGCTTCGTCAGAGCAGATTGATGAAGAAATTGAAGTGGACGCAATCCCTTCAACGCCAGTCATTTCCTCACCTATGCCTCAGTTCACAGCTGAAGAGGCTGGTGTTGAGGAAATTGAAGATGAAGATGTGGATATAGGATGCACCACACCAGTGATGAATGATGACTTTTGGGAAAGCCAGCATCCCAATACTCCTCTCTTCACACCTATCCAACAGATTCCTCAGTCCCCTGCACAAACAGTTCAACTGGGCTCTGAAGAAACTCAACCCACTCCCTCTGTTCATGAAGATATTCCAGCCACTAGTGCTGAAGAACCTGCTGCTGCTGATCATCAGGTTGCACAAGAAGAGGAACCAGAAATTCCTTAGCCTGAAGAACCTGAGCTCGCGGTTCTTGAGGTGGTACTGCAACTCACTTACACCCCTCTGCCAAAGCCGAAGAATCCGTTCTCAAGCAAACAGAAGTTCAAGGCTGAAGACTTCTTTTCCGAGCATGTATTCTTCACTGATTACAACCCCTATGACTCTGCTCGCATAAGGAAGAGGCGTTTCTGGACTGCTAGTCAAGCCAACTTCTATTCCTCAGTGCTGTTTGACAAAAACAAAATCTTCGATCATGAACATATTCCTCACGTGGATATGGAATCTCTGCCATGCTTCGAGCCAGTCCTCAGTGTTCTTCATGATGCAGGATTACTCAATTTCTGCAATGACATTTGCGATTGGAATGAAGAACTCATTTTTCAGTTCTACGCTACACTGCATATCACTGGAGACGCTGAAGATGTCAATTCATGGGTGTTGGATTGGATGACTGCAAACACTCACTACAAGGCACCGACAACTGAATTGCTTCGTGTCCTTCCTCTTGATCCTCCCCATGACAGTGCACGTTGCATCTACAATGACCCTGAACTGACAAATCACTATATGCAAGTTCTCATGAAGCCTTTGAAGCCTGGGCAGGCCCCACGAACCAAATTCCTCGTCAAGGAATTACTCTATGTGCCTCAGACTGTCTATCACATTCTGACGAAGACAATGAGTCCCATCAAAGGCCACGACTCAAATGATAAAGAAGTCGTTGGCATCATGAAGAATATGCTTTTTAACATCATTCATGGCGTTCATGTCAACTTCCATGATTTCTTCATGAGGACTCTGGCAAATGTTGCTATGTCACCATTCGAGCTGAAGCCCTATGCTCCTTGGATTATGAGATTCATCAGGGCAAGATCTTCACTGAATTACAAAGCTGACACTCTGAACCACGGTAGCTACTTGCCTCCCATTGAAGTCCTCAAACGGACAGTTTCATCATCTGATGATAAAGGCAAGGCAGCAACTGCGATCGATGAAGGCATTCGTCCATTGGATGGTCAATTTCGCCTGGCTACATCGTACTCTACCAATGACGACTCTGCCACACATGACTCTGCCGCAAATACCTCAGCCAAGCAAAATCCTCAAGCCACAGCACCCAGGGTGATGACTGACCGTGAGTTACTCCCCAGTCTTCATCAGAAGGTTGATCGCAATCACAAATGGGTAAAGCGTCAGTTTGGTGCAATTCTTCACAATATGACCTCAACACACAATGCAGTGAAGAAGGACCAATACTACCTTCATGAAACCTTCAACCGCACCTGGGCTGTCCTCACTCATGTCTATAGCGCTGAAGAACTGAAGACTATGGGTCTCAACGATGAATTTGACTGGTCCGCACCTCCTCCGAAGAAATTCAAGAGGGTCAAAGTTCCTCCACGGGTGGCCAGCTCTTATTCTTCATCGCGTGACACTGATGAGTATGAAGATTTGGACGACATTGCGGTAGGCCCTGCTACAACAAACAACCCTGACAACGTTGGTGCTCCTCCATCGACTTGAAATTCTTCAGGGGCGTTAGTCCTCAGTTTTAATTCTTTTGGTCATTTGATGACAAAGGGGGAGAAATCTGAGTTAGTCTTCAAGCGGGTCTATACTAAGGGCGTTTTTCTTCTAAGTTACAACTCTCGTTCTTCCGAAACTTTTATTGGATCGAGTTGTAATCTTAAACCCGATGGTGCTCTGATACTTTTGGATGGTGCTCTGATACTTTTGATGCACTATGCTCTGATACTTTTGATGCTATTCTGCATGCTTATTCCTCGTTAATGTTATTGCACGCATGCTGAATTTCATCAGGCACCATATTTCATCATGCATTTCAAATTCTTCATATTATATATCAAATGCGTGTATAAATTACAAGATATAGGGGGAGATCTCCATGATTCAACTCTTCAAATGTGCATTGCCTCAAAAGCAAATTCCTCACTATGCACATCTTCAGGGGGAGTTCTTCTATATCTTGCAATCAAATTTCTCAATATCAGTATTTACACTTCATATGTTTATCCCCGTTGAAAACTTAACCTATGTTGTCATCAATCACCAAAAAGGGGGAGATTGTAAGTGCATCTAGTGCCCCTTAGTGATTTTGGTGTATTGAAGACTTATAGGTTAAGGGACTAATGCGTTTGTGAGTGTACACAGGTCTATAAGTCTATGAGGAGTTTGATATTTACAGAGAAAGTCGACCCCTAAAAATGAAGTTCTTCGACTGAAGACTTTGATATTCTGAAGACTTTCTGAAGACTTTGAAAGTGGAGAAATTGGTGTGACCTTGAAGACTTGGTATTCATTTGAGGAACATGAAGCGTGAAGACTTTTGTTTTCGTAGTTTCATTTTCTCTTTCTTGAGTCATAGGAAACACCGTACTGTTACAGGGGGTCGAGGAAATACTAAGGAAAAATTTCCATGTGATGCTCAACTCAAAATCCTATACCTACCAATCCCTTCGAGTGAAGCCTTTGGAAATCTCATACAGTTCAGTCACTTTCTTCAGTGACAGAGACGAAGTTCTTCTGGTCACTGATGAATTTGTTCTGACTGAGGAGTTAGGAATTCGCCAGTGCGAATTGCCTACACAGTGAGGAACATGATAGCCCTGAGGAATTTGAGAGTCAAATTTCCGACCGTTGCTGTGCTGCGCGCCAGCTGTCCCAAAATATCCTATCCACCTAACGGTCATATCATTGAAGGGCATTTATGTCTTATCATGTCGGGCTGCTCCCTAGGCTATAAATAGCCGCCCCCTACAACCACTAGCTGGTTGGCTGCTCCGAGAGAACTTGACACTTGTCATTTGAGAGCAACCCATCCTCCGAGGACTTTGAGCGAAAATCATCAAGTGAGGAAAACCCAAACCAAACCCCTACAAACCCAAAGTGATTGAGCATCACTGAAGAAATTGATCCTGCGTGGATCCGACGCTTGTTACCTTTGAAGACTATGCTTCTTCCAGACGGTTAGGCGTCATGGTCTAGAGCATCCAAGAGGAATTGTGGATTGCCGAGTGACCAAGTCTGTGAAGGTTTGGAAGTCGCCTGAAGACTTACCACGAGTGATTGGACGAGGTCCGCATGGCCTTAGTTCAAGGAGAATACGGTGAGGACTGGGTGTGCTGAGCTGCGTGCTTAGTGACTGGGTGTCCGGGACTGCGTGTCCTCGAGTTTAAATACTCAGCCGCTCCAACCAGATGTACAACTGAGACAACAGTTGGAACTGGTCTACCAAATCATTGTCTTCACCAACCTAACTGGTTCTATTTCCTCAACCCTTTCATTTCCTCATTACTATGTTGAGTGTTTGTTCATATCTGTGTTTGAAGACTTTGACTGAAGACTTTCTCAATTTCCTCAGTTCAATTTCTTCAGTCTGTTTGTCTTCATCTTGTGTTATCCTGTGATTACGCTTTCTGTACTCTGTGCTTGTCTTCATTTCATCATGATGACCATGCTTGTATTCTGTTACGCTAACTTCTAAGTACTTATTCCGCTGCTAGTAGTTCTTCGCTAAGGAATTTCCTCACCGGCAAATTCCTCAGTGAAGAATTCATAAAAATCGCCTATTCACCCCCCCTCTAGTCGATATAACGCACCTTCAATTGGTATCAGAGCAAGGTACTCCCTTGTTCTGTGTGATTTTGGTTTAACCGCCTGGAGTTTTAGTTATGTCGACCGCAGGTATGATCAAGGTCTCGGCTGGGTGTCCTACCTTTGATGGGACGGACTACCCCTACTGGAAGAACAAGATGCGAATGCATCTTGAGGCAATTGAAAACAATCTCTGGTATGTTGTGGAAAATGGTGTTCCCTCTGTCTCACCCTCACTGAACGCTACCGATGTGAAGAGATTCAAGCAACTCGATTCTCAAGCGAAGAATATCATATGTGGCCATCTAAGTAAAGGACAGTATGGAAGAGTGAGTGCTTTGGAAACTGCTAAGCTTATCTGGGATAGGCTGTCCAAAGTGAATGAAGGAGTCTCAACTCAGCGTGACTCTCGAGTTGATGTTCTTCGGAATCTCTTCAACCGCTTCAAAAGACTCGACAATGAAAATGTCCAACAAACCTTCGATCGCCTCACTGACATCTCAAATGAGCTTCAAGCCCTCGGTGCCACTGACATCACTGACCATGAAGTGGTGAAGAAACTGTTGAGATCGCTTCATTCCTCATTTGATACTCTGGGACTGATGATACAAGAACGGGCTGACTACAAGTCTCTTGGTCCTGCCGATATCCTCGAAAGGCTAAATACTCACGAGTTCCAGCTTGCTGAAAAGAGAGATCTCTATGGTTCGAGCTATGGCAAACCACGTGCCCTGAAGGCCAAGGCTGTGTCTGACTCTGAATGTGAGGATTCTGGCAGTAGCCTTGGTGATCCTGAAGAATTGAGCCAGGAGCTAGCACTGCTCGTGAAGAAATTCTAGAAGTTCTCAAGACGTGGTCGCTTTGGAAAATCCTCAAGAAGCAGTGATTCCTCATCCAGTGACTATAAGAGAAGGTTGTGCCACAAATGCAAGAAACCTGGTCACTATATCCAAGATTGTCCTCAGTGGGAAAAGGAAATGAAGAAGAAGAAATACAAGGATTACAGTTCTGATGATGCGAAGAAGAAGAAGAAATCGTCAAAATCTTCATCATCAAAATCCTCGAAGTCTTCATCTCACAAGAAAAGCAGCTCCAAGAAGGCTCGGGCATTCATTGGCAAGGAAATGGACTCTGAAGCTGAATCTGAGGAAAATGAGGAAGAGGAGGCGTCTGAAGAATCCGAATCTGGTGTGGCGAGTCTGGCCTTCGCTACTGCCTTCGTTAGCAAGTCCATCTTCAACACTGAAGAAACTGACCCCACCGACAAGCCTGATGAAGATAATGATGACTACGCTCCCACATATTGCTTCATGGCGAAAGGTGCAAAGGTACTCAAATACAAACCCAAAGTGATTGAGCATCACTGAAGAAATTGATCCTGCGTGGATCCGACGCTTGTTACCTTTGAAGACTATGCTTCTTCCAGACGGTTAGGCGTCATGGTCTAGAGCATCCAAGAGGAATTGTGGATTGCCGAGTGACCAAGTCTGTGAAGGTTTGGAAGTCGCCTGAAGACTTAACACGAGTGATTGGACGAGGTCTGCGTGGCCTTAGTTCAAGGAGAATACGGTGAGGACTGGGTGTCCTGAGCTGCGTGCTTAGTGACTGGGTGTCCGGGACTGCGTGTCCTCGAGTTTAAATACTCAGCCGCTCCAACCAGACGTACAACTGAGACAGCAGTTGGGACTGGTCTACCAAATCATTGTCTTCACCAACCTAACTGGTTCTATTTCCTCAACCCTTTCATTTCCTCATTACTGTGTTGAGTGTTTGTTCATATCTGTGTTTGAAGACTTTGACTGAAGACTTTCTCAATTTCCTCAGTTCAATTTCTTCAGTCTGTTTGTCTTCATCTTGTGTTATCCTGTGATTACGCTTTCTGTACTCTGTGCTTGTCTTCATTTCATCATGATGACCATGCTTGTATTCTGTTACGCTAACTTCTGAGTACTTATTCCGCTGCTAGTAGTTCTTCGCTAAGGAATTTCCTCACCGGCAAATTCCTCAGTGAAGAATTCATAAAAATCACCTATTCACCCCCCCTCTAGTCGATATAACGCACTTTCACGAACTATCGAGGGGGTCCCATAAATTACCCAACCGCGTAAGGAATGCAAAATCTGGGAACATAACAACGGTATGACGGAAACTAGGGCGGCAAGAGTGGAACAAAACACCAGGCATAAGGCCGAGCCTTCCACCCTTTACCAAGTATATAGATGCATTAATAATATAAGAGATATTGTGATATCCCAACATAACCCTGTCCACCATGGAGCAATCTTCAACTTCACCTACAACTAACAACGCTATAAGAGGGGCTGAGGAAAGCGGTAACATAGCCAAACAAGGGTTTGCTAGGAAGGGTGTCAAAGGTTAGAGGTTCATGGCAGTTTGGGAGGCTTGAAGAACAAGTTATAGGAAGCGTAGCAAAGCGATAGAACGAAGCAACTAGCATAGCAATGATAGTAGTGAGATCCAAGGTGACGGTCATCTTGCCTGAAATCCCGCTAGGAAGAGGAACAAGTCCATGGAGAAGATGAAGCCACGAAGACGAACCAAGCGTAGACGAACGAATCCTCACGATCGCAACGAAACGGGAACTATCGAGAAGAAGCACACAACATGGTAAACATACCACACATATACATAACATGATGCACAACCAAGCATGATGCATGACAAAACTAGATGAGGCTACTCATGGCAAGAGATGATGCATACAAGAGCAACACATCAAAACAAGTTTAAATGAGGCCGGGAACAACATATAACAATTCCGGTAAGTCCTCATATGCAAGTTTCAAAGTTGGTCCAGATCTGAATAAACCTTATGTTCAAGTTGTTAAATAGCAAGTTAAGATGCACCAAGATGATCTACATTAGATTCTAGCCAAGTTACATATAAAGTTCATTTAGTTCGGAGCTACGGCCTAGAAGATATGAGCAAAACAAGTTAAACATGGCATTGATGCAAAATGCATAAAAAATCAAGCAAACACCTCAAAACAAGGATGCAACATGATAATATGAAACTACATGCAAAATCAAGCAAGTTTCATATAGAGCACACTCAAAACGGAGCAACGGTTCAACACATACACTCTATACAAGTTTAAAGGACAAGCTGTCTAAAACAGCAACTAGGCATATTGCAAGCACCAAAACACTATGCTACAGCATCCCAACGTGAAAACAAAAGGCATGGGCATGAATTACAGGTAAAGCATGACAAAACATGGACACTGAGCTATCTCCAGAAACTACTAGAACATGCTCAAAAGGACATGGTAAGATTGCAAATTATAACAGTTTCAGACTTGACAGAAATAACATCAGGTTGCAATGTTTAGAGCTATCAAACAACATGATACATGAACTTATCATGGCAAACAAAGGCATGGAATGAATCTACTAATTGCATATAACAAAAGTCCCTTACTGACCATGAGCCAAAAAGGCACAGAAGATATGATGGCACCCATGTAAACATGGCAAGTTATATGACAGATTCATACATGGCAGGAATTCCTTACTGAAGAACTACTAGAAGCAGAATAAGTACTCAGATGTAAGCATAACAGGATACAAGCATGGTCATCATGATGAAATGAAGACAAGCACAGAGTACAGAAAGCGTAAAGACAGGATAACAAGATGAAGACAAACAGACTGAAGAAATTGAACCGAGGAATTTGAGAAAGTCTTCAGTCAAAGTCTTCAAACACAGATATGAACAACATTCAACATAGTAATGAGGAAATGGAAGGGTTGAGGAAATAGAACCAGTTAGTTGGTGAAGACAATGATTTGGTAAACCAGTTCCAACTGCTGTCTCAGTTGCACGTCTGGTTGGAGCAGCTGAGTATTTAAACTCAAGGACACGCAGTCCCGGACACGCAGTCTCTAAGCCGCAACTCAGGACACCCAGTCCTCACCGTACTCTCCTTGAACTAAGGCCACGCAGACCTCGTCCAATCACTCGTGGTAAGTCTTCAGGCGACTTCCAAACCTTCACAGACTTGGTCACTCGGCAATCCACAATTCCTCTTGGATGCTCTAGACCTTGACGCCTAACCGTTTGGAAGAAGCACAGTCTTCAAAGGTAACAAGCGTCGGATCCACGCAGGATCAATTTCTTCAGTGATGCTCAATCACTTTGGGTTTGTGGGGGTTTGGTTTTGGGATTTTCCTCACTCGATGATTTTCGCTCAAAGTCCTCGGAGGATGGGTTGCTCTCAAATGACAAGTGTCAAGTTCTCTCGGAGCAGCCAACCAGCTAGTGGTTGTAGGGGGCGGCTATTTATAGCCTAGGCAGTAGCCCAACATGATAAGACATAAATGCCCTTCAATGATATGACCATTAGGTGGATAAGATATTTTGGGACAGCTGGCGCGCAGCACAGCAATGGTCGGAAATTTGACTCTCAAATTCCTCAGGGCTATCATGTTCCTCACTATGTAGGCAATTCGCACTGGCGAATTCCTAACTCCTCAGTCAGAACAAATTCATCAGCTACCAGAAGAACTTCGTCTCTGTCACTGAAGAAAGTGACTGAACTGTATGAGATTTCCAAAGGCTTCACTCGAAGGGATTGGTAGGTGTAGGATTCTGAGTTGAGCATCACATGGAAATTTTTCCTTAGTATTTCCTCGACCCCCTTTAACAGTATGGTGTTTCCTATGATTCAAGAAAGAGAAAATGAAACTACGAAAACAAAAGTCTTCACGCTTCATGTTCCTCAAATGAATACCAAGTCTTCACTGTCACACCAATTTCTTCACTTTCAAAGTCTTCAGAAAGTCTTTAGAATATCAAAGTCTTCAGTCGAAGAACTTCATTTTTAGGGGTCGACTTTCTCTGTAAATATCAAACTCCTCATAGACTTATAGACCTGTGTACACTCACAAACGCATCAGTCTCTTAACCTATAAGTCTTCAATTCACCAAAATCACTAAGGGGCACTAGATGCACTTACAATCTCCCCCTTTTTGGTGATTGATGACAACATAGGTTAAGTTTTCAACGGGGATAAATATATGAAGTGTAAATACTGATATTGAGGAATTTGATTGCAAGATATAGAAGAACTCCCCCTGAAGATGTGCATAGTGAGAAATTTTCTTTTGAGGCAATGCACATTTGAAGAGTTGAATCATGGAGAACTCCCCCTATATCTTGTGATTCATACACGCATTTGATATATAATGTGAAGAGTTTGAAATGCATGATGAAATATGGTGCCTGATGAGATTCAGCATGCGTGCAATAATATTAACGAGGAATAAGCATGCAGAATAGCACATCAAAAGTATCAGAGCTCAGTGCATCAAAGCATCAGAGCACCGTCCAAAAGTATCAAGGCACCATCGGTTTTAAGATTACAACTCGATCCAATAAAAGTTTCAGAAGAACGAGAGTTGTAACTTAAAAAAAACGCCCTTAGTATAGACCCGCTTGAAGACTAACTCAGATTTCTCCCCCTTTGTCATCAAATGACCAAAAGATCGAAACTGAGGACTAACGCCCCTGAAGAATTTCAAGTTGATGGAGGAGCGCCAGCGTTGTCGGGGTTGTTTGTTAAAGTAGGGCCTGCCGCAGTATCGTCCAAATCTTCATACTCATCAGTATCACGCGATGAAGAATAGGAGCTGGCCACCAGATCAGGAACTTTGACCCTCTTGAATTTCTTTGGAGGAGGTGCAGACCAGTCAAATGCTTCCTGAAGACCTATAGTCTTTAGTTCTTCCGCGCTATAGACATGAGTGAGAACAGCCCAGGTGCGGTTGAGGGTTTCATGAAGGTGATAATGGTTCTTCTTCACTGCATTATGTGTTGAGGTCATATTGTGAAGAACAGCAGTAAACTGATGCTTCACCCATTTGTGATGGCGATCAACCTTCTGATGAAGACTGAGGAGTAACTCACGATCAGTCATCACCCTGGGTGCTATTGCTTGAGGATTTTGCTTGGCTGAGGTATTTGCGGCAGTGTCATGTGTGGCAGAGTCGTCATTGGTTGAGTAAGATGTAGCCAGACGAAATTGACCATCCAATGGACGAGTGCCTTCATCGATCACATCAGCTACCTTGCCCTTATCATCAGATGAAGAAACTAGCCGTTTGAGGACTTCAATGGGAGGCAAGTAGCTACCGTTGTTCAGAGTGTCAGCTTTGTAATTCAGTGAAGATCTTGCCCTTATGAATCTCATAATCCAAGGCGCATAGGGCTTCAGCTCGAATGGTGACATAGCAACGTTTGCAAGAGTCCTCATGAAGAAATCATGGAAGTTGACGGGAACGCCATGAATGATGTTGAAAAGCATGTTCTTCATGATGCCAACGACATCTTCATCATTTGAGTCGTGGCCTTTGATAGGACTCATTGTCTTCGTCAGGATGCGATAGACAGTCCGAGGCACATAAAGCAATTCCTTGATGAGGAATTTGGTTCGAGGGGCCTGCCCTGGCTTCAAAGGCTTCATGAGCACTTGCATATAATGATTTGTCAGTTCAGGGTCATTGTAGATGCAAGTGCACTATCACGGGGAGGATCAAGAGGAAGGACACGAAGCAATTCAGTTGCTGGTGCCTTATAATGAGTGTTTTCGGTCATCCAATCCAGCACCCATGAATTGACATCTTCAGCGTCTCCAGTGATATGCAGTGTGGCGTAAAACTGAAGAATGAGTTCTTCATTCCAATCACAAATGTCATTGCAGAAATTGAGTAATCCTGCATCGTGAAGAACACTGAGGACTGGCTCGAAGCATGGCAGAGATTCCATGTCCACGTGAGGAATATGTTCATGATCGAAGATTTTGTCCTTGTCAAATAGCACTGAGGAATAGAAGTTGGCTTGACTTGCAGTCCAGAAACGCCTCTTCCTTATGCGAGCAGAGTCATATGGATTATAATCAGTGAAGAACACATGCTCAGAAAAGAAGTCTTCAGCCTTGAATTTTTGCTTGCTTGAGAACGGATTCTTCGGCTTGGGCAAAGGAGTGTCAGTGATTTGCAGCACAACCTCAGGAATCATGAGCTCAGGTTCTTCAGGCTGAGGAATTTCTGGTTCCTCCTCTTGTGCAACTTGAGGATCAGCAGCAACAGTTTCTTCAGCACTTGCGGCTGGAATTTCTTCATGAACAGAAGGAGTGGGATGAGTTTCTTCAGAGCCCATCTGAACTGTGGTTGCCGGGGACTGAGGATTTTGTTGGATAGGTGTGAATGGAGGAGTATTGGGATGCTGACTTTCCCAAAAGTCATCATTCATCACTGGTGTAGTGCGTCCAATATCCACATCTTCATCTTCATTTTCAATTTCCTCAACACCAGCCTCTTCAGCTGTGAACTGAGGCATAGGTGAGGAAATGATTGGCGTTGAAGGGATTGCTTCCACTTCAATTTCTTCATCAGGCTGCTCTGACGTAGTGGCATAATGATTTTCTTCATCAGATCCGCTTGGGATCTTGTAGTCTTCTCCATAAGGAACAATTTCCTTTGATGACATGGAGGAAATCGGAATGGCATCAATAGGATTTTCAAGAGAGCTGGTCATTGGCTTAATTTTCTTCGCAGCCGAAGAATTTGACGCAGCTGATGCCTTCCTTTTCTTCACTGCAGCTCGCTCTACAGCCTTGGTCTTCTTCACTTCATAGGCAGAAGGAAGAATTGGAGTTGGTGTAGGCGCGGGAGGAGCTGAGGAATCTGGTTCATTTTCTTCAGGTGCAACTGGTGCAGTTGCCCTGATCTCTTCAGCTTCTTCAGGCGCACAGTGGATGCCCTGGCAATTTCTTCAGCGGCTGGGATGGAGTCATCAGCCCTGGAACTTGTATTTTCATCAGCAGGCTGAAAGTCATCAGCGGTGCTGGCATGTTCTTCAGCAGGCTAAGCAGAGTCTGCAGCCTGGGGATTTTCTTGTTGCGATGGGGCTGCAACAGTTGTCATTTTCTTCGTCAGGTTGACGAATCTCACTTTGGCTCCTTGCCAATCAGCATTGTATGCATCGAAGTCTTTGCTGAGGGCTTGGATTTAAGACTGAGCCTGGAGAAGTTCCTTAGGTGTCAGTCTGACAACATTCTTCTTCAGAAGCTTCTCCTTTCTAGATTGAGCCTTCTTGATCTCACGTGCCTTCTCAAATTTCCATTTCTCTTGAGTGATGAAATGGGTCAGCATGTGACTTTGACCGGGAGTCAGAGGCAGATCAGGCATTGGAGTGTTCGGATCCTTGTGCCAGAGATCAATGTAGTCGAGGATCTTCTTCGGATCCAAAAGCAGTGGCACAGATGTGCCTTTGGCTTTAGCGGCCTTCACTTGTCTATTTCTGATGATTTCTGCAAGTTCTTCATCAGAAGCTTCATCATCAGAGGGCACTTGAAACGCAACCTGTTTCTTCCTTGGACTTGGCCGAGGACCGCGTCCAGCTGTTCCTTTAGTCTTCAACAGAGTGGGGCCTGATGAGGACATTGGTGCAGCCGAGGAACTTGCTGAGACACCAGAAGCAATTGAAAAACCAGTAGTCCTTTGGCATGTAGCCAGATGCACAGGAGTTGAGGACTTTGGTGGATCAGTAGCGGTCTGAGGAATTTGCCGTGAGGGCATAGCTGAGGAACTTGGCCGTGAGGGCGCTGTCGGTGAAGCACTTGGCTTGCGAGCAGGCTTCTTTGGCATTGATTTCCTTGGTCTGACCGAGGTCTCAGCAGCAGTAGCAGCAGCAGAATCCTCATTGAATTTCCTCACTGCCTCCTTGGCTTGTCTCGCCAATTTAGCTTGGCGTTTTGCCCATTCTTCAGGAAAGTCTTCACCACTTTTGATGCTAGTGGGATCAGCTAATTGGCCAGGTGCCAATGGAGCTCTAGGGCACGGAGGATTGAGGTCGAATTTCTTCATGTATTTTGGAGTAACATATCGATATTCCCTCCATTCCCTTGCCCATCTCCGTTCAATTCTCTGAATGCGCACCTTGCGCTGATTCTTATTTTCTTTGCCAAACTTGGCTTCATCAGGTGTGCAATAATCCTTATAGAGTTCATCAGGGATTTCGAAAGCAGTCATGACCTCAGGCCTCTTTCCTCCTTTCTGCGGTCTCTTTCCTTCAGCCATATTCTTCAGATGAGGAATTTGAACAACTGAGCACTCTGAAGAAGTATGCAGTTTTTCTTCGAGGAACGCTGCAAATGAGTTAAGTTGATGAGAACCTAGTGATTCAGCAGCGGTCATGAGTACCTGTGAACAGAGTGTAGGTGCGAGGAATTTGAAGAGGTCATATGCGTTCTCAGAAGGATTTTTTGAAAAGACAAGTTTTGAGGAATTTGACCAGATGAGCCTTGAGGAATTTCACCAAGCGTTTTGTCTCAGGTTCCAGAGTTGTATAGATCGAAGATCCACGCAATTGAGGAATCTTGAAGAAAATGATTGCTTAGAGAAATAGTTCAAGATCATACGATCCGTGAGGTGTTCATATGTGTGAGGATTTGAAGAAAAACACCTTTGAAGATTTTCAGGAAAGTTTGAGAATCAAAGTGAGTAATAAAAGTAACTTTTAATTACCCGAACCGAAGAACACGACGAACTGAGATGAAAAGATGTGAAGTTCGTCCAGTTCGTTCTCCCACACCCTAACTTGGCAGAGGGAAACAGCTACGGCGGCGGCGGAGTGAAGATTTCCGCAGCCGGCGCGAGTACGACGGCGACGAGGTCGAGGCAGTGAAGCTCTTCCTCACCGGCGACGATGGAGTAGCGGCGGCGCTAGGGTTTGAGGAGCTCGAGCGAGAGACAGCGACCGAGCGGAGTAAATGAGTGAGGAAGGGGAGAGGGGTATTTATAGCCACGGTAAAAACTGTTCGCCCGAAGATTTTGGGACGAACATGCCCCTACCCTTTCTCCTTCACGCGACGTGTCACCCACATACTGTGCAGATGAGATCATGTAAGATCATGGGTGAATAAAATAATGCATCGTGGGATGCGGAACGGTTTGAGCGGTAAAACCGAAAATCTGGATAAGATTTGTTTTAAAGTTTCGTTCGCAATTTCTTCAGCTGACAAGGACACAGTGAAGACTTTGAACGAGTTGCAAATAGAACGCACATGAAGAATTTGTGAATAGATTGGGTTGAGTATAGCATAGAGGGGGAAGGGTCCGATCACATTCACTTAGCAGAAAAAGCAACATGAAGAACTAGCCATAAGTGAATGCTGTAGAGGAGAT
>NC_041383.1:262603651-262613989 GCF_002162155.2 Triticum dicoccoides | reverse complement strand
AACGGTGAAGATTTTGCAAAGTTGAAGAATTTGAAAAACTGAAGAATTTCAAAACCAAAAAAAAAACTCAAATTGAAGATTTTCAACTTTTTGTGGTGGCGTGACCCACCGTATAAGAATGATGATTTCAGACACCGCGTACAATTGTCGTAGGGTTCTGCGAATCAAATTCTTCATTCATTTCTTCACACTTAGAGTGTTATTCTTCATTGATTGAAGAAAAATGTTTCTTCATGTGTTGCACATCTAAGTCATCAATTTAGCATAAGTGTTAGGATGTGTGTCCTTTTCAAAGAACATTCGAAGATTCTAAGATATTTAGCTCACACCGCAACTTGCTAAATCTCTTCTCATCCAAGGGCTTAGTGAAGATATCAGCTAGTTGTTCTGCAGTCTTCACGTGCTCGATGGAGATGTCGCCCTTCAACACATGATCACGAAGAAAATGATGACGAATTTGAATGTGCGTTGTCTTCGAGTGCTGAACTGGGTTGTGAGCAATCTTGATGGCACTCTCATTGTCACAGAGGAGAGGCACATTCTTCACGTTGACGCCATAGTCCTTGAGGGTTTGCTTCATCCAAAGCAGTTGAGCACAGCAAGAGCCAGCAGCAATGTATTCAGCTTCAGCAGTAGACAGTGATACGCAGTTCTGTTTCTTTAAGGACCAACAGACCAAAGATCGTCCGAGGAAATGACAAGTGCCAGATGTTGACTTGCAGTCCACACGATCACCAGCATAGTCAGAGTCAGAATATCCAATGAGATCAAAAGTAGAGCCCTTGGGGTACCATAATCCTAGTGTTGGTGTGTGAGCTAGATATCGAAGAATATGCTTCACAGCCTTATGGTGTGATTTCTTCGGTGCAGCTTGAAATCGGGCACACATGCAAACACTAAGCATTATATCTGGCCTAGATGCACATAAGTACAATAAAGAACCAATCATGGAGCGGTATACCTTGTGATCGAAGTCAATACCATTTTCATCAGTGCATAGATGGCCATTTGTGGGCATAGGAATTTTGACGCCTTTGCAATCTTGCATGCCGAATTTCCTCAGTACATCTTTGAGGTATTTCTCCTGAGATATGAATATGCCATTGCGCTGCTGACGAATTTGAAGACCTAAGAAGAATTTCAACTCTCCCATCATAGACATTTGATATTCTTCACTCATTATATAGGTAAATTCATCACTATAACGTTGGTCAGTACAGCCAAAGATAATATCATCAACATATATTTGGCACACAAACAGTTCACCATCATAAGATTTAGTAAAGAGAGTAGGATCAAGTGAACCGGGTGTGAAGCCATTCTTCACGAAGAATTCCTTCAATGTATCATACCACGCCCGAGGGGCTTGCTTGAGGCCATAGAGGGCCTTATTAAGTCTGAAGACTTTGTCAGGATTCTTTGGATCTTCAACACCTGGGGGTTGAGCAACATATACTTCTTCCTCAAGCTTACCATTGAGGAATGCACTTTTCACATCCATTTGATATAAGATGATATCATGATGGTTAGCATAAGCAAGTAATATGCGAATAGCCTCAAGTCTAGCAACAGGTGCAAAAGTGTCACACCCTAGCTAGTCATGCATTAGAGTGTTGCATCATGTTTACTCTTTCATCAGAAACTTGAAATGGGGATCTGTGAAACCCTCAGAATCATTTCTGAAAATGACCCAAATAAAAAATTTCTCCAAAAGGGTCCAAGAAAATGCTCATGTTGCTCTCTGAAAATATTGGACAGAGATAAAAATCAAACCAATATTTTTAAGAGCTCATAGGTATTTATTTTGGGCATTTGGAATTAATGCATAAATATTTGCATTGGAAATATATTAGTTATATATATTAATATATGTCCAAATATTATGCCAATTATAAAGGAGCTCTGGAATAATATATCTAGCCCCTGCAAAAATTGGCATAAGGTAAATAAATGATTTAATATTTTATTTAAATCAAAACAAATATCAGAAATTAGAAAAAGAAAAATAAATAAAAGGAGGAGCTTACCTGGGCTCCTCCCTGTGCAGTCCAGCTAGCTGGCCGGCCCAACCAGCAGGCGGCCCAGCCCGCCTCCCTCCTCTGTCGTCTTCGTCCTCGACAGAGGGAGGGGAGTGTGGCCGGCGCGCGCGCACGCCACCGCGCCACGCCACCTGCTCGCCTGCCTGCCTGCCCCTCCCCTCCTCGTCTCGATGCCCCGGACGACGCCACGCCCTCCCCCCTGCTCTCTCTCACTCTCCCGCGGTTCTTCCCTCCTCTCCCTCGCTCTCTCTCTCACGGCCGAACACCACCATCGCCGCCATTCGCCATAGCAGCCGTCACCGGCCACCCCTCGCCCCTCCACTGAGCTCAGGAGCTCCGCCTCGACCCCCTCTTCCTCCCCACCAAGCCAAGCCCCTCGGGAAGCCCTGCATCGCCGCCCACGTCGCCGTTCCCCTCCTTGGCCACCGGAGATCGTGGCCGTCGAATCGAGAGCCACCGGACGTCCCCGAGCCCGCTAACCATCCCTGCAGCTCCGCGGTGAGCCACTGACTCGATTCCCCCTTGCCCCGTCGTCTCTAGCATCCTGTAGCTGCCGCCCCCTTGAGCTCTGAAGCTCGCCGCCGCCGTGCCTCGTCGCCGCCGTGGCTGGAGCCGTTGTAGCTCGAAGCCGAGCACAGCATCGTGCTCCACACCTCACCAGGAGCACGTAGCACGCACCAACGCCTCCCCTAGCGCCCTGCATCGCCTAACCGCCATTGGCCGAACTCCGGCCGCTGCTCGCGAGCTCGCCGTCGTCGGTACCGGCCACCTCAGGCACGGCCACCACCACCGTTCGACGCGCGGGAGCAAGGGCTCTCCAACGAGCCCAAGCACGGCCTCGCCCGTGCCCTGTAGCGCGTTTCCGCATCGCGCCGCCGTCTCGGGCCTCGCCGGCGTCATGTCGCCGGTGGGTTTGACCCACCTTGACCACGGCAGGACCCCCCTGTGTCCATGACAGGTGGGCCCAGCCCTGTTAGCTAATTAGGATTAGCACTAACCGAATTAGTTAAACTAACTACCCCCCCTGACACTGACCAGTGGGCCCCAACGCCACTAATTCCTAATTAGGATTAAACTAACCCTGTTTAACCCCCCTGTCACTGACGTGTGGACCCCACACGTCAGGTTTGACCCCAGCCAGCCGTAGTTGACCACTGACGTCATGCTGACGTCATGCTGGCGCAATATTTATATTTCTGGATTTAAATTTAAATCAGGAAATTCCAGAATATTATTTAAACTTCAAAAATTCATAACTTTTATTCTGTAACTCCAAATTAGACAAATTATATATGAAAAATGATCAGAAAAATCCAATCTATCCATCTGTACTATTTTCATGCATGATCAAACAAGTTAAATTGATGTTTTAAGCAGAACAAGGAAAAGCACTTTAAAAGGCCATGTTTGAGTTTGAAATTTGAATCTTTGATTCAAATTTGTTCAAACCCTTCTGCTTTTAGTTGCATTAGCCCAACACACTCCTATTGCCATGTTTCATGCATGCATCATATTGTTGCACATTGTTTGGTGATGGTTGTGTATCGGTGTCCTTTGCGACAGGTTCTGCCTCCGAGGAGTACCGTGATTACCCTAACGAAGAACCGTATCAGTGCATCGAACCATCAGGCAAGCAACCAACCATTTGATCATATCGATACAATCCCATGTTCTCGCTCCTGCTCTCTTTTACTGCATTAAGACAACACGTTTCAAACTGCTGTGTGCTACGGTAGTTGAACCCATTTCCTCTGCATGACCTGTCATTGCCACAGTAACTAGATGAAACCCACTAGCATGTGTAGGAGTTGATTGAGCCATATGTATGTGTTGTTCCTACCTTGCTATGCCTGCTATGCTTAGAGTCGTGTCAGGTCTGGTTCATCTGGGTGATGGCTAGAGTGAAATGATTATGTCGGTAATGAGAGTGGTGCGGTGAACACGATTTGGTAAAGGTATCGATGAGAGGCCATGTAGGAGTACATGGTGGGTTGTTTCATTGAAGCCGACCTTAAGCACTGAGATCTGTATGTGTGATTTAAGATACAGCTACTACCATGCATTGGGCCCTGAAATATGACCCCGCTCGACTTCTTATTCACCCTAGCTCTCTGTCCAGGAGTTGCAAGTAGTTTCTGGTGTTTGTAGCCTACTGGAGGCCGTGGACAGCGCTGACCGTAGGGGTGGGCTGTGATGCGGTAGGTACATGGCACGGTGTACCGAATACCCGTTAGGTATCTCGGGAACCCTGTTCACATCGTTCGGGGCCGTATGGGAAACCTCGGCCGGACTCCCTGCGGATGGAACCTGAATAGGCGATAAACCTGGACTAGAGGCTTAAGTGTTTAGGTAGGTCGTGGTCTACACCCACGTCGGCTTTCGCTTGAAGTCTGCCGAGCACATGTCGTGTGCAGACACTAAGTGGTGGAAACATGTATGAAGTAGTACACCCCTGCAGGGTTATCATGATCTATTCGAATAGCCGCGTCCGCGGTAAAGGACTACTTGGTTGCCTATACAGTTCATAGACAAGTAAATGGAAACTACTAAAACCCTCAAGATAAGTGTGAGTGCCGAGGATGGCTCTTCCGTAGGAAGACGGAGGCGGATCCTCGGTAGAGTATTGAATTGGTGAGTAGTGGACTCGTGTGCGCAAAACCATTTCAAGTTGGAGTATCGTAGGATAGTCTAGCCAAGAGTCAAAGCTGGCTTGCTGCAATAACTCCACCAACCCTTCTTGATAATATGCATGTATGTAGGATCTGATGTAAGTCTTGTTGAGTACCTTTGTACTCATGTTGATATAATTTACATTTTACAGAAGACGCTGCAACCCCTTCTGATGGGTTCTATGTAGACGTTGACATCAACGAGTAGGCTAAAGGCCCAGGTGGTGACCCTGAGCTTGTGAAGGACCACGTAGTATAGCTAGGCTTTCCAAGCCTCTTTTATTTTACTAGTTGTCTGTACTCAGACAATGTACTTCCGCTGCTGGTTTGTATGACTGTATGACTTGAATGCTGGGTCGTGTGACCCGTATCTTGTGTATGTTATGTATGGCTCTCTGAGCCTTAAATAAAGTACTTGTGTCGTAGAGTCATGTTGTGATGCTTCGTTGTATTTGCACATATCGAGCATATTGTGTGTATGATTGAAATGCTTGGTATGTGTGGGATCTGACTACCTAGTTGTTTATCTTTAGTAGCCTCTCTTACCGGGAAATGTCTCCTAGTGTTACCGCTGAGCCATGGTAGCTTGCTACTGCTCTGGAACACTTAGGCTGGCCGGCATGTGTCCTTCTTCGTTCCTGTGTCTGTCCCTTTGGGGAAATGTCACGCTTTGAGTACCGGAGTCCTGTTAGCCCGCTACAACCCGGTTTACCGGAGTCCTGCTAGCCCAGTGCTACAGCCCGGACCCACTTGCTGATGACCGACACGTTCGAAGCTGGGTCATGGATGCCTGTCCCTGTAAGTCTGTGCCACTTTGGGTTTACGACTAGTCATGTCAGCCCGGGCTCCTTATCATATGGATGCTAGCGACACTATCATATACGTGAGCCAAAAGGCGCAAACGGTCCCGGGCAAAGGTAAGGTGACACCCGTGGGATACCGTGCGTGAGGCCGCAAAGTGATATGAGGTGTTACCGGCTAGATCGATGTGACATCGAGTCAGGGTCCTGACAGCGTTGGCATCAGAGCCGGACTGCCTGTAGGTTCTCCAAGCCAAACTGGTCGATGTTGAGTCTAGAAATTCTTTAGTTATATGTAGGGGAATTGTTTGTGGGTTGGAACGTAAGGCTCTTTTTTACTCCTCTATCTTGTGACATTCTGATCTGAGTCAGTCCATTCTTCCACCGGGGGTTAAGGAATTAGGATCTATTCTCTCTATCAGGATCACGTGTTGCTAATCAGTAGTACCTTATAGGTATGATGGATACAAGCCTAGTTCAGTTCTTTTACCACATTATGTTGCTAGGATGGTCTTAGAACTTTGATATGATGATGTTGAGTGTGTATGAAATCCTTTGTCAAATGTCTCAAAATCCTTCTTGAGCATTTACAGCTGTTATGCTGCCGAAATTTTGCTAGAAATTCTAATGCCTTTGCATTATGATTGTGCTTTCAGATGGCCACTCGCGACCTCAATCAAGTGGTTCGCCTGACTCGATGCCTAGATGTACCCGGCCATACTGCCAAGTTGGTCAGGGTAATGACTGAGGCTGGATACCGCTGGTATCCTGAGTACACGGTCGAAGAGCAATTTCGGGACTTCAATCAAAGCCAGTATCTCTGCACTGTCAGGATATTTCCATCATATCCTGGATCCACCGAGCCCCTTCACTGCTCCTATGGACTCGGGGTTACTATTGAGATGGCTGTGCAGGACGCCGCCTACTCTATGATGACCATCATGCGAGTCAGATCTGGTCTATTTCGGGACTCTGACTTCCGGTATATGCCAGGATCACTTCCGGGAGCACAAGGGTATCTCCAGGCTATCTATGCTGACCCCACCCAGGAGGATTCACGGACTCGCACCACTGCTGAGATGCTCGAGGATAAGGACCGTGAAAATCGGGCCTTGAGGTTAGAGCTCTTCAATACCCGTGCTGACCACTGGGCCACGTTGACTCGGTTCGCACCGGCGGTGCAAGCTGGATATTCAGATATGCTTGATCTCTACCCTGTGAGATCCGCTCTGCCAGACGTGATGGGTTGGAGTGATGTAGGAGGCATCACCCCACCTCGCGGTCCCCGCAGGCCACCGTCTGTTGGTCCAAGGCCTCATCCTAGCCCCTATGGTCCACAAGCTCCACGAGATCGTCTGTTTCCGGATGATCATGTTGAGCTTCCAGGCTATGGAGGTGACTTCTACGAGGACTACTACGGATCGGTCTGAGTTAGTGGTTGTATCACTAGTTCGCACTAGCTGTGTCGTCTATCGTCCTGCGTGACTCGTGGGATATGACCTAGTTGTAATCTTTCCGGAGATGTAGAAAAATAATGTATAGGAGCTTGGAATGCCTCCGATGAGATGTAATCCTCTTTTCACCGTAATAGTACTTTGTTTGGTCTTGTACTAAACCCTGTATGGTGTGTATGATGATGGAATAAAAGAAGCAGTTTCTGTATCTACCATGTCATACGGATGATCATCTTGCATTTCGAGTTATTCCTTACATTTTATATCCTATGTCGGAATTTTATCATCCTGACTAAATCATTGTCTTGTTTACCTAGGATGGTCAACACGCGCGCTAACCCTGCTCCTCAAGAGCAGGCCGAAGGCAGTGAAGTCAGGGATGCAAATCTGCCTCATCCTCCTTCCCTAGCCGAGGTTATGATGGAAGCTGAGAGAAACAAGCGGGAGACCAACCGTTTGTTGGAGCGTATTGAACAGAACACGGCACACCATCAGAGGACTAACGTGGTGTCACTCAGTGATTTTATCAAATTACATCCACCCACGTTCCACCACTCCGTCGAGCCTCTCGACGCTGATGACTGGCTTCGCAGTATCTCTCACAAACTGCGTTCCGCGCTGGTAGCAGAGGCTGACAAGGTCACCTTTGCTGCATATCATCTTGAAGGCCCCGCCAGTCTATGGTGGGAAAATTATGGAGCTATGCGCCCAGCGGGCCATGTCACTACTTGGGCTGAATTCAGTGAGGCTTTCCGTGAACATCACATTCCGGAGGGTCTCATGGACCGTAAACGTGAGGAATTTTGCAGTTTCACCCAAGGCCGACTTTCTGTGGATGCTTACAGCAGGGAGTTTGGTAACCTTGCACGATATGCAACTTAGGAAGTGTCTACTGACGCCAAGAAGCAAGCAAGGTTCCGTAAGGGCCTTAGTCCTGAGCTTCGTCGTGACCTCCGTCTGCATGAGTGCACATCTTTTCAGAAACTTGTCAACAAAGCCATCAGTGCTGAAACTGGTCAGACTGACTACGACGCAACACGCAAGCATGGCCGTGACATGGGTTCCTCATCCGGTGCTGGTCCTCAGAAGCGCCGCGTGTGGGTGCCCAACACCGCCCTGCCACCCAGGTTCACACCGAGGCCATCTTTCCAGGCGCCTCGCCCTGTTCAACAGTCTGCACCGGCCAAGCCCTATGCGGGTCCAACCAACAATGCTCCTCCACGTACCAGTTCCGTGACTTGTTTCAAGTGTGGGGAATCTGGCCACTATATGCGTGAGTGTCCCCAGACCAACCCCAACCAGTCTGCTAAAGCTGTTGGCCGTGGCAAGCCGACAGGAAAAGTGTTCCACGCCAAGCCGGTCACCGCTTCACGTGGCCATGTCAACTGTATCTCGGCCGAAGAAGCTCAAGAGGATCCCAACGTCATTCTCGGTACGCTTCTTGTTAATTGCCACCCGGCATCTGTTCTTTTCGATACAGGAGCCTCTCATTCTTTTATATCTGAAAACTATGCTCGTTTGCATAACGTCTCATTCGGTGATATGCCAACCTCTATGGTAATTCAACTCCGGGATCCAAATGGCAAACCTCTAGAGTAAGCCATGGGAATGAAATCCAAGTCGACAGACTTGTTTTCCTCGCGTCTTTGATAGCCCTTAAATCTTCAGATATTAATATCATTTTGGGTATGGACTGGATGTCAGCTCATCAAGCCAAAATTGATTGCTTCTCTAGGACTGTTCAACTCACCCATCCTTCGGGGAAGATAGTCAATGTCTTGACCCGAATAGCCAAGCGACAATTATATTCTCTTAACGCCAGCCCTTTGCCAGACCTTGAGGACATTCCGGTAGTCCGTGACTTCCCGGATGTCTTTCCAGAGGAATTGCCAGGTGTTCCACCTGACAGGGATGTTGAGTTCGTAATAGACCTCATCCCAGGAACCGTTCCGATTGCTAGAAGACCTTATAAGATGGCACCACTAGAACTAGCCGAGCTTAAGAAACAACTCGATGAGTCCTTGAAAAAGGGTTTCATCCGACCTAGTTCATCTCCGTGGGCTTGCCCCGTCCTATTCGTCAAGAAGAAGGATGGTACGGACCGGATGGTTGTAGATTACCGACCTGTCAACTTGGTCACAATCAAGAACAAATATCCACTCCCCAGGATCAACGACCTTTATGATCAGCTCGCTGGATCCTCAGTCTTCTCCAAGATGGATTTGAGGTTGGGCTACCATCAAATCAAAATCAGAAACGGGGACATTCCTAAAACGGCCTTTGTTACTCGTTATGGCCAATACGAGTACACCGTCATGTCCTTCGGTTTAACCAACGCTCCAGCCACCTTTTTTCGGTTAATGAACTCAATCTTCATGGAGTATTTGGATAAATTCGTCGTAGTTTATCTCGATGATATACTCATCTACTCCAAGAACGAGGAAGAACATGCCGAACATCTAAGGCTAGCGTTGAAGAAACTTCAGAGCATCGCCTTTATGCCAAATTTTCTAAATGTGAATTCTGGTTGTCAGAAGTGACCTATGTGGGTCATGTAATATCTGGTAAAGGTATTGCTGTTAACCCTGAGCGAGTTCAAGCCGTCCTTAATTGGACTCCACCTGAATCGGTCAAGCAAGTTCGGAGTTTTCTGGGCTTAGCGAGTTATTGTCGTCGCTTTGTCGAGAACTTCTCCAAAGTTGCCAAACCTCTAACCGAACTCCTCAAGAAAGATAAGAAGTTCGAATGGACTCCACAATGTGAGCACAGCTTTCAGGAACTGAAAAGACGCCTGACTTCTGCTCCCGTACTGGTACCGCCAGACTTCTCCAAGGACTTTGTTATCTACTGCGACGCCTCGCGACAAGGACTAGGTTGCATTCTCATGCAAGATCGACACGTAATTGCTTACGCTTCACGGCAATTGCACCCACATGAGGAGAATTATCCTACTCATGATCTAGAGCTTGCAGCCGTAGTCTATGCACTTAAGACCTGGCGACATTACCTCCTCGGTAATCGTTGCGAAATATTCACTGATCACCAAAGTCTGAAGTACATTTTCACCCAACCGGATCTGAATCTCAGGCAGAGACGTTGGGTTGAGTTGATCACAGACTTCGACCTAGGAATAACCTACACCCCAGGGAAAGCCAACGTCATGGCTGATGCGCTAAGTCGTAAATCTTATTGTAACAACCTGATGTTACAACAAAGTCAACCGCTTCTCCATGAGGAATTTCGGAAGCTTAACCTTCACATTGTACCTCAAGGGTTTCTTTCCACCTTGGTAGCAAAACCTACTCTTACGGATCAAATCATCGCTGCCCAAAAGCGAGATAAGGGAATATCTAAAATCAAAGAGAACATTGCTAGC
>NC_041383.1:262590961-262602015 GCF_002162155.2 Triticum dicoccoides | reverse complement strand
GAGGAGAAGTTGCCTACCAGTTGGAACTACCTCCGCACCTCTCCAGAGTCCACGATGTCTTCCACGTTTCTCAACTCAGGCGTTGCTTCTCGGATCCTATCCGTGGAGTGGACCACGAAACGCTTGATCTCCAAGATAACCTTACATATCGAGAGTACCCCATTCGTATTCTCGATCAAACCGAACGTACCACCCGACGTCATAATATCAAGTTTCTCAAAGTTCAATGGTCGCACCATTCTGAGGATGAAGCAACTTGGGAAAGGGAGGATCGTCTTCGACTTGAGTATCCCGCCTTCTTCCCGGAGGAACCCAAATCTCGGGACGAGATTCTTTTGAGTGGGGGTGAGTTGTCACACCCTAGCTAGTCATGCATTAGAGTGTTGCATCATGTTTACTCTTTCATCAGAAACTTGAAATGGGGATCTGTGAAACCCTCAGAATCATTTCTGAAAATGACCCAAATAAAAAATTTCTCCAAAAGGGTCCAAGAAAATGCTCATGTTGCTCTCTGAAAATATTGGACAGAGATAAAAATCAAACCAATATTTTTAAGAGCTCATAGGTATTTATTTTGGGCATTTGGAATTAATGCATAAATATTTGCATTGGAAATATATTAGTTATATATATTAATATATGTCCAAATATTATGCCAATTATAAAGGAGCTCTGGAATAATATATCTAGCCCCTGCAAAAATTGGCATAAGGTAAATAAATGATTTAATATTTTCTTTAAATCAAAACAAATGTCAGAAATTAGAAAAAGAAAAATAAATAAAAGGAGGAGCTTACCTGGGCTCCTCCCTCTGCAGCCCAGCCAGCTGGCCGGCCCAGCCAGCAGGCGGCCCAGCCCGCCTCCCTCCTCTGTCGTCTTCATCCTCGACAGAGGGAGGGGAGTGTGGCCGGCGCGCGCGCGCGCCACCGCGCCACGCCACCTGCTCGCCTGCCTGCCTGCCCCTCCCCTCCTCGTCTCGATGCCCCGGACGACGCCACGCCCTCCCCCCTGCTCTCTCTCTCACTCTCCCGCGGTTCTTCCCTCCTCTCCCTCGCTCTCTCTCTCATGGCCGAACACCACCATCGCCGCCGTTCGCCATAGCAGCCGTCACCGGCCACCCCTCGCCCCTCCGCTGAGCTCAGGAGCTCCGCCTCGACCCCCTCTTCCTCCCCACCAAGACAAGCCCCTCGGGAAGCCCTGCATCGCCGCCCACGTCGCCGTTCCCTTCCTCGGCCACCGGAGATCGTCGCCGTCGAATCGAGAGCCACCGGACGTCCCCGAGCCCGCTAACCATCCCTGCAGCTTCGCGGTGAGCCACTGACTCGATTCCCCCTTGCCCCGTCGTCTCTAGCATCGTGTAGCTGCCGCCCCCTTGAGCTCCGAAGCTCGCCGCCGCCGTGCCTCGTCGCCGCCGTGGCTGGAGCCGTTGTAGCTCGAAGCCGAGCACACCATCGTGCTCCACACCTCACCAGGAGCACGTAGCACGCACCAACGCCTCCCCTAGTGCCCTGCATAGCCTAACCGCCGTTGGCCGAACTCCGGCCGCTGCTCGCGAGCTCGCCGTCGTCGGTACCGGCCACCTCAGGCACGACCACCACCACCATTCGACGCGCGGGAGCAAGGGCTCTCCAACGAGCCCAAGCACGGCCTCGCCCGTGCCCTGTAGCGCGTTTCCGCATCGCGCCGCCGTCTCGGGCCTCGCCGGCGTCATGTCGCCAGTGGGTTTGACCCACCTTGACCACGGTAGGACCCCCCTGTGTCCATGACAGGTGGGCCCAGCCCTGTTAGCTAATTAGGGTTAGCACTAACCGAATTAGTTAAACTAACTACCCCCCCTGACACTGACCAGTGGGCCCCAGCGCCACTAATTCCTAATTAGGATTAAACTAACCCTGTTTAACCCCCCTGTCACTGTCGTGTGGACCCCACACGTCAGGTTTGACCCCAGCCAGCCGCAGTTGACCACTGACGTCATGCTGACGTCATGCTGGCGCAATATTTATATTTCTGGATTTAAATTTAAATCAGGAAATTCCAGAATATTATTTAAACTTCAAAAATTCATAACTTTTATTCTGTAACTCCAAATTAGACAAATTATATATGAAAAATGATCAGAAAAATCCAATCTATCCATCTGTACTATTTTCATGCATGATCAAACAAGTTAAGTTGATGTTTTAAGCAGAACAAGGAAAAGCACTTTAAAAGGCCATGTTTGAGTTTGAAATTTGAATCTTTGATTCAAATTTGTTCAAACCCTTCTGGTTTTAGTTGCATTAGCCCAACACACTCATATTGCCATGTTTCATGCATGCATCATATTGTTGCACATTGTTTGGTGATGGTTGTGTATTGGTGTCCTTTGCGACAGGTTCTGCCTCCGAGGAGTACCGTGATTACCCTAACGAAGAACCGTATCAGTGCATCGAACCATCAGGCAAGCAACCAACCATTTGATCATATCGATACAATCCCATGTTCTCGCTCCTGCTCTCTTTTACTGCATTAAGACAACGCGTTTCAAACTGCTGTGTGCTACGGTAGTTGAACCCATTTCCTCTGCATGACCTGTCATTGCCACAGTAACTAGATGAAACCCACTAGCATGTGTAGGAGTTGATTGAGCCATATGTATGTGTTGTTCCTACCTTGCTATGCCTGCTATGCTTAGAGTCGTGTCAGGTCTGGTTCATCTGGGTGATGGCCAGAGTGAAATGATTATGTCGGTAATGAGAGTGGTGTGGTGAACACGATTTGGTAAAGGTATCGATGAGAGGCCATGTAGGAGTACATGGTGGGTTGTTTCATTGAAGCCGACCTTAAGCACTGAGATCTGTATGTGTGATTTAAGATACAGCTACTACCATGCATTGGGCCCTGAAATATGACCCCGCTCGACTTCTTATTCACCCTAGCTCTCTGTCCAGGAGTTGCAAGTAGTTTCTGGTGTTTGTAGCCTACTGGAGGCCGTGGACAGCGCTGACCGTAGGGGTGGGCTGTGATGCGGTAGATACGTGGCACGGTGTACCGAATACCCGTTAGGTATCTCGGGAACCCTGTTCACATCGTTCGGGGCCGTATGGGAAACCTCGGCCGGACTCCCTGCGGATGGAACCTGAATAGGCGATAAACCTGGACTAGAGGCTTAAGTGTTTAGGTAGGTCGTGGTCTACACCCACGTCGGCTTTCGCTTGAAGTCTGCCGAGCACATGTCGTGTGCAGACGCTAAGTGGTGGAAACATGTATGAAGAAGTACACCCCTGCAGGGTTATCATGATCTATTCGAATAGCCGCGTCCGCGGTAAAGGACTACTTGGTTGCCTATACAGTTCATAGACAAGTAAATGGAAACTACTAAAAGCCTCAAGATAAGTGTGAGTGCCGAGGATGGCTCTTCCGTAGGAAGACGGAGGCGGATCCTCGGTAGAGTATTGAATTGGTGAGTAGTGGACTCGTGTGCGCAAAACCATTTCAAGTTGGAGTATCGTAGGATAGTCTAGCCAAGAGTCAAAGCTGGCTTGCTGCAATAACTCCACCAACCCTTCTTGATAATATGCATGTATGTAGGATCTGATGTAAGTCTTGCTGAGTACCTTTGTACTCATGTTGCTATAATTTACATTTTACAGAAGATGCTGCAACCCCTTCTGATGGGTTCTATGTAGACGTTGACATCAACGAGTAGGCTAAAGGCCCAGGTGGTGACCCTGAGCTTGTGAAGGACCACGTAGTATAGCTAGGCTTTCCAAGCCTCTTTTATTTTACTAGTTGTCTGTACTCAGACAATGTACTTCCGCTGCTGGTTTGTATGACTGTATGACTTGAATGCTGGGTCGTGTGACCCGTATCTTGTGTATGTTATGTATGGCTCTCTGAGCCTTAAATAAAGTACTTGTGTCGTAGAGTCATGTTGTGATGCTTCGTTGTATTTGCACATATCGAGCATATTGTGTGTATGATTGAAATGCTTGGTATGTGTGGGATCTGACTACCTAGTTGTTTATCTTTAGTAGCCTCTCTTACCGGGAAATGTCTCCTAGTGTTACCGCTGAGCCATGGTAGCTTGCTACTGCTCTGGAACACTTAGGCTGGCCGACATGTGTCCTTCTTCGTTCCTGTGTCTGTCCCTTCGGGGAAATGTCACGCTTTGAGTACCGGAGTCCTGTTAGCCTGCTACAGCCCGGTTTACCGGAGTCCTGCTAGCCCAGTGCTACAGCCCGGACCCACTTGCTGATGACCGACACGTTCGAAGCTGGGTCATGGATGCCTGTCCCTGTAAGTCTGTGCCACTTTGGGTTTACGACTAGTCATGTCAGCCCGGGCTCCTTATCATATGGATGCTAGCAACACTATCATATACGTGAGCCAAAAGGCGCAAACGGTCCCGGGCAAAGGTAAGGCGACACCCGTGGGATACCGTGCGTGAGGCCGCAAAGTGATATGAGGTGTTACCGGCTAGATCGATGTGACATCGAGTCAGGGTCCTGACAAAAAGTTTCATCGAAATCAATTCCTTCAACCTGTGTGTAGCCCTAAGCTACTAGTCGTGCCTTATTCCTCACCATAAGGCCATTTTCATCTTGCTTGTTGCAGTAGATCCACTTTGTGCCAATGATATTATGCTTGCGAGGATCTGGGCGGTTGACCAGTTCCCAGACATTGTTGAGCTCGAACTGATGTAATTCTTCTTGCATAGCCTGAATCCACTCCGGCTCCAGAAATGCTTCATCTACCTTAGTGGGCTATGTGATAGAGACAAAAGCATAGTGCCCACAAAAGTTAGATAAATGTGAAGCTTTTGAGCGTGTGAGAGGACCTGGTGCGCGAATGTCATCGATGATCTTCTCCACTTGCACTTCTTTTTGCAACTCGAGGATGAGCTGGTTGTCGCTGAGGATTTTGATCAGCATTTTCTTCAGCACCATTTTCCTCATCATGTTCTTCAGATGCATCAGCTCAACGTTCTTCATGAACAGGAATGAATTCTTCAGCATATTCTTCAGTAGGAATGACATCCTCAGTTGCCTTGAACTTGATAGCATCCTCAGGTGCTGGTTCATCTAACACAGAAGGTAGGTGCTCTCTTTGCGAGCCATTAGTTTCATCGAACCGCACATCTACAGTGTCAACAATCTTGTGAAGAACAATGTTGAAGACTCTGTAGGTGTGCGAGTCCTTTCCGTAACCAAGCATAAAACCTTCATGTGCTTTCGGTGCAAATTTAGAGTTGTGGTGAGGATCTCTAATCCAGCATTTAGCACCGAAGACTTTGAAATAACTCACATTGGGTTTCTTGTCAGTGAGGAGTTCATAGGCCGTCTTCTTGAAGAATTTGTGAAGATATACTCTGTTGATGATGTGGCACGCAGTATCAATTGCATCAATCCAAAAACGCTGAGGCATTTTGTATTCATCAAGCATAGTGCGAGCCATCTCAACAAGAGTTCTGTTCTTGCGCTCCACGACGCCATTCCGCCGAGGAGTATATGGAGCAGATAACTCATGAGTAATACCAAGTTCATCAAGATAGGCATCAAGACCGGAATTCTTGAACTCAGTTCCATTGTCACTTCTGATATGCTTGATCTTCACACCAAAGTTGGTTGAAGCCCTTGAGGAAAATCGTTTGAAGACTTCCTGCACTTCATGTTTGTAAGTAACAATGTGTACCCATGTATATCGAGAGTAATCATCAACAATGACAAAACCATATAGAGATGCATCATTAGTGACTGCTGAGTAATGATTAGGTCCGAAGAGGTCCATGTGAAGCAATTCGAATGGACGTGTAGTGGTCATGATAGTCTTCGCTGGATGCCTCGCCTTGGTCATTTTTCCAGCTTCAGAAGCTCCGCATAAGTGATCCTTAAGGAATTTGACATTCTCAATGCCAATGACATGCTTCTTCTTCGCAAGCGTGTTCAAATTCCTCATGCCTGCGTGACCAAGTCGTCGATGCCATAGCCAGCCTTCTGAAGCTTTTGCAAGTAGACACACGGCTGGTTGTGGTCCTGTAGAGAAATCAACAATATACAAATCTCCTCTCCTAAAGCCTTCGAAGACTTTGGAATTGTTAGCTTCCATAATCACAACAAAGCGATACTTGCCAAAGACAACAACCATATCAAGATCACAAAGCATTGAGACTGACATGAGATTGTATCCTAAGGACTCAACAAGCATGACTTTGTCCACGTGTTTATCCTTAGAGATTGCAACCTTACCAAGACCCAATACCTGACTTTTGCCTTTGTCAGCAAAGATGATATGCTTCAGAGGTGACGGTGATAAGGGAGCATCCATCAATAGATTCTTGTCACCAGTCATGTGATTTGTACATCCACTATCGAGGACCCATTCAGTGGTTTTGGGTTGATCATCCTGCAGATGAATTAGTGTAGCTTACAATCTCATATGCTTCATCAGTGAAGAATATGATATCAAGTTCATCAGATGAATTTCATCAAACAATAAACAGATATAGCAGTATGAGGACGTGTGAAATGAAAGTTCATTTCATCATGATTCGCCTGCATCCTTTCAGGCAATTTTGTCAGGTCCCCAGCAAATTCTTCAGACGTTAACGCACGTCTGGAGACCTGACCATGCAGAAGAGATTAGTTCTTTTTCTTCACCACCCAGATCTGAAGGGGTGGCAAAGAATTCATCACTCTGCGAGCACCATATGAGAAAGATGGCAAAGATGCCAAACCGTTTCGTTTCACATAAGATGGGTTAGGGTAAGCATATGAATAAGCAGAGTAATTCTTCAAGGACTTATGAACATAATGGTTTGAAGAATAATGCACATATTCATAGCCCTTAGCTCTACCCTGCAAGACAGAGTTGTTAGCACGATGATAATCATATGAGGACTTTGATCCTGTTGAGGAATTTGATCCATGTGAAGAATTTGGTCCGTATGAGGACTTGGATCCATATGAAGAATTTGGTCCATATGAAGCATTTGATCTGGGGTTCCTGTTCTTCACAGGTGGTGTCATGAGGACATTCACCTGAAGACTTTCAACATAACTTTTGGGAACCCAAATTTTCTTCATAGGGGAACCGTTCCTGCAATTAGTGCCAACATATCTAGCAAATACTTCACCATTCTGATTTTTGAACAGTTTATAGTTGGAGTCAAATGACTCATCAAAAGAATGAGGAGATTCACATGTAAAGCCAGATAAGTTAGATGGATCAACTGGAGGTCCCTTTGCAGCAACCCATGAGGTTTTGGGGTACTGCTTAGGCTTCCAATATGTTCCATCAGCATAAAGTTTCCTCTCAAAGGCAATACCCTCTTTCCTAGGGTTTCTGTTGAGGATCTGCTTTTTAAGCACGTCACAAAGAGTCTGATGCCCTTTGAGGCTTTTGTACATGCCTGTCATGTACAATTCCTTCAGCCCTGCATTGTTAGTGATACTAGCAATGTCCTCAGATGAGGAATTAGTGATAGCAGAGGCAGATGAAGAATTTGTAACAGTTGAAGCATTTGAACATTCAGGTGAAGAATTAGCAGATTCACGTTCAATGCACTTTAAGCATGGAGGAACAAATTCTTCCTGAGAAGCGCTGATCTGTTGAGCAAGTAATGAATCGCGCTCCTTCTGAAGATCTTCATAACACACTCTCAGCTTCTCAAGATCTTGCTTTCTTTGAAGAAATTCATAAGAAAGCTTCTCGTGATCAGTCAAGAGGGTATTATGTTGATCTTGAAGGGCGTCAAACTTGGAGTGAATTCTCTGAAGACATTCACCCAATGCTTTTGACTGATCCATTTCTTTAGGCAACATATCATCACTTTTGTCTAGCATAGCTTGAACTTGTTCTAAAGCGGTTTGCTGTTTAGTGGCAATGCAAACAAGTTTGGTATAGCAAGATTCAATATCATCATCAGATTCATCATTGTCAGATTCATCATCACAAGACTCGGATGAGGAGCATTCGGTTACCTCAGCACCGTTTGCTATGAGACATGATGCAGAAGATGATGATTCTGGCTCGAAAGTCATCGTTTTGAAAGATTCCTTGAAGTCCTCAAACCAGGGATCATGACGAGTTCGATGACCTTCATAGACATCAGAGATTCGGTCCCAGATAAGCTTCGAATTGCCAAGATGCATAATGCACTCGAATTGATCTCTGGATAGGCAGGAACAGATGATATCCTTCGCTATGATGTCAAGTCGAGTGTACTTGCGAATGTCATCAGCGTTCGCCATCTTGCATAGATCAGTAAGACCAATCTCAGTGACTGTCCACAGCTCGCTGTTCCTAGCCATGAGGCGCTTCCTCATCATGGCCTTCCATTGGGATAATCATGACCGTCAAAGATAAGGCATGTGACTTTCTTCATACCTGCGGTCGACATAACTAAAACTCCAGGCGGTTTAACCAAAATCACACAGAACAAGGGAGTACCTTGCTCTGATACCAATTGAAAGTGCGTTATATCAACTAGAGGGGGGGTGAATAGGCGATTTTTATGAATTCTTCACTGAGGAATTTGCCGGTGAGGAAATTCCTTACTGAAAAACTACTAGCAGCGGAATAAGTACTCAGAAGTAAGCATAACAGGATACAAGCATGGTCATCATGATGAAATAAAGACAAGCACAGAGTACAGAAAGCGTAAACACAGGATAACAAGATGAAGACAAACAGACTGAACAAATTGAACTGAGGAATTTGAGAAAGTCTTCAGTCAAAGTCTTCAAACACAGATATGAACAACATTCAACACAGTAATGAGGAAATGGAAGGGTTGAGGAAATAGAACCAGTTAGTTGGTGAAGACAATGATTTGGTAAACCAGTTCCAACTGCTATCTCAGTTGTACGTCTGGTTGGAGCGGCTGAGTATTTAAACTCGAGGACACGCAGTCCCGGACACCCAGTCTCTGAGCCGCAACTCAGGACACCCAGTACTCACCGTATTCTCCTTGAACTAAGACCACGCAGGTCTCATCCAATCACTCGTGGTAAGTCTTTAGGTGACTTCCAAACCTTCACAGACTTGGTCACTCGGCAATCCACAATTCCTCTTGGATGCTCTCGACCTTGACGCCTAACCGTTTGGAAGAAGCACAGTCTTCAAAGGTAACAAGCGTCGGATCAATGCAGGATCAATTTCTTCAGTGATGCTCAATCACTTTGGGTTTGTGGGGGTTTGGTTTTGGGATTTTCCTCACTCGATGATTTTCGCTCAAAGTCCTCGGAGGATGGGTTGCTCTCAAATGACAAGTGTCAAGTTCTCTCGGAGCAGCCAACCAGCTAGTGGTTGTAGGGGGCAGCTATTTATAGCCTAGGGAGCAGCACGACATGATAAGACATAAATGCCTTCAATGATATGACCGTTAGGTGGATAAGATATTTTGGGACAGCTGGCGCGCAGCACAGCAATGGTCGGAAATTTGACTCTCAAATTCCTCAGGGATATCATGTTCCTCACTGTGTAGGCAATTCACACTTGCGAATTCCTAACTCCTCAGTCAGAAAAAATTCATCAGCGACCAGAAGAACTTTGTCTCTGTCACTGAAGAAAGTGACTGAACTGTATGAGATTTCCAAAGGCTTCACTCGAAGGGATTGGTAGGTGTAGGATTTTGAGTTGAGCATCACATGGAAATTTTTCCTTAGTATTTCCTCGACCCCCTTTAACTGTACGGTGTTTCCTATGACTCGAGAAAGAGAAAATAAAACTACGAAAACAAAAGTCTTCACGCTTCATGTTCCTCAAATGAATACCAAGTCTTCACGGTCACACCAATTTCTTCACTTTCAAAATCTTCAGAAAGTCTTCAGAATATCAAAGTCTTCAGTCGAAGAACTTCATTTTTAGGGGTCGACTTTCTATGTAAATATCAAACTCCTCATAGACTTATAGACCTGTGTACACTCACAAATGCATCAGTCCCTTAACCTATAAGTCTTCAATACACCAAAATCACTAAGGGGTACTAGATGCACTTACAAACAACGATAAGTGGGCATGTTGGTGAGCTTGAACCACTCACCACAGAGAAATATATGGCATGGCAAGGTAACCAACAGTAAGAAGACATGTTTGAGAAGCTAAGCATGGCAAGAACAAGTTTATAGGGTGCATGGATCACTAGCAAAACGCATGGCAAAACTGAACTGAAAGTTAATTAGGCTGACAACAACATTATTTAGCAATTTGAGAGCAAGATTACAACAAGCTACAGCAGGCTATAAATGCAACCAGGGGCATGAATGGATATATAATGACATGTATAACAAAACATCCTTAGTGAACATCTCCAGATTATGCATAGAATGACTTGTAGCAGCAGGTTTACATAGCATCATAATATAACAGAATCAGCCTAGCAAAACAACAACAGCAAGTACCCTACTTGACAAGCTTGATGCACTCACTACACAACTCACAAAAATACATGTATGACACCACTGTAAAGATGGCATGATGTATCACAAAACACATGTAGATCTCAAGTTCATAGGATGCACACATCAAATGCAACAAAAATGACAAATCAACAAGTTATAACAGTTTCAGCAGGTTAACATCACATAGCACTTTTGCAACGATGATTCGGGCATCAAGATGGACTCAAACAAGCATGGCATAATGGAATGAAATGAATAGCATATCAAGGCGAACATTTTGATATATTACACGCACGAAACGGAGCAGTATGCACGGAGTTATGATGCGATGAATAGGGGACCAGAATGTAAAAATTACAGGGACTCGGAAGAATTATACCTCCGCGAAAAGTAAACGCGGGATGAGGACGTGCGGGACAGAGACGACCCGGGACGGGCGGAGGCGCGTTTGGTTCGAGGGAGTGGTGGATCTCGCCCATTCCCCCGGATCTGACCAGAGTAGCTCCGGCGAGGTCGCCGGAGAAGGCGGGGACGGGGCGCCGGTGATGGGAGGCGTAGGGCCACCGGCGGCAGGGTGGAGGGAGCCGGGCGGCGCTGGGGTCGGGCGTGGGGCGGCGGGCGCATGGGTGCGGACGCCGAGGCAGCGACGCCGACCGACGGGGATCCGAGGCG
>NC_041383.1:262540276-262590494 GCF_002162155.2 Triticum dicoccoides | reverse complement strand
GGCGGCCGGAGCATGCCAGCGGCGAGGCGAAGGCGCGTTGGCAGCGGGGACGAGGCCGCGGGCGGCGGCGATGCTGGATCTGGTCGGCGGCGGCGGATCTGGGCCCGGGCGAGCCTGCTGCCGGCCGCGCAGGCCGGCGGCGGCGGAGGTGGCGCTGGGACACGTGGCATGTCGCGGTTGGCTGCGGGCGGCGGTGTGATTTTGTCCGGCGGGAGCGGACATGTCCGGCGGCGCGAGGGGAGCGGGGCTAGGGTTCATCTGCGCGAAAAATGGAAGGGGAAGGCCTTTAAATACGTAGAGGGAGTTAGGAGAGTCCAAATAAGGAGCGGTTTTCGCCCACACGATCGTGATCGAACGACCGAGAGCATGGAGCGGGTTTGGAAGAATTATTGTGACACTTTGGAGGGGTGTTGGGCTGCACACAAAAGAGGGCTTTGCGGTTACCCGGTTAACCGTTGGAGTTTCAAACGGACTCCAAATGGCACGAAACTTGACAGGCGGTCTACCGTTGGTGTACCAAGGCCGCTTGGCAAATCTCGGTCCATTCCGAGAATGTTTAACACCCGCACACGAAAAGAGGCAAAAGGGGGCGCCGGGGGACATAGGAGTGCCGGATTGCAAAACGGACAACGGGGAAAATGCTCGGATGCATGAGACGAACACGTATGCAAAAGCGATGCAGATGCCGACATGATATGAAATGCATATGATGACATGGCAAAGTGCAACACGCAAGAAAATGACATGGCAACACCGACGAATAACTGGCAGACACCTGTCGCATCGGATCCGGAGCGTTACATGGTGTCCGGAGTCCCACCGAGAGAGTGAAGACCTGAATCAACATCCAGGGGTCAATGAATTCATGTATTCGTGGAGCAATGTTAATGCCCCAGAGGGGAAAAACCCAATTATTGTCCTACATCTCCTTAGCAATGAAGATATTATTTTTCCTCAATAGTGTGAAAAGACTCAGGAATGAGCTCTGCTGGTGCCCTTCCATTTAACCACCTGGTGGTCCGTAATCTTGCCTTCAAACCATCTCGGACAGAGACGGTAACTGAAGTCATGAAAAGCTCCCTTTCAGAGTGGTTGTAGGCATGGGAATGGCCACCCATGTACTGAAGCCAAAGCCAACAAAGACGGAGGGTGACAATAAAATTTTCAATGTTTTCAACGGAAGAACCGCCATAACACTTGGGTCAGCAGACTTGCACGAACTGACTAAACAATGCCCACCATTGCACTCCTCAGAGCCCTTCAAGAGGAAGGCCCTAATTAACCGGCTAGGTTTTGTAACGAGCTGACTTGGCCAAGAGAAAGATGCGAGGAAATATACCAAGCATGGTAGTAGAACCATGTTGATGTGCGCCAGTCTCCTTATCTTGGAAAATAATTTCCTCAATCAACCTGAAAGTTTGGACCCATCATGTTCAAATGAACTGTGTGTCCGAGCGTCTAAGTCACCGCATATGGAGAGGAAGGCCAAGGCATTTACATGAGAACTCATTCCTCTAACAAGAAAACCCAGGAGAACATGGTCCAATTCCAGGCAACTTCAAGCAATAGAAACACCTCACTCTTGAGCGTATTGTTCTCCAAATATGTTTTCCCTTATGAAAAGGTGGAGGACCTCCTTAATCAGCTAATGTTCTGGGAAGAAGGATAGAAGAAAATTGCTGCATCACCGACACAGAGAAATATGTGCAACTTGGCCGACCTGCGACCAATGGGGCTAAGCAGCCCACGGTTTGCCGCGCAATCAAACAACCGCCACAATGGGTCAATGGCAATGACGAAGAGCATGAAGGAGGTTGGCCTCCCCCCTACCGCACCTGCCCCGGGGGGGGGGGGGACCTATCAGTCCTTATATAGTCGGTTGTGGCGAGGTTTATAGGAATCCCAGGTAAGTTGGTAGATGCTGAAAATACATAAGATCTAGCTAGATACACGACAGAGTTCTTGTCTTTATCCCTAAAGTGGAGATGCACCCTCTATTGCTCATGGACTTCGAGTAGTAGGCTTGGGCCAGCCTCCGGTTGTTGGGCCTCTTCTGTCCTCCATGTCTATACCCTCGGGCATGGAATTGGTAGTAACCCCGGACTCTTCAAGGTATCGGCTACTAATCCTTTGACTTCTTCCTTTGTTTGAACTATGGTTCAGAGATGTTTCCGAGTTGAGCGTGCCCTGACGTCGATCGACATACTAGCCTTGGTAATATCATATGTACCTAAAATATTATAGTTAGGAAACAATAGGTATGAGCGACCTCTACCCTGGAGGGAGGAGAAGATCATGACTATTGTTTGAGTAGTGGGTGAATTCTGGGGTCGTCTAATTCCATTCTGCCCAACAGAACTCAACTAGTGGCCGATGAAGGGCACATCACAAATTCAGACAGAATTCCTGCAAAGCATCCAACATAGGAGTTGATCCTACCGCTAGCCAGAGCATAACACCCTAAAATTTAAAATTTGGAATGTTAATTATTTAAATAGGTTAAAATAAAACTTGCTTGTGTTCCTTCAATTTAGGTAATTCGGAATAGTATTTGGAACTTTTGGAGTTTAAATGATCAATAAATTGAGAGGGAATAAAATGAGTTTCCCAAATATTCATCGTGTCCTAGGGAGGTGAAGAAGGTGATGCGACTACACGTAAGGTGTTGACCCACATGTCAGCGTGCACTGACAAGCAAAGGAAAAAACATCCCCATGGTGAACCGCCATTACTTTGATGTCTATGTCGAATTGGTATGTCAATTTAGTTTCAATAATGGATTCTTATCGTATTTATATTAGGAATATAGTCCAAGCATTTTTCTATTGTCATGGGTGTTAGCAGATATAGGTTTATGTTGCAGGTTGTTATGACATTCCTTCCAATAGTTCGCTTTATTTCTCGGTCGTGATTTGTTTTATGCGTCAACTGTGCAATAGGTCATCTAGTATAAGAAAAGAGAAAGACAGAAAGTAGGGCTTTTACCCACATTGGTGTTAGGAAACGTAGTAGTAAACAAAATTTTCATGTCTACAATCACCTAAGATCAATATGAAGATGCATAACATTGGGATTATGATCATTACAGTCACTGAGTTGCAGCGGAAGAATAACGTGTTGGTGTAGATCGTACTTGGAGTCCCCCAAACCGTCGACGAACGATCCCTTGTACCACCCACGAACAGTCCCTCGAACGGAAGACCGAAAGCATGATCTCTCTACTTGGTTGCAAGCATGCAGGCTTCACGATCCGGCAGCGCTTCGCCATTCAGAACTAATCGTCACCAGAGAATTAGATGGAGGAGATTAGAACCACACAGGGGTTCTAATTGTGAGGACAAAAGGATTAGCCTGGCTCTAATTAGTCAACTAGGACCTAGAGCTAGAACTAGAACTAGAAAAACTAGGGGAGGCTTCAAAACTTGTACGATCAAAAGAGCAAAAAAAATCTAGTATATATAGGTTAGAGGAGGAGGAGGGGGCAGCCACCAAGGAGGGAAAGTCCCTCCTTGGGGCGCCGACCAAGGGAGGAGGATTCTGACTCCTCCCCTCTCCCAATTTGGCCTCCTTCCTTAGGGAAGGAGGCACTTGGCCCAAATTGCCTTCCAATAGACCATTTTATATATAAACATCTCCGTATACTTTATTTGCCTATATATAATTTATCGGTAATATCCGGTATTACCTGATACTCAACGAAACCTTTTGGTGACCCCGAACGCTTCCGGATCCTTTCAGAACTTTTACAAATATTCATGAAATATTTCACAAATATACTCTTATCATTCCCGTCCTACTAACACTCAGCAGATCGTGATTGCCTTAAGCTTGTGACCCCGTTGGTTAGGAACTCACATACATGGACGAAACTGTTCGTTCAATGACCGAGAGCGGGACCGTGGACGCCCATATTGGTCCCTGTGAGTACACGAATGATATTCGAGTGAACCTTTGGTTATCATGTAATGTTCCCTTTGCTTCACGATACTTCACAAAACCCGGGATGCATCGGTATGCTCCTGAGTGATCACCATGCTCACTATACCAAAATCCTCGTTAGTGGTTTTGTCCTTCTTTCTCATTATTGTGTTCCGGCATCCCTGTGACGGAATCACCTGTGTCTGGCTAGACGATGATTGATGTCGTCACACCGAGAGTCCCCTAAGAATATCTCTCCATCATCGGAGGAGCAAATCCCACTCTCGAGCTATCCGGCCACTTATCAAACTTTTCGATGAACCCATAAGTTGTCGTTATGATCACCATGTTACATGTGACGTTTGAGCAACCCTAAAGCCCACCGTACTGTAAGAAGTGACCAGAATACTCTCATGGTCTAAGAAGAAGAACCACAAGTTAATACTCTGTGGTATTACAGTTGATTACAAACGATATTAATTCAATTCATAACAGACAAGATTGGGTCGATTCAATATGATCGTTCTTCCAACCTCATAATCTCAATGTTGCTTTAGGACTATCATTACACTTAACGATATTCTAAGATCCGAAAAACGTGATCACCAACAACACTTGAGCTAGTCTTAGAGGCAAGACTAGGAACCTTTATTTTATCCGTTTATCTTTTCACACGTGCATATGAGTTTTCCACCGAACCACATATTTGAGGATCATAGCAGTTATAGCATGAAATGTAAACACTTAATTATGAATATGGAAATATAATAATACAATATTATTTCCTCTAGAGAATATTTCCAACAATTGGAGGCTTGAACCAGGGTATATCGTGTGTTTATGTGATATATGTCCAAAGAACCCTTAGTATTCTGATATGATGTCCTTTCAACTATAAATTCCATGCACTCTCCCTCGTACTGTTGTCAGGATTGACAAAACGTCCCTCGGCATGAAGTTTCTCCAGATCCGGAGAATCTAGTTCTAACTAATTAATCTCACCATTATTTGCATAATATGTTCAAAATATCAGTAAAAGAATTATTATTTTAACTATTTTTTTAATTTACTGGATGCATAATAGGCTCGCGGACACATGAGCATCCTAAATGCCTAATTTTGTTTAATTTTTTAACCTTTTTTTCTAATTTATTGTTCACACCCGGTTGTAGATGGGCCTGGGAGAAGAATCGTCGCTCTCAAGCAGTGGCTACATTAACAGGTTTTCACCAAATTAAACAACTTATCTTTGTAAAGAAAAAAAATTAGCATCCCCGCTTTTAACTGATGTCATGAATCTCATAAAAATTATGCAACGAATTTTGTGAAAACTTCCTGAGAAAAAAACAAGAGATTCAAGAATTAATCAAATCGTGAGTCCTAGCAAATGTTGGAAAGCATTTATTATGACACATTGTTATTTTACTTATAAGATCGAGAGCGTCCAAGAACATTGCAGATACCATGTAGGTTAAAGAGGTTGTTGATGAAATGCAATGATATATATCTATCTATCCATCCGCTATTCTTCTTAACTTTTAAGGCATCAATCAATTGAGGACTTCAATATGAAACTGGCCATCCAATTTTGATCGGTCAACAATTTCTCAAGGAGCTTCCTTATCATTATTTTTAATTCACTATGCCCCCTAACTGCACAATGCTCTCTAATTTTTAAGGCCTCACACTAAATTGTGGTATTCGATTTGGAATTGGGTCACCTGATTTTGAACATCTCAACAATTTCTCAAGGACCTCTCTTATGATATTCTTTTTTAATTCACAATGCTTCCTAATTTTGAAACCCTCCCATTCGATTGATGTATTCAATTTTGAATGTGGTTCACAATTTTGACTAGGTCAACAAGTTTTCGTATCAATCGGCAACAACCGGCCAATATAACATATTAATCATGCGCACCCTCTGACCAACTAGGGAAAAAGTGTCAACATGTGATACTGTCGCACCAATATAATACATGCAGCTACCGCCGCAGAAAATTTCCACACATAAGCATGAGTTGATTTGTAGATAACACCGAATCACACTATGGGAGACCGGCCATAACAATGCATTATAAACAGAAAAAAAACTCCATCATCTCCTCCACTCGCCAAAGCTAATACTCCCTTAGTTCTAAAATATAAGATGTATTAGTTTGTTGAAAATTCAAATTTCTTTAACTTTGATCAAGTTTAGAACAAAAAATAGGGACATCCACAATACTAAATAAATAAATATGAAAACTTATTTCATGATGGATCTAATGATACCGATTTGATATCATATTGATATGTTTCTTTACAAATTTAGTCAAACTTAAGACTTTTCAAAAAAAACTAATACAACCTATATTTTGAAGCAGAGGGAGTAAAAGTCATGAAAATCCAATAACATCAATGGCGCAGCAAAGCACGCCTGACCCTTCTAGTTAATACACTATGCTCCCTAATTTTTAAAGCCTCATAGTTGACTGAGGTCTTCAATTTGAAAATGGGTCACCCGATTTTGACCGGTTCAACAATATTACTTTTCTCAAGGAGCTCTTTCGTTCAATTCTCTTAATTCATTATGCTCCCTAAAACTATGCTCCCTAATTTTTAAGGCCTCATAGTCGACTGAGGTCTTTAGAATCAGGTCACCCGATTTTGACCGGGTCAACAGTATTATTTTTCTCAAGGAGCTTTTCATTCAATTCTGTTAATTCATCATGCTCCCTAAGTTTGGAGCTCTCCGACTTGATTGAGGTATTCAAGTTGGATTTGGGTCATTCTTTTGACCGAATTAACAATTATTCAAATCAGGCAGCAACCGGCCTTAAAATATATCAATCTCGCGCACCCTATCATCACTTAGAAAACAGAAACACCGAACACCGATATATGACACTGTAGCACTAGTATAGTCCATGCGGCCATTGAAGCACTAAAATTCCTCACATATGTATGGGTCGATTTGCAAATACTAACACAAAACCACAAAGCGATAGGTCCATCGAAACACCACATTATAGATTAAAAAGAAAACACACTCCATCATCTCCCGACTCCCAACCAAATACACACTCTGTTTCAAATTAGAAGGCGTGTTAGTTTTTTAAAGTCAAACTTCTTTTAGTTTGACCAAGTTTAGAGCCAAAAGCATCGACATCCACAATACTAAATAAATAAAATATAAATATTGATTTCATAATGAATTTAATCATACAGATTTGATATTATGGATATTGATACATTTTTTCTATAAATTTGGTCAAATTTAAAAATATTTGACTTTAAAAAAATTTAGTACATCATATATTTTCAGACAGAGAGGGTGTAAAATTATGAAAACCCAACAACATCAACAGTGCAACAAAGCGCGCTGAACCCTTCTAGTCCCATACATACCAGACTCAATCAACATGAGAAAAGCAACAAATAGACATTCTAGAAATCGCCGTGCTATTCGTACCCAAAACTAAACTATGTGCATCGAACTTCAAAACGTCTCTTTTTTCCCAAAAAAAAAAAAACTGCAAACGTCTCTTTTTCATGGATATGGGTGTGGGCCTCCTATATTAGTGTATGTATGTTGGCTTAATACCAGTAACTCTGCCGCCGACCATGTCCGTATATTGACTGCTTTATCCATCACCATGTTTTTTTTTTTGCAGGTGATCACCATGGAAATAGTTTATGCTACCAATTGTCAAACCCAAAATCCTACTTAATAATAGAGTGGATGCACCCTTCTTTTCGTCAAATATATGTAAATTACCAACCAAAAGTGATGTGCTTAAAGGGAAAGATGGGTCGTTTTAAATTCTTCTAAGCGGATGAAGGTAATTATTGGCCCTTCTCTCAATGTGAAATGAGCATAATTCGGCGCAGAACTTTTCTTCAAGGGTAAGTAACACGTTAGGCTAATTTTCTGTAGTATATCCACAAAAGCAAAAGGGGAAATTTTCTATATTTTTTTTAGGGTTGAAATTTTCTATATTAAAGCAGAAGATCCGGTTCCTGGAAGCCCATTTCATAGCACGAAGCAGTTAACCAAGCTGGGTGCTCAAAATGTCAACCAAAGAAAACAATAAAAAGACAACAACATAGTCAATTAAAATTCATTACGTCGAGCTTTAAAGAAACCATACAGCACACACATATGCATGAACTCACACTTATGCATGCACACATATATACCCTATCCATATACCACAAGACTTTTGCCCTACTTTATATATAAAGCAATGAGGACTATTACTAAGCTACCAGTGCCAAGAGCCCCACATCCTCTCCCCCTCGCAACCGGATCGCCCCCGCGGGCGACCGGCCGCGCATCGCATGCTCCCTCCTCCAGCCCACACCTCTTCCCTTCCTCCTACCGCCGTCGCTGGCGCCCACGACCGCCCTGGCCCCGGGGTCGCTGGTGGCGGCGGCCCCATGACCTTGCCCTCCCGGTGGCTCTCTGGCGCGGGGCGGAGCTGCACCGGGGGGTGCTCCTAGGCGGCGATGGACCGGGTGGTGGCGGGGTTCCCCGGCGCGGCGCGGGCGGGCGGCGGCGTTGTTGACGGCGGGTCCTGGCGGCGGCGCTCCGCCCAGATCTGGGCCCTACGGGCCCCATCTGGGCTTGGGCGGGCCCATCTTGGCCTGGGCGGGCCGGCGGCAGGGCGGGTCCGCGGCGAGACTTCCGAGAGGCGGGGGAGCAGCGTTGAGCGGCGGGGTGCTGGCGGCGCCGGCGCCAGCCTGCTGTAGCATGGCCGACGGGGCTTAGCGGGCCCGTTTCGGGCCTGGCCGGGCCAGGGGTGGCCTGGTTTGCCCCGCTGCCATGTCCGGATGGCAACCGTGACCCTGCCGGAGGCGCGGGCCTCTTGCATGATGGCGAAGGAGGTGTTTCCCTCCCGCTCGGCCTTGGTGTTGCTGCTCCCGTCGCTTGGCTCTTCTCTCCAGCCTTCTTGGCCTCGTGTTGGTGCTCGTAGTGAGACAGCGTGCACTACCAAAAAAAGACACATCCGTGACATTTTCGGTCGAACGAATTTTTTTTCTGTCATACTTATGACATTTCTATGACGATAATTGTGACAAAACCCGGTATCATCATAGATGTGGTGGGCTGCTACTTCTATGATAAAAAATCATGATAGAAAATGGGCTTTTCGTCCTAGACGGGCCGGAGACGCAGCTGCATGACATTCTTTGGGCCGTGCATGATGGAAAAAACCGTGGTAGAAGCGAGGGCGAGGAAAATATCGGGGAGCCCGGGTTACAGTGGTTGGTCAAGGACCGAGCGATGCGCGTTTCTCTCGTACACGTATGGGCGTGGGTGCGAGGCGTTGGGCTCTAACTGAACCCGAGAGAGGCATTCACCTAACTGAACCCGAGCTATTGCACTGCAGGCTATGCGTTGCTGAACCCGAGCGACCGATCGATGGCTGTTAACTGAACCTGATCGGGCGATTCCTTCATTTGCTACTGCTGCTAATTGAAGCCGATCGAACCCGCTGCCTCCTTTCCTTGATGAACAATGAGCGTTGTTGGGGGGTTTGGATGAACAGTTCCCAGTGGGAGTTGGATGAACAGGACCCCATGGTGTTGCAATTGGATGAATAGGACCCCGATCGATCGAGCCGGTTGGGCGTGGATGAACAGGACCCCGTGGAGGGCTGGATGAACAGAACCCTGTGGAGGGAAGGTTGAACAGTAGCCGGTGGAGGGCTGGTTGAACAGTAGCCGGTGGAGGGCTGGATGAACAGTAGCCCGTGGAGGGGTGGTTGAATAGGACCCCATGAAGAGGGCTGGTTGAACAGTAGCTGGTGGAGGAGCGCGCGATGGAGGCTGGATGAACAGTCACAGGTGGAGGCTAGAGGAGGTCGACAATGGATGTACAGTAGCGCGTGATGGCTGGAGGAGGTCGACGATGGAGATGAACAGTATCCCGTGGAGTCCTGTTTTGCGGTACGCCACACCCCTCCCAATGAACAGGACCCCCATTTCGACCGTAGAGCTCCAACACAAGTCCGTTTCCTCCGTTTTGCGGTCCGCCACACCCCTCCCAATCAACATGACCCCGTTTCGATCGTAGAAGGTCCAACAGAAGTCCGTTTCCTCTATTTTGCGGTATGCCAGACCCCTCTCGATGAACATGATCCCGTTTCGACCGTGGCCGGCCGAACACAAGGCCGTTTCCTCCGTTCTGTGGTACGCCAGGCCTCGTTTCCATCGGTTGTTCCGTCCAAGCCCTCTCGATGAACACGATGACGCATTCCATTCCGACCCAGCCGGTTGGCTCCCCATGAACACAACAATGACGCAGTTTCTCCGTTCCGACCCAGTCATGTACACGAGCCCTGGCCATACGTATGCGTGAGTAGGCGTTCGAGACCCCGCCGTATGTACGTACGCGACCGTATTTACTTTCTTCCACCCTGGCCGCTGTACATACGTGTACATGCTACGTGCATGCCTCTACTACAACACATGCGCGCCTCTACTACGACACGTGCCCTTCCTTTCTTACACGGCCATGGTTCATCGCTACAGCCTGCAGACAGACCGATCGACCAGTATGTACGTACACGTTCGCGACCAGAATGACAACGCTACGTACGCTTCGACTAGGTGGGTCCCGACTGTCCAGCACTTCCTTGCATGCGAAGATGTAGCTGGTGGGTCCCAGTAGTCAAGGGGCGAATCGTTTTTTTGCCCGTAATATGGACACACTTCCTTGCGTGCGAAGATGTAGCTGGTGGGTCCCAACAGTCAGGGGGGAAACGTTTTTCTTCACGAAATACGGTGGCCCATCAGGTGGGTCCCTACTGTTAGGTGGAGGAATAATTATTTTGCACATAATAAGGAGGCACTTCCTTGCGGCTGCCGTGGACCCATCTGTCAACCTCTCCACGTATAGTACTCTTCCGATGGAAGTCGTTCCTTGAACACGTTGACCACGCCGCATCGAGAGCACCAGGGCGGTGGATGATGGCGAGGCCTAGGAAGGGGCGACGCGGAGCCGGAGAAGACGCGGTAGTGGAAGCCTGCGTGAAGAGGAGTACGAGAGTTCACTGGTTCGGTTGTGGTGTGATGTTGCCGTCGCCGCAGAATAACAAGGGGTGTGGGTGAGTAGAGGGATGGCCTGGCTAGCGGTGGGATTACTAGGGGGCGGTGAGGCCTCCGCGGCATCACAGCTGGCCACGGGAGGCAGGAGCATGCGGCACGACTGGCGTTGCTTTGGGCGGCTGGAGCAAGAAGACCAGAGGTTGAAGAAGAACTACGGCTGTTGGATGGACATCATACGGTCACTGCAGCTAGAATTGTTTATATTGACTAAGTTGACAAAGCCCTTGGTACGCATAGGCCCACAGGCCAGCCTCCGAAATGGTGCGCCCCAGATGTCAGGGGAGGAATCATTTTTTGGGCAGCTGAAGCAAGAATATCCGAGATTGAAGAAAAAGCACGGCATCCGTTGGATGGACATCCAACGGCCACTACTGCTAGAACCGTGTGTTGACTATAAGTTGACAAAGCCTTGCATACACGTGAACTCAGTTTTTTTAGGGGACGCGTCAACTTAGAAGGCCCACAAGTGTGTGGCAGAGAACATATAACCCATTTGCGATTTGTAAGAATGTACAACCCATTTTTGAATTCTAATGGAATTTACTACAACCCATTTACAGTTTGTTTAATGTACAACCCATTTTCTAGCTAGGACAACGATTAATAATTTCAACCAATCGCTCAAAACAGATTTCAAAAAAAATTCCCACATTTTGATGAGATCCGAAATATTTTTATCCAAAATTTCAAGTCAAATTAAATATAATTTCAAAATAAAGTTGTATTATGTAAAAATCCAATGAAATATTGTGCGCAACAAGTAATGAAATTAAAATTTACAAATTCCAAAAATAATATATTTTTTAAACTAATTACGAGTTTGGTGCAATTTTTTATAGTTATTGCTAACTTATTATAATTACATCCCATTTATTATTTCTTAAAGTCCATTTTCTTATTAAGCCTAATGCATCCCTCATAGGAAAGATTTGCAGCCCAGCGGGGCGGAGAATAACAAGTTGATCCGGATATTGTGTATAACTGTCGGCCCAGTTGCATTGTTGATGTTGAAAAAAAGGCCTATATAGTACATTACTACCTTACATGGCTACTCAGCAGACATTCAGCGACGCCGGAAAGGCCCAAACAAGGCTTCTATACAACTTTTGAAGTCATTGAGCTCAATGAATAACTTAAGAAAAAAGTTAGAGTACATTGGAACCTAATTAAAAGCTGTCACAAGCAAAGAAATAATTCAAAGGGTCCCACTTGCGTGTGTGTGTGCGTGTGTGTGTGTGTGTGTGTGAGAGAGAGAGAGAGAGACCCATTGGTCGATGCTCGTAAATACATCTTTCAGCCATATGCATTGCTAATGCTCAATAAAAACTTATATAGTTGACACAATTATATAGAACATCATAGTACACTAAACTTGCATACAAAAATTTCATGCAGGCGGCACAATCAGGATGGAAGCAGTGGATCGCTACGGGTAGGGCTATGTTGAAACCAACGAACTCGTACATAATGGTTCATCGTCTTTATCAATGACAGGGAAATATCTTGAATGCTGTGCAAAGAAAACAGACAGACAACACAATAAGTTCTTCTAGCACATTAAGTTGACGTACAACCCTTTCTAAAAAAAGTTCAGGCACAAAATTAGAACATGTCACAATCAAATGTACTGGCACATCAGTGCTTCACACCCATAGCTCGGATTTAACTAGTATCTGACAAGATTCAGTTGTTACCTCAAATTAGAGCACATCCAGGCAGCCAGCCTTGCCTCTTCTCCCAAAGAAGCAGTGGCCTTCGTCGTGAGATGGAGTAGGCCCTGTGCCATCCATCGTTCCGAGCAAGAGGGGAAAGTCTGACGTTGACTCCTGTAATGGACGTCGTCGACAGACCCTGGCACCAGCGGTGGCGGCAGGACTTCAATTGATGGATTGACCACTTCTTTGACATGCACGAACACTCGATACAGCTACATCCCTAACATGGTCCGCGGCGGCCTTGGTGGCAACGAATAGTACAACCCCGGTTCCTGCACCGGTATCTCAACACCAATCACCTTCGGTATGGTGGACGACATCTTCATCCATGCCATAACCATCAGAGCCCAGCTGTCTGGAGGAACAAACATACTTATGAGCTCACCTCCAAGGTCGTTCATAAGCTCATTCATGGACTCGCTGTTCCAAGCACATCGAGGCATGCCGTGGAAGGTAAGCTTTGTTAAAAACTCAAGCTCAGAGGGCACCGAGTCCCATCCTGGGTGCCACCGATCAAAGCTTACTAGTGTGCCATCGTAGAACAAATGCCGGGAAGATTCGAACACACGACTGCAGTCGAAAGTTGTCCGGAACCTGATGAAGAAATCAGTCGGTGGCAGACAGACTTCGACGAGCAAGTCACTTATTTGGATGCCGTGCGCAATGCCAAGAGTTTTGACAAGGTCGTCCGGCGATACGGGAGGCCGATCGCCGTTGATGGTTACCATCAGCACTTTGCCGGCAAACTGGTCGTCAAGCGCCGCCATGCCACTGTTGAGCGACAACACGCAGCGACCGAAGGCAGGACGGACCTCAGGATCTTCGGCTCGGAGATACGCGTTGACCGACGACATGATAGTGCGCTTGAGTACAGGGAGTACAGGAGGGGGATTTGGGGGAACTGGAGTAGGAATCGAGATTCTAGAGATGGGGGAGGGGCGGGAGATTGGGGATGAAAAGGTAGCATGAATTTCGAACAAGCGCCAATATGCTCTAGGCGCGCAAGCGCACGAAAACACCGGTGGCGCCCACATGTCGGCCTAAGAGTCCTTATTCTTTCTTTTTTGGAGAGCCCGACCTTTTTTGATTTTCTTTTGAGAGCCTGGCCTGAGAGTCATAATTGACCTGTTTGGCATTGCGTTACTACTTGGCCCATATTCAACGACACCTTGCTGGCCCAAACAAGTGTACATCATCAAAAAGACACTGAGCTCAAATTATAACTTGAAAAAATGAGATATACTCTAAACACTGGAGAATGGTGATGCCCTCATTTAGCCCACCAGCAGTTCGAGACAATAAACAGTTTGAAACAACAATATATACAACATTCAAACACGGACTAGTGACTACTACTGACATAAACAACAAAACATGATAGTTCATAAGAAGTCTTGCTACAACACCAAAACGCACCCATCTGCAGCGCTCAGACTCTCGTGATCCAGACGAGAATGACATTCTAAATAGAGGCAACTATTACATAGTAAGTGTGACATATACAAGGATGAACAAATGACAGGGAATATGCATAACAAAAGAGAGAACTACCCATCCAGAACAATCAGCAAAGACAACAAGTCATTCGAAGAGGGATGATCCAACACCATCATAATTTGCAGCCCTGCTTCAGCGACCAGTGATCCGGAGACACCAGTACTCCATCCTTTCGACTCAACTGCCCAATTACCTATCAACCTAAAGGCTTGAACCACATCACTGCCTATCGTACTTGAGATCCAAGGATGAAAGTTAATCCATATGCCTTTGTCATTCTCACCTTCTTTTGGCTGCAGGATGTATCGTTGACAATCAGGGGAGTTTGCCCCCGAACTCCTAGGGCTCGCTGTGTAGACACATTTTCCATAGCAAATAGAGCCTCTCTGCCATCAAGGTCCTTGCCAACAGTGATCTCCTGGTTAATCGGATAATTGAGTCTGAGAAATAGAGAGTGTGAACCAAGGCTGTTTACCCGCCTCCAACTCAAAAATCCTGAAGGCCCCAACAAGTTGGTATCCTGCTCATAGACGTAACAATCATTGTCCAAATACTCACGTATTTCACGGTGCTTGTATATAGTGGGGGTTTTGCAATATAACTTTTCTGGCTCATGTGTCTGAATGGTCATCAGTCTTTTGCCGTCGTCTGATCGAGCGATGAACCCGTTGTGCTTCCCTGTTTTTGGAAAAGGTGGTGTGATTACAAAGGACTTTAACTGTAGGGACACTGCATCATATCGAAAAGGACAGGCATGGTTAATGTAAGATCAGCATTTTTCAGAGTATGAGTAGGATAATGCAAGAAACAACATTGATATGTCCCTGTTGGAACCGGGAGGAAAATACAGGGAAATGTATACTGGGTTCAAAAATATAGAAGTGCCATGCATGGTTATACTCATGTTATCTCGCAATCGATTCTTCACAGGAAACTACCATGTCATGCATGTTATGTAATCATGTTCTATCCTCACAAACAAATTCTTCAAGGTAACTAACAGACCATGCATTGTTATATACTCATGTTCTGTGGGCAAATTTTTTGTGAGGATATTATTCTAGCCATTGATTGCTGAAGGGCGAATATAGGTATGTACACATGGTAATCATTACAGGATTTCACTACTTCCAAATATAGAGTTCTCCATATGCACATTTACTTCCCTAATGTATGGTTAGATGAGACCAACAGTGTGGTGCATGTTTCCACATCATGAAAAATGAGGAAACTAACATGGCCATTAATACACACTCATATTTAGTAGTAGTATATAGATTACTGTAAAATAAGGAGAATATCCATATATTCCTAACCGTTTGATTATTCAGGGGTACAAATTGGCTGTAATGACATGGTCATAATCACATGAATTAACTCATTCCAAATATAGCTGATTTACGGCGTCTCTAATACATTGCCATAGTTCTACTCAAATTCTGCTCAAACAGGGATATGCCAATCATCACAAAAAGTTCAAACACTGTCATGGCGTCATCATTAACATCAGACAGAAACAACTTACATGCGTCGTCCCAGCAATACGTGTTGCCATCTGCTTTGTCGATCGCGTAGATGATGCCATTGTGTTCAATAACATCACAGAAGTGTGTATCAACCTTGACGATGATCCACTGTGAGCTGAGTTGTCTCCAGCTAAAGAAGGAACCGGCGTAAAGATAGGCGAGTCCACGGTCGAACAAGGCAATCAGCTTGAAGTCTGCGTAATTCGCATGTCGTGTGGGCACTTGGCAGATTACAATCTTCTGCAAAACAAGGTCCATCCAACTGACGTGGTAATCTAGATGACTTGTACCGCAATGGTAAAACTCTATATAATCCAACGGAGGATGGATAATCTCATGGGAGGTCTGGAAGTTCATGAGCACCAACTTTTTCCCGTCTTCTCTGACGGCAGCCATCCAGTGGGAGTTCATGCCGACCTAGTACATACCTGCCAAGAAGTTTCGGGGATGGTGATCAGATCGAAGTCGAGGGAAATGACATATGGCGACCCACTACATACCTGCAAAGAAGTTTCGGCTAATGGAGATCGGATTGAAGTCGAGGGGCATCATGTACGCCTCTGTATCATGGTGAGCAAATCTCGCAAGACCAGATAGCAGCAAGCAGGATGTCTTGAAAAGCTTAGGCCTCACTTCGACGATGGCCGTGTGCATGTCCCTCGAGCATGCAGCCAGCCGCATGGCGCTCAACATATCCATACACGAACAACAGAGGTCGAGGATCTCACTGGGGAGATTGCTCCAATCACGACTCATATGGATGTTGCGCGGTTCGCGTTCGGCCATGGTGGACTTTGGAAGGTGGGGGGTCTTTGGGGGCTTGATTTACGGGGGAGAAGGCTGTCGGTGCTGGAGCGGCTAGCGAGGGAATAGTGGTACTGGGGCAGGCGAGCGAGGTGACGGTACGCGGGGGCACAGTGAGATGGAGATGGAGATGGAGATGGAGTGGTGCTAGGGAAGGGAAGAGGGAGACGAGGTGAGGCATGCTAATGTGCTATACAACGGCGGTGACAGATTGCACAGTGCACAGGGTGAGGCTGACTTTGGTAACCCGAACACGCCGCCTGGACTAGTGTCAGGCGCAAGGTGTTGTCACTTCACTGTGAGGACCAGATGAATAGTATTTTGACCATCAAGTGTACCACAGTTATACTACTACTACTACTACTACTACTACTACTACTAGTAGTAGTAGTAGTAGTAGTAGTAGTAGTAGGAACATGAGTACTGCAGTACATTATAGCAGAAATAGGTCTCCTGTGCTAGCATGCCTCTGCGTTCACTTCATCCTCCAGGTATCATCCATATTGCGAGCAGAACCAAATTCTCGTGCATGCGGAAGCGCGAAGATGGGCCTTTTCTTTTTTTGAGGATAACCGTGTATTCCTCAACAAGAGAATGTTGTTTACGAGGATAATCAACGGGCTATGGAGATGCCCATCAATTGATGTCAACATGAGGAGTAGGGATTTCCATGCAACGTATGCACTAGAGCTATAAATGAATGCTCAACAAAAGAAAACTAGTGGGTGTGCATCCAACTTGCTTGCTCACGAAGACCTAGGGCATTTGAGGAAGGCCATAGTAGGAATATACAAGCCAAGTTCTATAATGAAAAATTCCCACTAGTATGAAAAAGATAACTTATGAGACTCACTATATGAAAAACATGGTGATACTTTGAAGCACAATATATGAGACTCACTACATGAAGAACAAGGTGCTACTTCGAAGCACAAGTGTGGAAAAAGAGATAGTAACATTGCCCTTTTTATTTATTTTCTTTTTTTGGGCCTTTTTTTCTTTTGGCCTTTCTTCTTTTTTTTCTTCTTTTCTTTGGGCAATGCTCTAATAATGATCATCATCACACTTTCATTGATTACAACATATGAATTACAACTCGAAACTAGAACAAGATATGACTCTATATGAATGCCTCAGGCAGTGTACCGGGATGGTGCAATGAATCAAGAGTGACATGTATGAAAAATAATGCATGGTGGCTTTGCCACAAATACGATGGCAACTACATGATCATGCAATGGCAATGCGACAAAAGTAAAGTATGTCATGATGATGATAAACGGAACGGTGGAAAGTTGCATGGCAATATATCTCGGAATGGCTATGGAAATGCCATAATAGGTAGGTATGGTGGCTGTTTTGAGGAAGATATAAGGAGGTTTATGTGTGATAGAGCATATCGTATCACGGGGTTTGGATGTACCGGCGAAGTTTGCACCAATTCTCAAGGTGAGAAAGGGCAATGCACGGTACCGAAGAGGCTAGCAATGGTGGAAAGGTAAAAGTGCGTATAATCCATGGACTCAACATTAGTCAAAAGAACTCATATACTTATTGCAAAAATTTAGAAGTCATCAAAAATCAAGTACTACGCGCATGCTCCTAGGGGGATAGATTGGTAGGAAAAGACCATCGCTCGTCCTCGACCGCCACTCATAAGGATGCACAAGCCAGGTACACTTCATGTTTCAAATTTGTTAAACAACTTTAACCATACGTGCATGCTACGTGACTTGCTAACTTGAACACAAGCATTATTTAAATTCATAATCACCCAACTAGCATGACTTTAATATCACTACCTCCATATCGCAAAACAATTATCAAGTATCAAATTGATCATAGCATCCAATTCACTTCCTATGATAGTTTTTATTATACCCAACTTGGATGCCTACCATTCTAGGACCAATTTTATAACCATAGCAAATACCATGCTGTTCTAAAAGACTCTCAAAATAATATAAGTGAAGCATGAGAGACTAGCAATTTCTTCAAAAATAAGCCACCGCCGTGCTCTAAAAGATATAAGTGAAGCACTAGAGCAAAAACTATCAAGCTCAAAAGATATAAGTGAAGCACATAGAGTATTCTAGCAAATTCTAATCAAATAGGCTTCTCCCAAAAGGTGTGTACAGTAAGTATGATTGCGGTAAACTAAAAATCAAAGACTAATATAATACACGACGCTCCAAGCAAAACACATATCATGTGGCGAATAAAAATATAGCTCCAAGTAAAGTTACCAATGAACGTAGACGAAAGAGGGGATGCCTTCCCGGGGCATCCCCAAGCTTAGGCTTTTGGCTATCCTTGAATATCTTGGGGTGCCATGGGCATCACCAAGCTTAGGCTCTTGCCACTCCTTATTCCATAGTCCATAAAAGCTTTATCCAAAACTTGAAAACTTCACAACACAAAACTCAACAGGAAATCATATAAGCTCCGTTAGTGAAAGAAAAAAACCCACCACATAAGGTACTGTAATGAACTCATTCTTTATTTATTTTGGTGTTAAACCTACTGTAATCTAACTTCTCTATGGTTTATAAACTAATTTACTAGCCATAGATGCATCGAAATAAGCAAACAACACACGAAAAACAGAATCTGTCAAAAACAGAACAGTCTGTAGCAATCTGTAACTAACGCAAACTTCTGGAACTCTAAAACTCCTACCAAAATAGGAAGTCCTGAAAAGTTTGTTTATTGATCAGCATCAAAAAGAATCAACGCAAAAGCACGGTTCTGTGATTTAACAAAACTAAATTCGTGCGCACAAAGTTTCTGTTTTTCAGCAGAATCAAATCAACTATCATCATAGGTTATCCTGTAGATTCTACTTGGCACAAACACTAAATTAAAAGATAAAAACACATCTAAACAGAAGGTATATGCAAGATTTATTAAATAACAGCAAGGAAAAATATTGGGTTGCGTTCCAACAAGCTCTATCGTTTAACGCCCGTAGCTAGGCATTGATAATTTTAATGATGCTCACATGAAAGATAAGAATTGAAGCACAAAGAGAGCATCATGAAACACATGACAAACACATCTAAGTCTAACATACTTTCTATGCATAGGCATATTATAAGCAAACAAATTTGCAAGGCAAGCAAAAACTAGCATACGCAAGGAAGAAGAAAGAGACGATAACAATCTCAACATGACGAGAGGTAATTTAATAAGATAAAAATTTCTACAACCATATTTTCCTCTCTCATCATAATTACCTGTAGGGTCATAGGCAAATTCAACAAAATAGCTATCACAAAACATATTCTCAACATGATCCACATGCATGCAAACTTTACACTCTTCCAAGATAGTGGGATTAACATTAGCTAACGTCATGACCTTTCTGAACCCACTTTTATCAAAAATATAATAAGATTGAACATACTCCAAATATGTGGGATCTAAAGTTGACACTCTTCCAAACCCACTTTCAATATTATTGCAAACATTATTATCAATCTCACGTTCATCATGGGGCTTAAATAAATTTTCAAGGTTATAAGAAGAATCACCCCAATCATGATCATTGAAACAAGTAGTAGACATAGCAAAACTAGCATCCCCAAGCTTAGGGTTTTGCATATTATTAGCACAACTGACATCAAGAGAATTTATAGGAAAATCATTGCAATCATGCTTTTTATTCAAGGAGTTATCGTGAATCTCTTCATACACAAATTTTGAGCAAAGATTCATAAAGATAGTCTAGTGCACAAAACTCACTAGCAATTGGTTCATCATAATTGGATCTCTTAAAAAGATTAGCAAGCGGATGAGGATCCATAGATCTTAGGTTCTCTGTTTAGCAATAAATAAGCATCTAATCCAACCAAACGAGCAAACGAAAGGGCAAGCAAAAGAGGGAAGAGAAGATTGGGAAAGAGAGGGCGAATAAAACGGCAAGAGTGAAGTGGGGGAGAGGAAAACGAGAGGCAAATGGCAAATAATGTAAATGCGAGGGAGATGGGTTTGTGATGGGTACTTGGTATGTCTTGACTTGAGCGAAGACCTCCCCGACAACGGCGCCAGAAATCCTTCTTTCTACGTCTTGAGCTTGCGTTGGTTTTCTTTGAAGAGGAAAGGGTGATGCAGCAATAGTAACGTAAGTATTTCCCTCGGTTTTTGAGAACCAAGGTATCAATCCAGTAGGAGGCTCCTCAAAAGTGACATGCACCTACACAAACAAACAAAGAACTCGCAACCAACGCAATAAAGGGGTTGTCAATCCCTTCACGGCCAATTGCGAAAGTGAGATCTGATAGAGATAGTATGGTAAGATAAATATATTTTTGGTATTTTATAACATAGATGCAAAAAGTAAAGGTGCAAATAAAAGTAGATTGGAAGCAAATGTGATAAGAGATAGACCCGGGGGCCATAGGTTTCGCTAGTGGCTTCTCTCAAGATAGCATAAGTATTACGGTGGGTGAACAAATTACTGTCGAGCAATTGATAGAAAAGCGAAGAGTTATGAGATTATCTAGGCATGATCATGTATATAGGCATCACATCCGTGACAAGTAGACCGACTCCTGCCTGCATCTACTACTATTACTCCACACATCGACCGACTCCTGCCTGCATCTAGAGTATTAAGTTCATAAGAACAGAGTAATGCATTAAGCAAGATGACATGATGTAGTGGGATAAACTCAAGCAATATGATATAAACCCCATCTTTTTATCCTCGATGGCAACAATACAATACGTGCCTTGCTGCCCCTGCTGTCACTGGGAAAGGACACCGCAAGATTGAACCCAAAGCTAAGCACTTCTCCCATGGCAAGAAAGATCAATCTAGTAGGCCAAACCAAACTGATAGTTCGAAGAGACTTGCAAAGATAACTCAATCATACATAAACGAATTCAGATAAGATTCAAATATTATTCATAGATAAACGTGATCATAAACCCACAATTCATCGGATCTCGACAAACACACCACAAAAAGAGTTAACATTGAATATAATAGCATGGAACAATCAAAAATTATAGATACGTTGGAGATGTATCAATGCCTTATTTGCAAATGTGGAGAGGGGTGTGGGTATCTTTTTGCAAAATTGCCATAGTTTCCTTCCTATCCATCAGATATAAATCAGACAGTCTATACTGCAGGATGGCAGGTACGCCATCATCAAAACTCTGTTTTTTTATAAGAGTAGAGTAGAGATAGAGACTACTACTACCAATGTGCTGGCCTGTGCGTTGCAATGGATTCAAAGTAGTAGAATAATAATTGTTCACGGTCTTGAAATATAAACACTCTAGTTTTGATATACATGTGTCAGCAGACATGACAGCTTGTCCATGGAAGTTGAACCATGGCGACCATCACGTTTCTTGTTTCTACCACTGCTACACCCACACGCGATTCCCACGACACCGCTCCAACCCACGGCACGACGTCCCCCGACGTGCGCCTCATCCCTCTCGGCCCCACCGCTCTCTGCCTTTGTGTGCATGACATGCGGGCCAGCTGAACTGCGGCGACCATCAAGTTTCTACCAAAGCCGCACCCGATTGGACGCGGTTTGCCTGCTCCGATCCGTACTCCCGCACCATCGAATTTTCATCCAGCGGCTGTGACACATTTCGTCCCGAGCATCAATCCTCAGCTAGAGTACTTCTATACTACAGGTAGTACCCGTCGGTGTGGCCATCTACGCCTCGTAACACCCCGACGCCCAGTTATGGCACCCTCGCCACGGCCACGCCACCACCGGCCGGTTCATATCGAACGAGTGAGTCGCGAACCACGCTACCACCATGAGAATGACACGTGGGCCAGCCGCATTTAAGGTCCGCATGTCATTGAATCATAGGCCGGTGCACTAAGCCACTGAAACTCGATCCCGTGGGCCCCGAGAGAGAAATGTAACTCCTGCAGCAGGCCTAGTGGTGCTCCCGTAGTACGAGCTCGTGCCAAATCCGGAATTTGATTCATACTACTACCAACTAGTAAGGTACACGTGCATTGCACGCATGAGATTCTGGTGGTTTGTGCATTATGCTTAAGGGCCTATTTGGTTTGCAGCCTAAGGTTGCCACGCCTAAGCTTAGGCGTGCCACAATATCTTAGGCGTGTGTTTAGTTCATTGCCACACTTGTGCCTAGCCACACTTTTCTAGCTACATGGTCCACATGTCATAGACTCAACTTCCACTACTGCAGAATGCTGCTAACGCGACACTACAATCAGAGACCCTTCGAGAAACTGTGTGTGATGCAATAATCGCAAACGGTGGTGTCAGAGAACTGTCAAAAATGTTCAAAAATGTCCAAAAATGCTGCTAATGCATCAAACACGGTTCAGATTTTAGTTGCATGTGCAATTCAGGGCATACGGTTCAGCTCAATTAACTATTTGCAATGAGGTGGTGGAACAAAATAAATGGGCAGCCAGATGAAGACATGTGCGATACACAACATACGGTTCACTAGGATGAACTGTTTGTGATTAGGAAACACAAAAGAAACGGTCAGCCAGATCAAGGTGTGTGCGATATACGGCATGCAGTTCACTCGGATGAAATGTTTGTGTTGAGACAAGAGAACAGAAACGGTTCAATATGACAAGATGTGTGTGATACATGGAAAACAGGTCTGTAATCAGAAATGTGTGCAAAAACCGATAATAACAAAGACGATTGCTTCTAATAAGATGTATGTGATATGCTCTGTCTACACAACATGTATTAGCCATTGGGGGACGGGCGGTCATCTGGATACACCATAAGGATGCGAAGAGGCATCCTATATTAGCAAGGACTAGTTGTTCCACCAGTAGCTCATCTAAGAGAACTCTCAAGTTAAGTGTGCTCAGGCTGGATCAGCCATGGGATGCATGGCTGGATGGGAAGTTGTGTTGATGCTAAATTATTGATAGGATGGGTCATATTTGTCAAATGACCAAAATGATCCATTCCCTCAGCTAATTTAACCTCGAGGTCCTTATTTTTTATTTTTATTTTATTTTTTAATATATGTTAAAGAAGGTCTACCGCATTACTTTTTAACAATGTGTATATGTGGCATACAGTTGATCCATCCGACCTGTTTGTGATAGAATAAGCCGTGTGTGTTGTGGGAAAAACGCTTGCTAGTGTACAACCGTTTGCGATTGATGAATTCATCACCGACGGGTTTCCTAGTGTGGTCCGTGTTCATCTCATCATTATCTACTTCTTGTGCTAGCTCGATGTTCCTTTATATTGTAAGTTTCCATTAATTGATGGCGTTCTATGAACACACCACCATTTCCCGCCATTTCCTCACCGGTTTCCCGCTACCCAGTGATATTGCACATAAACCTAGGCGCAACGCGACGCACGGAGGCAACAAGCATAGCATGTAGCACTTCCACCTTTTCCAAGCATGCCAACGCATCAAAGCGCCGCCTCTTCCATCAACCTCGTCGACGAGGAAAACAGAAGGCACCACGGCCCGTAGAGGCCGTGGCGCTCCCCGACAATGCGATGGACGACGTCGTGACACGCGTCATCGCCAGGCTTGAGCAGACCTTTGGCACATGGCGCTTCAGCACCGCGGATCAAGATAGGCATGTCAGCACTGAGAGGCTGCAGCTCGCCGTGCAACATGATCAATGGCACGCCGCAGAGAAAGCTAGGCGCGTCCGTGCCGATAGGCTGCAGCTCGCCGCACGGAGAGAGAGTTGGAGCGCCGCAGAGCGAGAGGCACGACGCGCTGCACAGCAAGAACAGATCCATTGGTGCTTGCCTGCTGTCGACAGGGCGTCGCAGCTGGGTACATGTCCCGTTAGAACCCCCATTCTTCGCCCGGAGTGGGCACAGGCCCTCTGCGCCGTACTTGCACCAGAGGCCGGCCGCGCCATACTTGCACCGGACACCCGTCACGCCGTTCGTAGGGGTCGCGCCATTCGCCTTGTCCGCGGCCCGCTCGATGCCAATGCGCTGGTCGGCAGGCTCGAACGCCTCCTTGGCCTAGGTGTCCACCTGGGCGCAGTAGAGGAACATGGCCTTCGCATCCTCGAGGTGGTGATCTCTGATGAAATAGCCAACTTGGAGCTCGAGATCGCGCTCCAGATGTACCATGAGCATATCGACCGCTTGGACGAACACCTGCACGAGTTCAGGCAGAGCCAAGAGCTGCAGTAGGCAAGGGCTGCTGGTCATGGTCTCATGGACGCATTTTATTTTGTTGAGTCATTTCGATGTGGATAGCTATGTATTCACAGCAATCATACTATTGCTTTGTTTATTGCTCTGTTTCAATGTGTGTACTCTGTTTTCCATTCTTATATGTTCTGTTTCAATGTGTGTTCATACGCTTTCCATTCTATATATGTGGATGATAAAAGATAGATTCAAACTAGTATACAAAAATAGATAGAAAATGGAATTCATAATATATATAATATTAATTGTTCATTAGTTCATCACAGAACATATATAATATCATCACATATACGTGATGGTACTTAATTACTAGGTACAATGCATAAAATTGAAAACGAACAATACTAAAACTAATAATCCCTCCTGGGGCCAGTATTCCGGCAGCCCCTCACCAGCATCTCCCTGGTGTGCGGCGTCTTCCCAGAGCGGAGGCAGTACTCCGCCTCCTCCTCCTCGCAGCGCTTGACGTGCCGATCTGCCTCTTGCAGGCAGACGCACGCGAACGATCTTGTCATTTCTTTGGGCGCCCACTAGAGCTCCTTGTCGGTGGCACGCTGGAGCTTATCGGCCTAGCTCCACGCAGCGACGAGGCGCCTAGTGCCTGTGGCCTTCCTCGTGAAGTACCCATCTTCGTACACCTCCTCCGCACAACGACGCGCCCGCCCCCAAAGCTCCGCCGCCTCCTTTTTCCCGGTGGCATCACGGGCTTCACAGACCGCCTGGTACCTGGCATCCTCCTCTGCCATCTCCTTCTTGAAAGCCACATGCCTGGCTTTCTCAGCCGGCGGCAGCGACTTCCAAAGATAAAGGTCGTACTGGCCCCAAAACCAATCCAAAGTTGGGGGTCTGGCGCAACCTCGTCTGGCGGTGCATAGGTGTCCTCGTCTCTTCTCTTCGAGTGAGCCTCCTCATGGGGTGGCAACTCCTTGTCGGCGCATGGGCACATCGGCGGCGCCATGGCAGAGATTTGAGATAGAGAGAGAGAGAGAGGGAGAGGGCGAGGAAGGGGAGGATCTAGATGAGAATGCAGGTGGGACGACGTGAGCAAGGTAGTATTTATTGGCGGCCGGAATCTAGATCATCGGGATCAGTACACGCACCGGTCGCTGAAATTTACGAGTACTGTAGTGTGAATTACACATGATTCCTGCATCAAAATCCATGTGTGAACATAATAGCTGACGGTTTCCAATGCAGAACCGTCTCTGATTAGTAAAGACCGCCACCCACCTTCCAAAACTCGAGGCGCGAAATAGAGTACTGATCGTGTGGGGCCAGTTGTCTTGCCAGATTTTAGATTTTCTTCTTTGAACACCAGATATTTACATCGTCATGATTTTTGAACTCGCACACAAGTACACAAATATGATTTTTCAAACCGTTATGGTTAGCCGTTGCATGTAGATGTAGTTCAAATTTGAATTATGGTCATTAAATGGCTAGGAAATCACTTAAATGTCTTCAAAAGGTCAAATGACCCCTGAAATTTCCAAATTTTCACATGACAGTTAGTATCAGTGCACATTACACGTAGAAAAAAATTGAAGGCTTTAAGAGGAAACTATCTGTCGTTCGTCATCAAACATGCATTGTTCCCTCTCGGAACTACGAGCCTTCTAGTGAGTTGCTACGGTTTGTGAGGGGTGTGTGTGTCCAAACTTTCGTCAAGCAAGCCAATTTTTGTACCACATCATCTTGGTGGCATGACATTACATCGAGCAAGGTTTCATGTTTTTCTGATCATTTTTTAATTTTTTGGAATAACAATGCCATGTCATTCCATGCATGTACATGCATGTGTCCATGCCGTGAGACCAATATGTTTGAAAATTTCTTTTAATTTACTGCAGATGGAATTAACTCGCACACAAGTAAACAAATATGATTTTCTAAACCGTTATGGTTAGCTGTTGCATGTACATCTAGTTCAGATTTGAATTATGTAGGGTCATTAAATGGCTAGGAAATCACTTAAATGTCTTCAAAATGTCAAATGACCCCTGAAATTTCCAAATTTTCACATGACAGATAGTATCAGTGCACATTACACGTAGAAAAAAAAATGAAGGCTTTAAGAGGAAGCTATCTGTCGTTCGTCATCAAACATGCATTGTTCCCTCTCGGAACTACGAGCCTTCTAGTAAGTTGCTCCGGTTTGTGAGGGGTGTGTGTGTCCAAAATTTCATCAAGCAAGTCAATTTTTGTACCACATCATCTTGGTGGCATGACATTACATCAAGCAAGGTTTCATGTTTTTCTGATCATTTTTAAAATTTTTGGAATAACAATGCCATGTCACTCCATGCATGTACATGCATGTGTCAATGCCGTGAGACCAATATGTTTGAAAATTCCTTCTAATTTACTGCAGATGGAATTAACTCGCACACAAGTACACAAATATGATTTTTAAACCGTTATGGTTAGCCGTTGCATGTACATCTAGTTCAGATTTGAATTACGTAGGGTCATTAAATGTCTAGGAAATCACTTAAATCTCTCTAAAAGGTCAAATGACCCCTGAAATTTTCCAAATTTTCACATGGCAGTTAGTATCAGTGCGCATTACACGTAGAAATTTTGAAGGCCGTAAGAGGAAGCTATCAGTCATTCGTCATCAAACATGCATTCTTCCCTCTCGGAACCACGAGCCTTCTAGTGAGTTGTTCGAGTTTGTGAGGGGTGTGTGTCCAAACTTTCGTCAAGCAAGCCAATTTTGTGCCACATCATCTTGGTGGCAAGACATTACATCAAGCAAGGTTTCATGTTTTTCTGATCATTTTTTAATTTTTTGGAATAACAATGCCATGTCACTCCATGCATGTACATGCATGTGTCCATGCCGTGAGACCATTATGTTTGAAAATTCCTTCTAATTTACTGCAGATGGAATTAACTCGCACACAAGTACACAAATATGTTTTTTCAAACCGTTATGGTTAGCCATTGCATGTACATCTAGTTCAAATTTGAATTACGTACGGTCATTAAATGGCTAGGAAACCACTTAAATCTCTTTAAAAGGTCAAATGACCCCTGAAATTTTCCAAATTTTCACATGACAGATAGTATCAGTGCACATTACATGTAGAAAAATTTTGAAGGCCGTAAAAGGAAGCTATCCGCCATTCGTCAGCAAACATGCATTGTTCCCTCTCGGAACCACGAGCCTTCTAGTGAGTTGCTCCGGTTTGTAAGGGGTGTGTGTCCAAACTTTCGTCAAGCAAGCCAATTTTTGTACCATCTTGGTGGCATGACATTACATCAAGCAAGGTTTCATGTTTTTCTGATCATTTTTTAATTTTTTGGAATAACAATGCCATGGCACTGCATGCATGTACATGCATGTGTCCATGCCATGAGACCAATATGTTTGAAAATTCCTTCTAATTTACTGCACATGGAATTAACTCGCACACAAGTACACAAATATGATTTTTCAAACCATTGTGGTTAGCCATTGCATGTACATCTAGTTCAAATTTGAATTACGTATGGTTATTAAATGGCTAGGAAATCACTTAAATCTCTTTAAATGGTCAAATGACCCCTGAAATTGTCCAATTTTTCACATGACAGTTACCATCAGTGCACATTACACGTAGAAATTTTTTGAAGGCCGTAAGAGGAAGCTATCTACCGTTCGTTAGCAAACATGCATTGTTCCCTCTCAGAACCACGAGCCTTCTAGTGAGTTACTCCGGTTTGTGAGGGGTGTGTGTCCAAACTTTCGTCAAACAGGCAGATTTTTGTACCACATCATCTTGGTGGTATGACATTACCTCAAGCAAGGTTTCATGTTTTTAATTTTTTGGAATTTAAATGCCATGGCACTCCATGCTTAATTGTCTCATAGCCGTTAGACCAATATGTTTGAAAATTCCTTCCAATTTACTACACATGGAATTAAATCACACACAAGTACACAAAATATGGCTTTTCAAACCGTTTTGGTTAGCCGCTGCATGTACATGCAGTTCAAATTTTAAATTACGGTCATTAAATGGCTAGGAAATCACTTAAATGTCGTAAAAGGTCAAATGACCCCTGAAATTTTCCAAAATTTGACATGACAGTTGTATTAGTACTACAAAGTTTCTCGTACATTTAAAACACCATTCATTGCTACTTTACTCCAAATTCGCCTTTCACAGCTAATAAAAAATATCTACAACATCACACATAGTTGTTATGTAGGAATCGTTTGCGATGAAAAAATCTGGGTCTATTTAAGTCTTCCTCCTTAAGCTTCGCCGGCTCGTCTGCTCCAGTGTCGGCAACCCCCGAATCCACAAATCTGGATCCCTATTCCCGCACGCCCTTCTTGCAAAGATGATGCCATGGAAACTCTTCATGAAGGCCCGTACGATGGTCGCGTCCACCTCGAGCGCCACCGCCTGCGCCGAGAGTGCGGCCGCCTACGCCAAGATTGCCGCCGCATCTGCATTGAGCATGGCCGCTTTCGCAGAGAGGGCGTCTGTGGCAGCCGATAGGGCAGCTGCAGCAGCCGAGACGACTACAGCTGCTACTGTGATGGCGGCTGCAAACACCGAAAGCGCTCGAGCTGTCGTCCGTGCCGCCGATGTCGCCTTGGCCTGGGTCGAGGCCATCCATGCCAAGATATTCCAGGCCACCTCGGAATCCAGCATGCAACCCACGTCCAAAAAGGCGGCGGTGGCCATGAAGCACCTGCTTCCTCGTGAGGTCGTCGAGCGGGAGCTGGAGATGCAGGAGGCGGCGGAGATCGAGGAGCGCCGGGAGGAGGAGTTGCGCGTGGCCCAGGTCGAGGTAGAGAAGAGTCTGTCCGTCGAGGAATCGGTGGCGGAGTACCAACGCGAGCTCTGGTGCAACCATTACTACGAGTACTACAACCTTGAGGGCGGCACCGAGGATGAGGACGAGGACGCGGTCGACTTCAGCAGGGGGACGCGGAGTCCACCAACGGCGGCATGTCGCCAGGACAAGTCATCGACATCTCATCTCACACCGGCGATGCATAGGCCGGCGCGGTGGCGGATTTGTTAAAATTATTCATACTTAGCTTTGTTTTTAATGCTGGTATTTTGTTAGAGCAATGTTTAGGTGAACTGTCTCTGTTTAATTACTAAAATTGCTTGATTCAGTAAGTCTGGTCTGTGTGTTGTACGCTCTTTTGTGTGCCCAAATTAGCAAGCGATGTTAAATTATGCAATGACGTACGCGGGGAAATTTCCACCAAAATTTCAATTTTCAAACTCATCCCATGCGCGTTAAGAAGAATAATCGTTTGTGATGCACACTATCATTCAAAGTGAATGGTGTCCGGCGGCACCGAGCGCAAAGTTTCCCTCCACATTTCGAAATTTTTGGCCTACCACCGAAATATCTACCCTCCCCCTCCCCATCCCCTTTTCTCCCCGACCACAAGTCACATTTCCCCTGTTTCCCCCTTCCTTCCTTCCTTCCTAAGCTATAGCCGCTTCCTCGCTTGCTTCCTCGCTCTCGCCGTTTTGCATCCTACCGTCGGGGCCACCATGGTTATCTTCAAAGACCTCTCCAACGGTTCCTCCTCGTGCGACGACTCCACCACCCGGGTATGCCTCTCTTCTCTCTCTCTCTCAGGCTATGACTTTAAATGAAGGATTTTTACCCGACGGACGATTTGAGTCATTTCTTCCTCTTGTAGTTCCCTAGGACCTTTAGTTGCAACGAATGGAGCGGGGTGGCTGAAGATCTGTCTGCTTGTTGTCACCATCAATCTCCATGCATGAAGCTAGCTGCGTTTGAATTTGTGGACAGTGGGAGGATGTTTCTGGCATGTGTAGAGAAGGTTAGATCATCTTTCGTTGTTACAAATGATTTGTTAGATGTGATTCAGACACTGTCACGGTCCCAACCCATTTATACCACACCTTCAACCAAACGCATCCTAAGACAGTGTCACAGTTTGTACCTAGTATCTAAGAATGTTGCCATCTCATCAGCGGTGCCATTAGAAAATTATTTGGCACCGCTTCAGCAGTTTGTGGAGCCAAGTCCAAGCAGCCAAGCAGTAAAATACTAAATCTTTATGCCATGAAGGAACTAGGCATCAGAGCAACTAGGTGCTCCGAAGTTCGGGTCCCTAATTTTTTTCCGCTGCATCGGCTCGCCAGTGCAGGGCACCGGTGCGAGATGTAGCAACAGTTGTCTTTACACCGGTTTTGGCATACATAGTGGACACCTTAGTGCTATTAGTTCTATGTTACTAAATTTGTGCATGTACACACATGTTAGTATCAATTTGCTGTCATCCAAACATTGTCGCTATGATGTTGCAGTTATATTTACCCTCCTCATAAAATGTTCAATTTGTTATTTATAGTACATGAGTAAGAACTTGTAGCGTTGTTGTAGTTAATTATAGCTTCTGATGTTTCAGAATTTGGTTGTTGTCTCAGTAGCAATTAATTCATTTGCACATTGATCTTTTTGAGAAGATATGTCATAATTAGCCTGTTTCTTCAGTTTTCCAAAATCATTATTTGGTGATTTTCTATGTTGCTATAAGCCCATTTCCCCTACAATTGTTACTGATCTAGTTTTAAATATTATAGGATGAATGGAAGTGTTCTTACTTGGAGTGGGTTGATCAAGAGTGGCCACAGTCTTTGAAGATGTGCCTTGCAAAGCTCTAGAGCATGTATGAGGAAGAGAACAGAGGTAGGCTTAGAGAAAGTGTTGTCAACGCTGAAGAATATTTGAAGATGCGGGATAAAAATAGGAAGGTGGAGAATGAGCTCAGATTTTTTAAATCAGACTTTGCTAAGATGGTGTTGGCGAAGGAGGAGGCACTTTCCCAGTTGGTCAGTGCAAAACAGGTTCTTACTGAACTCAAAGCAAAGGTGGATAAGATGAGCCTGGATGATCTTGATTAGGGAAATGAATATATTTTTCTAATATTGTTCTTATGAAGCTGACCTAGCTATATGTTGTATTGTGCTGTTTTCAGGTAGCTATTGTACCGTGATGTTAAAATATATTTATTTGCCTGATATGAAATTGGCAAACAGTTGTTCGATATGAAATGTGAATTTGCGTAATACTAGAATTATTAATTGTAAACTAATAAACCTGCTAAATGGGTCGGAACTTTGCAAATGGTTCTAGCAGTAAAAACGGTTGTGATGGATAGCCCAATGCCACACAGTTTTCTTCATCAAATCGTCTGTGATGTAGTCGATAAAAGCAAACGGTTAACCAAGGTAGAGTGTGTGTGATAGTTACACGTATCACACACGAGCCTATACATAAACCTGTGTGAGATGTATATACGAACGGAAACGTTTTCCCTGGATTGAATGTGTGGGTTGTACATAAGAACGGAAACGTATTCCTTGGATTGACTGAGTGTGATATACATACCTACGGAAATATTTTTCTGGGATTCATCGTGTGGGATGTACATACCTACGGAAATGTTTTCTGGGATTCACCGTGTGGGATGGACATACCTATGGAAATGATTGAGTTTTCGTGGGTCACCTGATCGCACACAAACTCATTTGGTGTCCTAAGAGGGCCTATCCTCGACGGTTTCTGGGTCATGTGGGAAGGACCCCCTAATCGCCCACACTCACTAGGTGACAGTTCCAAATGCCATCACAGAAAGGGGTTTTAAACTGTTTGTATAGCACCGACGCGTACCAGTGTTCTTGCCAAATCTTGCCACACTTGTGGTGGCCATTTTGTTAGCCACACTTTTTGTGGCAGCCATACTTTGCCTAAGCTTAGTTGTGGCAAAGTTAGTCATGAACCTAACAAACCCTAAGTTCTACCATGGAGTCTTCTAGATTCTACATGTGGCAGAATCTGGTGGGATGTAGATGATATCCAACGACCAGTAGTGCTCGGATTTGCTATCTTTGTACCGTCGGATTGGCTTCATCTAACGACCAACTTTCAAAGTTATTCACACACTATATAGGGGTATAGATATAGATGTGCTGGCCCATGCGTTGCAATGGATCCAAAGTATATCTATTTAGTGGAGTGCACTCTAAACACATTATCTATTTATTTTTCTCTAACCTTTCGTAGCCATGCAACCAAGCCACATAAGCTTCATGGGTGCCCCCCACATCATATTATTCATACTACGTTGACTGAAAAAAAGATAAATCACCCAAAACAAGATCTCCCTATTTTTTGTTCCTACGATGCTGTGTCGTACACGTACCTAGTTGTATAGTGGTAGTACTAGTTGTATAGTACAAACTTGGTACTAGTAGGAATAGTAGTACGAAATGCTCCTACTCTATCAACGAGCCCCATCTGACACCAAATTTCTTGGCTTCCCTGCTATAGCTAGATCTTCCCCTCGTTTCTGTTTTCCAACCCGGGGGCGGGTGGGGTGTGGTTTGCCAATAGTCGGTTTTCTCAACGTTGGTCCCACATGAAAGTGAAAATGCTAGGCAACACGCCTTCCCTAAGCTATGTGGCGTGCTGGCCGGGCCATGGAGTACTCTCGATTCCCAGGCGTGTGGGGGTGCGACGCGAATGCGGGCATGCCTTTTCCTTTTACTAGCAATGTGCCCGTGCGTTGCGACGGATCCAAAGCTAGTAGAATAGTAGTACTTGTTCACAAACTTGAAAGAAATCACTCTTGTTTTGATATCCTCCTAATACATTACTTTTCACTCAAAATATATTTCTCAGGCTGTTTTGATGAGGTGAGGGAGGGATGTGGTTGCTTTCAAGATAATAAGGGGTTTTCTGCAAATTGGAGCAGAGAAGTGGGCTATTGTTGCGAAAATGCCACAACTTACCTCACAGCCGTTAGATGCAGATCTAATGGTCAGAAACAACGGATGGCAGACACACCACCATCACCAACTGAGTCTTTTACAGGAGTAGCAGTAGAGAAACATGTATAAATTATAACATTTGGTTCTGCTCCTTGTCACGATCGATAGATAGAAATAACGATTGGGAACGCTAGGGCGGGGCTATTTCTGCTAGATAAGTAGGGTACGTAGTAGCTAAGTTGGCGCATCGTTGGTTTGGTCACATGCGGCCCGACATGAACTAGTGTTTCTAGCAAGATGCCCGCGCATTTCACGAAGTTGATGGAAAAGGTAAGCACAACTTATAAATTGACAGATGGAGTACTAGTTACAGTGATGCATATAATTAAGCAAAGGGATCTCACATGTCGGTATTGACTGGAATGAGAATGCAATAGCCCAATAAGAATTAAGGCCACGATGATGTGATCGCAGTGGTGGTTACTGGAGTCAAGAAGAAAGATGCATCCATCAACGTACGGCCTCCTCCTCCTCAACTTAGTGCGCCGGGCCACCGACCGGCGGCTAAGGAGCGGCGACTTTTGTGGCGAGGTCAAGGTGCTTCTCAGCAAAGGCATCCAAGGCTTCCAGCCGGTTGAGGAAGGTCAATGTCGTAGCATCCTCACTGGCCTTGTAGATACCTATGTACATGATTTGCTCATACACGTGGATGTGTAGGTCGATGAATTCATGCAGGGCGAGGCTCCTCGCGGCGAGCGCGACCTCTAGGTGGACATTCTTCATGGCGTCGGCGGGCAGTCGTGGGGCCACCAGTGCTTGAAAGAGGTTCCGGCCATGGAGGCCTATTAGGTTGGCAGGCAATGAGGAGCCCGGGCGCATGGGCTGGAGGAGTATGGCAATGTCGTCCGTGAGCTTCTTGAGGACGGTGAACTTGTTGGTGGTGGCAACGATCATCTGGTCCAATTGAGAGTCATAGTTGGCGTCGACGGTGGCCATCCACCAGCCAGTCGCCAACACCGTCTAGAGACAATCCTCGGTGCCATACCACAGGCCGGCGTTGTGGACCATCTGGCATAGCTGCTGGCCGCTCGCGCGCATCGCCGCCATGCGTCTGGAGTAAGCACTTTTGTGCTTAGTGTAGGTGCTTAGGCAAATGCTTAGGTGCATACGATGTGGTAGATGCATTGGAATGGAGGGGTGCCTTTATATGATTGCCAACTGCGCTGCATTCACATCGTGCAACCTCTTTTCCCGGTCCTCCTCCCTTTACTTCCCTCATGCATTAATTGAAGGAGGATGCATTGGCCGTTCAACATTTTGGGAACCGCTACCCCCTCCCTCGTTTGCATTAAAGCCATATCGGGAACTGCGCCGCCCACTTTCAAATCGAATAGTACTGCGCCGCCTGCTGCACGCCCAGCTGAACACGCCCCCTCGCCTCCATCAAACCCGTTCGTTAAACCCGCATGCAAACCGAGAAACCTACTCCGGCCACCCGTCTGTTCATGAGCGGGCCGGAATTAAATGCAACACCGGCCGAGCTCCTCCTACCCGCCCTCAGTTTAAACGAGGCCAGACGCTAGCCAAGCTCCTACCGTCCGCCCTCTATTTAAACGAGGCCAGACAGACAGCAGGCAAGAATCGCACCCCTCCGCCGCTCCCCCATCTCCTCCTTCACCATTTTCTCCACTCTTCCGATGGCTTCCGAGAAGCCATTCTCTGGCATACTACCCGGCTGGGTGGCCCGACGAGCCCTCCGGATACGGGCGAGGACACTCGGTGCTTCACCAACCTCGCTTGGCCCGACGGAGCCAGTTGCCGCCCAAGCAGATGCGTGGTTCAGCAACTCGCCGCTCCAGTTTAGCTCGATGAGTAGTGGCGAGTTGCTCCCCGCCGGCATCGCGGCAAGCACACCGGTACGGGCGTCGTCGCTGCCGCATCATACTGCGCCACCAGTGTCTACGGTGGCCGCGCCTCCCGTATCTATTGGCGCGCCTCCTGTGCCTGCGGCAACGCCATGCAGGCAGAGACAGAAGTCGGGTGCATGGAGAGCGAGGAGTCGATGGCCAGCTTCTCCGTGTCCACCGCCATCATCGAGGAGAAGTAGAACACAGGAGGCCGCTGCCACTTGGGTCCCATGAAGGCCACCGCCGAGGCAACGACTGCGCATTCAGGTGGTTTCTTTGCTGCTTCGTCTCTTCCGAGGACCTTCGTCGACCCTACAAGTGTCCGTCAGACATGAGGAAGATAAAGGGATCCGCGGGCAGCCATCTAGATTAGGTACTCCCTCTCTAGCTGGCGGGAAATATTTGTTATAAGAATGGATATATTGTATGTATCTGTAACTAAAATAAGTCTTGATACATCCATTTCTAGGACAAGTATTTCCGGACGGAGGGAGTATTAATTATACCAAGAGAGCCGGATTAGCACCGCTTAGTTCATGTAAATGTAATGAAATCCATCATGTTTATATGAAGATCCGGCTTTTTTATACGAAATCCTTCATGCTTATATGAAATCAGTTGATGTTTGCACGAATTTCATTTGGTTGGTTAGAGTTGTGAAAATGTATGCCGCTGGCGTTTGATGTCGTCCTCCACGGAAGGAAGCGGGAGGAAATTTGCCGGCTGCCGTTGGAGATGCTCATATGCTGGAAATAATAGAGTGACATCCAATCCATTTGAGTTAATTGCGTGTATGATTCTCCCTCTATAAGAAGTTAATTGCATGTACAGTGTACACGTGACTTGCAGGGTGGCTACAGCTTCGTACAGAAAGTTAAAAAGAAACAACTCCATCCTTAATCTTGTATTCTAAGTACTCTATGGGTTCCACTATCAATACAGTAGCGAAAGAAGTATATATTAAATAAGTAATATATAATATAAAAATCTAAAGTTAAAGACATACTTCAAACTCAGGTCATCATGTTGCGAGCATCCGGCGCTAACCAGTCCAGCACATTTTTGTTGTAGACCATGCTGGAGATATATCTCCATGTCTACTCTTATACTCCATCCATTCGTAAATATTTATATTTTTCAGATTTCAAATAGAATACCACATACGGATGTGTATGTAGACATATTTCAGAGTGTAGATTCACTCATTTTGCTTCATATGTAGTCACTTGTTGAAATATCTAAAAAGATAAATATTTAGGAACGAAGGGAGTAGAAGCAGAGTTGGTGATGATGGTGTGCGTGCCATCCTGCAATATAGGCCGTCGGATTTATATCTAACGGATAGGAAGGAAACTATGGCAATTTTGCAAAAATATACCCACACCCCTCTCCACGTTCGCAAATAAGGCCTTCCCTCTTTCATCCTTTTCTCTCACAAGATAAACTACTCATACAAATGCATCTTGATGTTCCGTGCAACGCACGGGCATCTAGCTAGTTTCTTTTAAAATAGTTACTGCGATAATTGGGTTGAAGTGATATATTTTATGTCTACCCCGAATGATTTCAGATTCACTAGTAGTAATAAAGAAAAGGTTGCCTTGTTAATTAACAGAAAACAGGGTGAAAACTATCACATGAGGCCGGTAAAAACGAGGCACACTGGGTTCAGCGTCATCGTCACTACAGCTGTGCATGTGCGAGAAGTCTACATATCGAGGGGGCTACGGAGAAAAAGACATATCGAGTGTGTCTGAGCGAGGCATAGAGACACAATGTTTGAGAGAGAAACCAATTGACAAATTAAGATCAGATTGAGTTGTCACCCTTCTGCTGTCATTGTTGGGGTGGGGAAGGGGGAGGAAGAGAAAGACGTATCAAGAGTGTGCGCCGTAGGCACAGAGGCACAACTAGCGAGTGTGTGTATGTGTGTGTGTTTGAAAGAGGAGTAGATAGATTACTATCAAGATCGAGGTGCCACCCTACTCCTTAAGTGTCGGGTAGTGTGTGTGTGTATGTGTGTGTGTGTGTGTGTGTGTGTGTGTGTGTTTGTGTGTGTGTGTGTTTGGGAGAGAAGACAGTCAATAGATTAGTATCAAGATCGAGGTGTCACCCTACTCCTTCGGTGTCGGGAAGTGTGTGTTGGGGTGTGTGTATGGGGGGCAGTGACACTTACATATCTCTACTCTTATAAATAACAGAGTTGGCCTGCCATCCTGCAATATAGGGCATCCGATTTATATCTCACGGATAGGAGGAAACTATGGCAATTTTGCAAAAAGATACCCACACCCCTCTCCACATTTGCAAATAAGGCATCCCCTCGTTCATCCTTTTCTCCCACAAGATAAACTACTCATACAAATGCATCTTGATGTTCCATGCAACGCATGAGCATCTTGCTAGTAGGGAGAAGGAGTTTGTGTGAAACATATCTAGCTATATTAAGGGATAGGTAGATAGCATGTGTGCGAGGCATACTTAAAGCATCACAAAGATAAACAAACGGTATGCATGCAAGTGCCGAAAAAATGAAGCGAGAAACAATGTGTACGCGCTTGTGCGCGCGCGCGTGTGTATGTGTGTGTGTGTGTGTGTGTGTGTGTGAGAGAGAGAGAGAGAGAGAGAGAGAAATCTCAAAACAAAAGGGGCTCTACGGGGAACTCGAGTTAACCTTAGGCATATGTCTTATACTTTGAGCATTAGTGGCTATGGGTGGGCGGAATTAAAGGGGTGGGCGTGTTCGACAGAGAGAGCGTGTGTGTTTCTATGTGAGAGACTTCTAGGACGGGGTAGAAAGGCGAATTCTACGAAGGGAGAGAAATACATGAAGTGCACGTGTGTGATTCCAATGCCCACAGGGAAATGAGATATGTATGCGTGTGAGAGAGATTGCACAATTCATTCACGTATCACTATCTAGCGATTGTGGACGTGCATCGCTTGAACATAAATCAATATCTACTTCGTATCATGGCGAAAGGTACAATATCGATTCAACGCTATAAAGATTGGACACATATCACATTTTTTTCTATCTAAATAAACCTTTTCAGTTGTGTATTCCAAATTTACAGTGATGTTTCTTCAAACAACCAATGTAGCTATCATGTACATGCACCATTGTTACTCTTGCATTCAAATTCATTAGTCTTGGATGATTTAAGGTTCTATGATGAAGTAATATATGTAATATTCATATATGAATTCAACGGGTACGCAATTTATGAAATGGAGGCTATGTAATCATATGAAGTAACACTTTTAAGTAGCGGACTAAGATATCCATTTCTTTTTGTGCGCCTCTACACTAACACGTCAATGCATTATGTTTAAAGTAAATAACCAATGGCACTAAATTATCTATTTACACGAGAAATACATAGGCTGAGGGTTTGATCCCTTTTTTGTGAACGCGCCTCTACACCCGTACGATTGGTCGCGCCCGTGTGAACGTCAAAGTTCTCGACGCATCATCCCGAGTTATTGTCTTTTTTCTGGGGTGGACTTCACACCAGTTATTAACTGTTGACATGTGCCCTGTGTACACAGTCTCGCATGACCTTCCCACTAGCACGGTCCAAAATTAGTTGAACCTGGATATGAACGATCCCGTGGGTGGCAAAATCTCCCGCCTCCTTCTAAAATTCCTGCCACGTAGTCTTTAGCATGCGAAATTCCCCTTGTGTCCTTGGTGCACGGAGACCAACAGTTACAATACCGCCCTCATCTACATAATAGGTCGGGGATGCTTTGGTAACTTCCGGTTCCCCCACCACACGGCACCCCCATTTCCTCTCCCCCTCCCGCAAAAATGACTAACTCCACAACACCAGAGCATCTTACATCATGCCGTCCGTACTTCATCGGCCTTTCTACCCCTCCCCTCTCGAAACCTTAGACTTCTCATCCACCGGCGTACCAGAGCCCATTCATTGCCAGCGGCGTCCACCTCACTAGATCTGCTTCTGGGGCCGCATCTACCCCTCCCACCTCCCCTAGAAACAAGTAGACTGCTCATCCACCACTGTACCACAGCCCATTCAGTGTCGGCCTTGTCCATGGCGCCGGATCTGCTTCGCCGGTACTCTCGTCAACCATAGCGCATCTGCAGCAGCTCATTCATACTCCCCACCAGAGACGCTTCGTCCACACACCCCGGAGCCGCCCCACTGACGCCCCCGTCGACGGCCTCTGATCCTCTTCGCCGACACCTTCCTCAACCCTATCGGAGCCGCTTCGCCGACACCATCATCAACCCAACCGGAGTAGCTTCTCCTATACCATTCTCAGCCCTACCGGGGCCGCTTTGCCAACTCACAAGTCGACGGCCTCAGATCCGCTTCGTCGCACCCTAATCCAACCTACCGGAGCAGCTTCTGATGCCCCGTCCACGGCCGTAGATCCGCATCATCGACACCATCCTTAACCAACCACTGGAGCAGCTTCACCGATGCCCTCATCCATGGCCACAGATCCGCTTCGCCCACACCGTAGTCGACCCTACCGGAGCCGCTCCACAAACACCCTACTCGACGGTTCTAGATCTCCTTACCGGACCCCGACAGCTAGCGCAGCATCATCACCCTTGACGTTTCTAACCTGATTCCCACCGTCTGGAAAGATGCCAAGCACCCGCCACGGCCTAGGTACTCATCACCTTTAAACCCGTCTAGCATCACCTGCCCGATGTACTTCAAATATACTAACAGGTCGTTGTTACCTATTATGCAGCTGGCAAAAACTACAAGGACGATGTTTCTTCTGGATCTAACAACTTGGCCAATCAAGATCCTGGACTGAGGCATTGCTATGATCTTGTAAGTGCGTCTCTCTCTCTTGTATTGTTGTGTGCCTACCAGTGTGCTTTGTTAGGATTTTCGACCAGTAATCCTTTTGTGCAGACAGTGATTTCTACTACTGGCTACTAAATTAGATATGTAGATGTCATACATGATACTACCTCGTATCTCCGTTCCTAAATATAAGTCTTTCTAGACATTCCACTATAGGCTACATACGGAGCAAAATGAGTGAATCTACACTCGAAAATGCATCTATATACATCTGTATGTGGTCCATACTGGAATCTCTACAAAAACATATATTTAGGAACAGAGGCAGTACATTACACAAAATCGTAGGTGACATGTAGGAATTCCAGTGCACTACATTAGGCTCCCTTAGAGTGTCTGCTAGTCCAGCACATAGATTCATGGCTAGTTTATGCTACACACACAATCATTAATTGGTGGTTTAAATATGCGCACGGGATATGAAATGTATATCATGTAGAGATGTCTGAAATTAGCCGTGTCAACTTGCAAATAGGGTTACACAATGAAAAAGTACAAGATGTATGTGGCAATTTCATGGAACATCGCAAAAAAGGAGAGGCAGCGGTGAGCCTATACAGTGTGCTATGGTAGGTCACTCCTACATTGCAATCATTGTGAAATGTTATTTGTATGTCAGTTCTATTGGCCAAGTTTCTTAGGGACAGTTATTACGAGTTATCCTAAGAATATAAGCACCTGTGAATATAAGCTCCATGTAATAAGCCAACCAGTTCTTTTCATTGCCTTCCTTTTCAGCTTATCTTTCATATGATCAGTGAAAGTCTAGATTGCATTATATTTTTTCATTTTGCTGCCCATGTGAAACTTAATTTGACTTGCAAACATCACAAATTGAACCCAGTGCAGTAATTAATATGCTAGGAAAACAGACAATCACTATTTGTTCAAATGCAAAAAGATACCATCTGCTTGGCACAATCTACTTTGGTCAATGTCTTCCATAGAGATTCAATTGCCTAATTTAAACGAAGAACGCATGACCCACATTTAGATGAAGAACAATTATGTATTGAAATTCAATGGTCCAAGTGGCTGGTTATTATCATATAGAACCACCACCTGAAAGCATCATATAGCAGCAGCAACTCATAGCAACTCATCATACATCAGCAACATCGGCAGTGTGCAATTCATCATATACCAGCAGCAGCTCATAGCAATACATCATATAGCAGCAGCATGAGCAGCTCATAGCAATTCATCATATAACAGCAGCAGGAGCAGCTCATAGCAATTCATCATACAACAACAGAAGGATCAGCTTATAGGAACTCATCATACAGTAGCAGCAGCAGCCCATAGCAATTCATCATATAGCAGCAACAGCTCATAGCAATTCATCATATAGCAGTAGCAGGAGCAGCTCATAACAATGCATCATATAGCAGCAGCAGAAGCAGCTCATAGCAATTCATCATATAGTGGATCAGAATGAAAATTTGGCAAAAAAATCAGAGGATATGCTCACCTTGTTGGATGAGCTCATCCTTCAACAGCACCTCAAGGCCATGGCCTAGGAGGAGGGGAGGGGCAATAAGGTGCCTTCTGCCACAGTGTGGCATCGGCCGTAGTTGTGCAGCGCCCGCCGGAGTAGTGTGTTGGACGGACCACAGTGGAGCAGTTGCTGGAGACCATGAGAATGAGGGGCGTCGCCAAAGGAAGGAGCAGCCGGGGAGATTTAACCCTACCCGCTGGCCATGTAGCCTAGCTGGACAGACCATCATCGAGGACCAGGCCAGATGGGACTAGTGGCGACGACTCGCTAGAGGAACCCTAGTGTTGCAGGCAGGGGATCGAGGTAGAGGGAAAGGGGAGAGGAGATGCAAGCGGGCAGAGCAATGAATGCTTGTGTGTTTGTTTTTACTTGAGGGTCGGGTGTGATGCGGGCGCGAGCAGTTGCATTTTGAGTGTAATATAGGCAGACAACAGAGTCATTTCACTATTCCCCTTCCGTTCAATTTTTAGTGAGCTTCTACCCGAAACACCCCCTCCAAAGCGAAATAAGTTATGTCCAAGCCCATAACTCAAAAATGACTTCTTTATATCTTTTATGGCTTATTTTTATAATAAGCGCTGAAAATGCGGAATCGAACTGGCCCTTAACCTACAATTCAATTGTGCGTGCAATGATGAATCACTCCTGCCTGCTATAGTGTACATTTAGGCATCATCATACATGGCATAACCTAATACATGTGCATTCCATTATAGAATCTGGAATATGCAATGTTTATGTTAGTTCATACATTGCACATGATGTTTAAATGCCCCTTAAATCTAGCCAGTCAAGTGATGGTCTTTAAGCCTCCTTCTTTGATTCTTTTCTTGATATGTAAGATTTGCTCATACATCTGTTCAATTGTTGCATCAGCCAGCCATACAAGGACTGTTTGCTTTGATTACTTGCTGTTTTTGACCTAACACTCTAACAGAGCTTGTCAACGATTTAAACACAAAGGGCTGTTATAGTGGAGCCTTGTCTAACTTGTCGGCGTTCTGGGAACGGGGGTCCCCAGACTTGCCTGCCTGCGGCCTGCGGCGTGGCTCAAGGGAGGCCCAGCACAACCCATCTTCATCAATGCAAGCTCAAGACCCTCGCGAGGGGCCAAGCCTCGCGGGGTGGACGACAAGGAGCTTCCTCAGGCACAGCCTCGTCAGGCTGGCTCATGAGGAGGCGGAGAGTTCAAGGCGGGGTACCTCGCGAGGTGCCCATGACGCAAGTCGTGACCACCAAGGGCGCCAGTCGGGCGCCAGCCTGCGCAGTGTCCTCCTTTCCTCTTTGGTGCAAAGGGAGCAAGCGCAGGCGAGAGTATCAAGCAAAGGCGTCCATTTCGGTGCAACGAGACCAAGAACAGCCCAACGGCTGGAAGGGAGTCATCGTGGAGCCCAAGCCGGCATCATCACCAGAGCCATTGGCAGGTGAGGACCAACTTTAATCAGGATAAGTGTACCCGCTATTCCCCTTCAAAATGGCCAATTGTTGGCGCCCTTCCCGCTCAATATTTGGGAAGAGGCCCAGGGCCTTTGCCTATAAATAGGACTAGCCACCCCCAGGGCAGAGGCAGCTTGATCCTCATCAAGAAACCGGTAGCTAGAGCGACTGAACCCCTCCTAGCAGTTCATCGCACCAGCCAAGAACAGACCCTCGCGAGGCTGTTCTTCCTTGTATTGTTCATCATCAGCCCAAGAGGCAATCCACCACACCACACACTGGAGTAGGGTATTACACCACAATGGTGGCCTGAACCAGTATAAATCTTGTGTCCCTTGTGCTATTCATTTTAGTAGTTTAGGTCCTAGCGGTCCGGCGAGGAGCGAGATGGTAGAGGGTTGAATCTCTGCACGCACCCCAATGTTCGAACCTCAAGGGCTGCCTGTACCCGAAATCCGACATTTGGCGCGCCAGGTAGGGGTGCGCCGCAATCTGCCTTCCGTTGCCTCATTCTTCCACGGCCACCGCAACCATGCCTGAGCTCGTCAGGCTCGCGCCGAGCGTCGAGCCGCCCTCACCCCCCGTGTCTCCCAGACGGCTCCCGTCGGCAGGCGCCCGCGTCGTTCCCCGTCGCCCGCCACCAATACCGCCACCGGCCCGGCGGGGAACGGGCAGCAAGCATCGCCCCTGCGCTCCCCAACGACCTCCGGGGAGGAGCCGCGCAGCTTCTTCGTCACCCACCCCGTCGCACCGGCTCCTTCGATCGTCGCGGCCCTCCTGGGCGGCTCGCAGGCGCCGCCCTCCAGCCGCCACGTCAAGACATTCGTCCGCCGGGTCGGCGCCGCCTCCACGCGGCAGGGGGCTCCCTCGGGCCGGACGGAGCCGTCGGCCGGGCTGACCTTCGACTCCGGGGACCACCCCACCAACTCGGCCGGCTCGGGTGCGCTCCCCATGCTCTGCACACCCACCATCTTCCAGGTGGCCGTCACCAGGACCCTCATCGACGGTGGCGCCGGCCTCAACGTGCTCTTGGTCGAGGCCTTCAACCTTCTCTGCATACCCCGGGAGCGGCTGCAGCCCAGCCGGCCTTTCTCGGGCGTAGGAGGCCGGTCGTCCAGCTCCTTGGGACAAATCCGGCTTCCGATGACCTTCGGCACCTACGACAACTTCCACACGGAACTGGTTGACTTCGACATCGCCCCCATCAGCCTCCCCTACAATGCCATCCTTGGCTATCCAGCGTTGGCCAAATTCATGGCCGCGACTCACCCGGGGTACAACCTCATGAAGATGCCCGGGAGCAGCGGCGTCCTCACCGTGCCCGGGGACACCGAAGGTGCGCTACGAGTGCTCAAACTCGCCCTCAAGACGGTGGCTGCGGCGCAGCCCGCCAATGCGGAAACCCCCAAGCCCAAGGGGGCTGCGCCGACCAAGAAGAAGTAGTTGTTCACCTAAGACAAGGCGGAGACCAAGCAGATACCTGTCGACGAGGACGATTCCACGAACGCCACTTTCACCATAGGCGCCAACCTCGAGCCCGAGCAGGAGGAAGCCCTGGTCAAGTTCCTGCGTGCAAACAAGAAGGTGTTCACCTGGGAGCCCGATCAGCTGGCAGGGATCCCACGGGGCGTAATCGAGCACCACCTCAACGTGTGTCCCAACGTGCGTCCTGTGAAGCAGAAGGCGAGGAGGCAGTCCACTGAAAAGCAGGCCTTCATCGTCTAGGAGACCCGCAAGCTAGAAGCCGCAGGGGTTATTCGCAAAGTTCGATACCCGGATTGGCTGGCCAACCCTGTGGTTGTGCCAAAAAAGGGAGGAAAGGAACGCATGTGTGTTGACTTCACCAACCTCAACAAAGCATGCCCACAAGATCCGTTCCCGCTCCCTCGCATCGACCAAATCGTCGATTCCACCGCCGAGTGTGACCTGTTATGCTTCTTGGATGCCTTCTCCGGGTATGACCAGATCAAAATGGCGGTGGAAGACGTGGAAAAGACGGCCTTCTTAACCACGTGTGTGGCCATTCGGGCTGCGCAACGCGGGGGCAACCTTCCAGCGGCTCATGCATATAACCTTGGGCCCGCAGCTCGGGAAGAATGTGGAGGCTTACGTCGACAACATCGTAGTGAAGTCTCGCGAGGCCAAGACCCTGATACAAGACCTGGAGGAAACCTTCGCGAGCCTCAACGCAGTGAGCCTGCGACTCAATCCGGAGAAGTGTGTGTTTGGAGTTCCCTCGGGCAAGCTCCTAGGTTTCCTCGTATCCCACCGAGGCATCGAGGCCAACCCAGAAAAGGTCAAGGCAGTTGAGGACATGAGCCCACCAATGACCCTTAGGGAAATGCAGAAGCTCACGGGGCGCGTGACGGCGCTGGGGCATTTCATCTCCCGATTGGGGGAGCGGGCGTTGCCTTTCTTCTAGCTGATGAAGAAAAAGGGGTACTTCGAATGGACTGAAGAGGCCGACAAAGCGTTCCAAAACCTCAAGAGGTACCTAACCAGCCCTCCAGTGATGGTGGCCCCGCGCCCTCAGGAGCCCTTAGTACTCTACCTCCCCGCCACTCCCTACTCCGCTAGCGCAGCCCTGGTGGCGGTTAGAGAGGAGCGTCGGGCCAAGACCACGACGGCCACCCGAGCCAAGGCAAGGCTAAATCAAGAGGGGCTCGCAGAAGCCACCACCGCGACTGAAGAAGATCAGCCGTCGCAGCAGAGCATACCGGGGGCGGGAGAGGCCCTCCTTCCAGGTACCCAGCTTCTGGGGGCTCAACCACCTCATGAGGCACCACGGCTTCCGGAAGACGCCACCAGCACCGACACCCCTAGACTCGTCGAGCACCCGGTGTACTTCGTCAGCACAGTGTTACGGGATGCGAGGGCACGGTACCCCATGACACAGAAGCTCCTCCTTGCACTACTGGTAGCTTCGTGCAAACTGCGGCACTAGTTCCAAGGTCATCCAATCAAGGTTGTCTCGGCATACCCCTTGGAGAGGGTGCTCAGGAGCCCCAACTCAGCCGGAAGGGTCGCCAAGTGGAACATTGAACTGCAAGCATTCCAGCTCGAGTTCAGCACAACCAGAGTCATCAAGGGGGCCGCGCTGGCAGATTTCGTGACAGAATGGACAGAGGCACCGGGCCTCAAGGCCGGCGAGGATCGATCCCTCTCCCCAGGAAGTGAAGCGCCAGAAGGCTGGGTCATGTACTTCGACCCAACGTTCTCCAGGCAGGGCGCTGGGGCTGGGGTGGTGCTCATATCTCCCGCTCAGGACAAGCTCTACTACGCCATGCAGCTCTATTTCCAGCAAGGCGAGAAGGTCTCCAACAATATAGCAGAGTACGAGGGGCTGATAGCGGGCCTGAAGGCCGCCGCTCCCCTGGGGGTGAAGCGCCTTACCATCAAGGGCGATTCGCAGCTCCTCGTCAATTTCTCCAACAAGGTGTACGAGCCAAGAGATGAGCACATGGAGGCCTACCTTGCGGAGGTCCGCAGGATGGAGAAACAGTTCTGGGGGTTGGAGCTGCAGCACGAGCCCCGTGACACTAATCAAGAGGCCGACGACATTGCCAAACGAGCCTCCAGGAGGTTACCCCAGGAGCCGGGCGTCTTTGAGGAACGGCTCTTCAAGCCTTCAGCCCTACCACCATTACCAAGCACAGCACAGCCTCGGGTGGAGCTCCCTCAGCCACCTGCCTCGGGAGCCCCAACCTGTGGCCTGGCCTCAGGAGCATGCCTGCTCCTAACGATGGAACCTCAAGAGGGGTGCTAGATCACAGAGCTCAAGAGTTACTTAACACAGGGGACCTTGCCAGAGAAGGAGGAGGAGGCAGAGCATGTGACGCGGCAAGCCACATCATACAGCATCATGGATGGAGAGCTCTACCGGAAACGACCGAACGACGTGTCCCTGCGCTGCATCACCAGGGAACAGGGGAAGGAACTGCTGGCAGATATACATGGTGGAGATTGTGGGCATCATTCGTCGTCACGAACCCTCGTCGGCAAGGAGTTCCGCAGTGGTTTCTATTGGCCCACTGCGCTCAATGACGCTGTTGAGCTCGTGAAGGCTTGCGAGGCTTGGCAATTCCATGCCAAGCAGATCCACCAGCCGGCAGGAGGTCTGCAAACCATCCCCCTCACTTGGCCATTCGCGGTCTGGGGGCTAGACATCCTGGGCCCTTTTCCTTGGGCTCCAGGGGGCTATCGCTACCTCTACATCGCCATGGACAAATTCACCAAGTGGGCCGAAGTCGAGGCCGTCCGCACCATCCCCGCTGGTTCTGCGGTCAAGTTCATCAAGGGCATCGTGAGCCGGTTCGGAGTGCCGAACTGCATCATCCCGACAACGGTTCACAGTTCACCAGTAACCTTTTCAAAACATATTGTGCTAACTTTGGGACGCAGATATGCTACGCTTTGGTGGTGCACCCCCGAAGCAATGGACAGGCCGAACGGGCCAACGCAGAGGTCCTGAGACGCCTCACGACCAGGACATTCAAGAAGAAACTGGAGGCCTACGGCAGAGGCTGGTATGACGAGCTTCAGTTTGTGTTGTGGTCCATCCGCACAACCGCGACCAAGCCGACTAGAGAGACCCCCTTTTTCCTGGTCTACGGAGCCGAAGCGGTCCTCCCTCACGAGGCCAAGCGTCCATCCGCGCGGGTCCTGGCATTCGATGAGACGCTGCAGGACGCCATGCGGGGGACAGACCTCGTGCTGGGGGAGGAGCGTCGTCGAGAAGCTGTGCTGCGAGCGGCAAGGTACCAGTAGGCGCTCCGGTGATACCACTGCCGCAACATCCACCCCAGAACTCTCGAGGTAGGGGACCTCGTGCTCCGACGGGTCCTCTCCAGGGAGGGACTGCATAAGCTCTCTCCCATGTGGGAGGGCCCATTCAAGGTTGTTCATGTTTCCAGGCCCGGCTCCGTGCACTTGGGGACTCAAGAGGGAGTACCTATACAGATCGTGTGGAACATCCAGCACCTCCAGAAGTTTTACCCCTAAAAAGGCCCAGAGCCTGTGAAGAAGGCGAATGCCTATGAAGCTCATCTTTTTTGGAAAAGGCCCAGAGCCTGTGAAGAAGGCGAATGCCTGTGAAGCTCATCTTTTTGGAAAAGGCCCGGAGCCTGTGAAGAAGGCGAATGCCTGTGAAGCTCATCTTTTTGGGAAAAGGCCTAGAGCCTGTGAAGAAGGCGAATGCCTGTGAAGCTCATCTTTTTTGGAAAAGGCCCAGAGCCTGTGAAGAAGGCGAATGCCTGTGAAGCTCATCTTTTTTGGCAAAGGCCCAGAGCCTGTGAAGAAGGCGAGTGCTTGTGAAGCTGTCGCATTCTGGAAAAGGCCCAGAGCCTGTGAACAAGGCGAATGCCTGTGAAGCTGTCGCGTTCTAGAAAGGGCCTGGAGCCTATGAAGAGGGGTAACGCCCGTGAAGCTTGCTTCCCTGAAGAAAGGCCCGGAGCCTGTGAAGAAGGCCAACGCCTGTGAAGCTCGCCGCCCATGACACTCTCACGTATAATGAGTCGGGGTTGTACACGCCCTGGAGTCTCAGGAGTGCCGGCCTCAGGCCCTGGGGCTCCCTCCCACGCCCAGTGGCAGCACTTAGCTCCGCGCTGGTGAGAAGACGTCGAATACTAGACTAGGTGCCAGACGCGGCTTTTTCATTTGCTTTCTGCAGTTGACTAGTTATTCCCATTTGGAGTTTTTATCGAAACTATCGCCATCTTTTGGTCCGTGGTTCTTCGACCTTTTTCGCTCTCCTGCCTCGATTTCTCTTGCATGGGGGCTCGCGAGGCAGAAGCCCCGGGAGCCCTCGCGAGCGTTCCTACCCCTACCACTCAAGTTTTCACGGCCCTGGTCCACAGCTGGAGCACGCCTCCTGACTATGCCTCATGGGCAGCACGACGCGAACACGAGGCCTGGATTGGTCGCCCCCGCGGCCAAGGCCGGAGTTTACTTGCGATTGGGCGTACAAACAGAAAGGAGCAGTATCAGGATAACAAAAGCAGTATAATAATTAACGGCGTTAACCCAAACGCGCCCCCACGGGGCCACACATTGCTGTCTTTTTGCGCAGGAGAAAAGAAAGGAAAAGAACAAAAGCAGGCGAAACACGTCCCGTGCCGGCTGTAACGCCCCAGATTCGTTGCGCCAGGTGTCTGCCAGTTATTCGCCGTTGTTTCCATGTCATTTGCTTGCGTGTTGCATTTTATCATGTCATCATGTGCATCTCATTTTGCATACGTGTTCATCTCATGCATCCGAGCATTTTCCCCGTTGTCCATTTTGCAATCCGGCACTCCTATGTCCTCTGGCGTCCCCCTTTTGTCTCTCATTGTGAGTGGGTGTTAAACTTTCTCGGAATGGACCGAGGTTTGCCAAGCGGCCTTGGTATAGCACCGGTAGACCGCTTGTCAAGTTTCGTGCCATTTGGAGTCCGTTTGATACTCCAACGGTTAACCGGGTAACCGTAAAGGCCTCTTTTGTGTGCAGCCCAACACCCCTTCCAAAGTGTCCCGAAACCCATCTAACTCCCCTCCATGCTCTCGGTCGTTCGATCACGATCGCGTGGCCGAAAACCGCTCCTCATTTGGACAATCCTAACTCCCTCTACCTATAAATAGGTCCTCCCCGTCCAAATTCTGGGTCCAAACCCTAGTCTCCTCTTCCCCGCGCCGCCGGACGCGTCCGCCCGCGCCGGACACGTCCGCCGACCACGTCGCTCCGTCCAATCGGATCGCGCCACCTCAGCGCCGCCGCCTCCCTCCTCCTCTAGCGCGCCGCCACGTGGCCCCCTCGCGCGCCGCCGCCGCCGAGGCCCGCCGGGCCCATCGCGGACCCGCGGGGCCCGTCCGCCGCCGCCCGCTGGCCCGCGCGCCTCCCTGCGCCGCCGCTCGTGCCGGCGACCTGCGCCCGTCGCCACCGCCCTTCACCGCGCCCGCTGCCTCCCGTCGACGGCCGCCGCCGCCGGCCGCCGCGGTACACCACCGCCGACCTGCCGCGCCCGTCCCGCGCGACGCCCGGCTCCCT
>NC_041383.1:262362258-262539783 GCF_002162155.2 Triticum dicoccoides | reverse complement strand
GCGGATCCAGACCGGCCCGACCCCGTTGACGTCTCCTTCCTCCTCTCCGGCCAAGTCCGGCGAATCTCTGATGAACCTCGATCTACATGCAAGTCAACCCAGATCTGGAACTAGAGGTTGACCCCGAAACGCCTAAGTCCCCATATTATTGCATTATCATGCCATGTTCATCGCATCACATCTCTGCATCCTTAGCTCCGTTTCGTGCGTATAATATGACAAATTATTCGCCTCAACGAGTTCCATTGCATCATGTTCATTTGAGGTCATCTTGATGCCCAAAATGCTGTTGGAAGAGTGCATGTTGATGTTAACCTGCTGAAACTGTTATAACCTGCTGATTTATCATTTTTGCCATGATTGATGTGTGCATCCTATGAGGTTGATGTCTACATGTGTTTTGATCTATGCCATGCCATCTTTCCAGGGGTGTATGCCATGTATTTTTGTGATCAATGTGGTGACTAGCACAAGCATGCAAACTAGGCTTCGTGATATTGCTGATTTTAGTCCCTGTTCTACTGTTATTTTGATGCCATGTAAACTTGATGCTACAGAGGGATCCATGCATATTTTGAGATACTTCAGTAAGGGTGTTTTGAACATGTGGTTTTGTCTATCCATTCATGCCCTTGTTTGTAATTATGGAGTAGCCTAGCATGTCATTTTGGTGCTCTACTTTTGCTTCAACATGTTTCCTGGCAGATTGTTTACATGTTATTCAATATGGCCAAGCTTGCTATAGTTGATCCTTGCATGCTATGGACTTGTTCTTGACTTGGTTTGTTTCATAAACATGTCTTCTTGATGATTCTAAGCTTATCTTGTCATTCAATGACTTGTGGTGAGTGAATCGAGCTTGTTAAGGAGGGTACTTGCTGTTGCTGTTTGCTAGGCAGATTCTGTTATATTTTGTTGCTATGTAAACATGCTTCTACTAGTCATTTCGTGCATAATCTGGAGATGCTCTATAAACATGTTTTGATCTACATGTCAGGCTCTATCCATCCATGCCCCTGGTTGCATTTATAGCTTGCTGTAGATTGTTCATATCTTGCTCCAAAGTTGCTTGATAATGTTGCTATCAGCCTGTTAACATTAAGTTCACTTGTTTCCATGTGTTTTCCTAGTGATCCATGCACCCTATTACCTTGATATTGCCATGCTTAGCTTCATAAACATGTCTTCTTACTGTTGGTTGCCTTGCCATGCCATGTATTGCTCTGTGGTGAGTGGTTCAAGCTCACCAACATGCCTACTTATTGTTGTTTCTGCCATGTTTGAATCTGTAATATAACTTGCCATGTTTACATGGGTGCCATCATATTTTCTGATCCTTTTTGGCTCATGGTCAGTAAGGGACTGTTGTTATATGCATTTAGTAGTATCATTCCATGCCTTTGTTTGCCATGATATGTTCTTGTAACATGTTGTTTGATAGCTCTAAACATTGCAACCTGATGTTATTTCCTGATAAGTCCGAAACTGTTATTATTTGCAATCTTACCATGTCCTTTTGAGCATGTTCTAGTTGTTTCTGGAGATAGCTCAGTGTTCATGTTTTGCTATGCTTTATGTGTAATTCCTGCCCATGCCTTTTGTTCTTATGTTGAGATGCTGTAGCATGTTGTTTTGATGCTTGCAATATGCCTAGTTGCTGTTATGGACAGATTGTTGTTATGACTTGTATAGAGTGCATGTGTTGAACCGTTGCTCCGTTTTGAGTGTGCTCTATATGAATTTGCTTGATTTTGCATGTAGTTTCATATTATCATGTTGCATCCTTGTTTTGGTGTGTTTGCTTGATGTTTGGGTGCCTTTTGCATCAATGCCATGTTTAACTTGTTTTGCTCATATCTTCTAGGCCGTAGCTCCGAACTAAATGAACTTTATATGTAACTTGACTAGAATTTCGTGTAGATCATCTTGGTGCATCTTAACTTGCTGTTTAACAACTTGAACATAAGGTTTATTCAGTTCTGGACCAATTTCGAAATTTGCATATGAGGACTTACCGGAATTGTTATATGTTGTTTCCGGCCTCATTTAAACTTGCCTTGATGTGTTGTTCTTGTTTGCATCTTCTCTTGCCATGAGTAGCTTCATGTAGCTTGGTCATGCATCATGCTTGTTGTGCATCATGCCTTGTCTATGTGTGGTGTGTTTACCTTGTTGTGTGCTTCTTCTCGATAGTTCCTGTTTCGTTGCGATCGTGAGGATGCGTTCGTCTACGTGTGGTTCGTCTTCGTGGCTTCATCTTCTTCATGGACTCATTCTTCTTCCTTGCGGGATTTCAGGCAAGATGATCGCTACCCTGGATCTCACTACTATCATTGCTATGCTAGTTGCTTCGTTCTATCGCTATGCTGCGCTACCTATTACCTGTTTATCAAGCCATCCCATATTGCCATGAACCTCTAACCTTTGACACCTTTCCTATGCAAACCGGTGTTTGGCTATGTTACCGCTTTGCTCAGCCCCTCTTATAGCGTTGCTAGCTGCAGGTGAAGTTGAAGATTGCTCCATGGTGGACAGGGTTATGTTGGGATATCACAATATCTCTTATATTATTAATGCATCTATATACTTGGTAAAGGGTGGAAGGCTCGGCCTTATGCCTGGTGTTTTGTTCCACTCTTGCCGCCCTAGTTTCCGTCATACCGGTGTTATGTTCCCGGATTTTGCGTTCCTAACGCGGTCGGGTGATTTATGGGACCCCCCCTGACAGTTCGCTTTGAATAAAACTTGTCCAGCAAGGCCCAACCTTGGTTTTACCATTTGCCTCAACACCACCTATCCCTTTCCCTTGGGTCGGCCAACCCGAGGGTCATCTTTATTTTAGCCCCCCCGGGCCAGTGCTTGTCTAAGTGCTGGTCCGAACCGAGCGATGTCCGGCGCCCCCTGGGCAACCAGGGTCTATGCCAACCCGACGTTTGGCTCATCCGGTGTGCCCTGAGAACGAGATATGTGCAGCTCCTATCGGGATTTGTCGGCACAGCGGGAGGCTTTGCTGGTCTTGTTTTACCATTGTCGAAATGTCTTGTAAACCGGGATTCCAAGACTGATCGGGTCTTCCTGGGAGAAGGTCTATTCCTTCGTTGATCGCGAGAGCTTGTCATGGGCTAAGTTGGGACACCCCTGCAGGGTATAAACTTTCGAGAGCCGTGCCCGCGGTTATGTGGCAGATGGGAATTTGTTAATGTTCGGTTGTAGATAACTTGACACCTGATCCGAATTAAAACGCATCAACCGCATGTGTAGCCGTGATGGTCTCTTCTCGGCGGAGTCCGGGAAGTGAACACGGTTTCTGTGTTATGATTGACGTAAGTAGGAGTTCAGGATCACCTCTTGATCATTGCTAGCTTCACGACCGTTCCTTTGTTTCTCTTCTCGCTCTCATTTGCGTATGTTAGCCACCATATCTTGCTTAGCCGCTGCTGCAACCTCACCACTTTACCCCTTCCTTTCCCATTAAGCTTTGCTAGTCTTGATACCCATGGTAATGGGATTGCTGAGTCCTCGTGGCTCACAGATTACTACAACAACAGTTGCAGGTACAGGTTATGCGATGATCATGACGCGAGAGCGATGTTTGCTTGTTTTGGAGTTCTTCTTCTGCTTCTTCTTCGATCAGGGGATAGGTTCCAGGTCGGCAGCCTGGGCTAGCAGGGTGGATGTCGTTTGAGCTTCTGTTTGTGTTTCATCTGTAGTCGGATGTTGTTCTTGTATGTTGTATTGTTGTATTCATGTGACATTGTATGTATCGGATGTATCCCCATCTATTATGTAATGTTGATGTAATGATATCCACCTTGCAAAAGCGTTCCAATATGCGGGTCTATCCTTGGTGGGACCTTCGAGTTCCTTTTGGATAGGGTCGCATATTGGGCGTGACACCGGCCCTCTTGGAAGACTCGAGCCGCCTCCGGAGCTCAGGCGGACTCCCTCTCGCGCTTAACCGGGGCGTGGCGGCGAGCAGATCTGCTGCCACCCTCCAAGCAGGCGCGGCGGCGTGGGGGCTGGCCACGGCCGCTGCTGGAAGAGTCATCACCCAAAGAAGAGCTGGTGAAGCTTGAGGAGTCAACGGCGTCGCCAGCCGCCCACGCGCTGCCCTCTCTATCCACGCCGGGGCTGAGTCCTCGGCCGCGGTCGTCGTCTTCAGGGCAGCACCCCATGCGGCGACCATCTTCCCCAAACACCCTCACGTAGAGGGTGGCGTCGCCGTCGTACTTGAAGTGCAGGGAGCATCGGCAGCGAAGACCACACGCGCGAGCGAACGTCTGCCAGCCGCGGGTCAGGAACAGGTTCCCTGTAGCAGAGACCTCTAGAGAAGCCCACCAAGCTCGGCCGCAGCAGCCGTCTGCCTGGAGCCAGAGGCCACCCAGGGTGCCAGATGGGAGCTCACCCAAGAGGAAGCGCAGGAGCTGAAGCCGGGCGCCGGACGGCTCCACCGCCCACACCATGAACTCCGGCAGCGCCTCCGCAGCGTGGAGGCGCGGACTCGGAGGTCGCACGGCCGGGGCACGCCCTCCGACCATGGCCAGCCGCTCGTCGCCACGCTGAGAGCCACCTCCGCGACCACGGGGGACCGCCGTGGAGGCCATGGGATGCTTGCGAGGGCGACCTCAACCGCGCTTGGGCGGAGGAGAGGGAGACTCGGCCTGGCGGGCCTTCCCCTTCTCTACGGCCGAGAACTTCCTTGGTGGAGCCATGGAGAAGAGGGAGAAGCAAGAAGGGATAGGCTGGAAGGGCACATGCCGTTCCTTACTTATAGCCAACGAAGGCCAACCGTCGACCCCCACGATCACATGTAATCATGACCCGCTTTGCATGCAGGGACTTGTCGAATCCGTGCGGTTACCAAGGCGTCATGGGGAAGCGGAGCCGCCCACGTCCAATCAACCGCCACGCAGCGCCCGAGGCCCCAGGCAGTTAGGGCCCGCGACGCTTCGCACTTTCCCTTTCGCCCTTCTGCTCAGCCAAGTTCAGGCGCGCCGTGGGCCTGGGGGCTACTGTCGGCATTCTGGGAACGGGGGTCCCCAGACTTGCCTGCCTGTGGCCTGCGGCGTGGCTCAAGGGAGGCCCAGCACAACCCATCTTCATCAACACAAGCTCAAGACCCTCGCGAGGGGCCAAGCCTCGCGGGGCGGACGACAAGGAGCTTCCTCAGGCACAGCCTCGTCAGGCTGGCTCATGAGGAGGTGGAGAGTTCAAGGCGGGGTACCTCGCGAGGTGCCCATGACGCAAGCCGTGACGACCAAGGGCGCCAGTCGGGCGCCAGCCCGCGCAGTGTCCTCCTTTCCTGTTTGGTGCAAAGGGAGCAAGCACAGGCGAGAGTATCAAGTAAAGGCGTCCATTTCGGTGCAACGAGACCAAGACCAGCCCAACGGCTGGAAGGGAGTCATTGTAGAGCCCAAGCCGGCGTCATCACCAGAGCCTTTGGCAGGCGAGGACCAACTTTAGTCAGGATAAGTGTACCCGCTGTTCCCCTTCAAAATGGCCAATTGTTGGCGCCCTTCCCGCTCAATATTTGGGAAGAGGCCCAGCGCCTTCGCCTATAAATAGGACTAGCCACCCCCAGGGCAGAGGCAGCTTGATCCTCATCAAGAAACTGGTAGCTAGAGCGACTGGACCCCTCCTAGTAGTTCACCGCACCAGCCAAGAACAGACCCTCGCGAGGCTGTTCTTCCTTGTATTGTTCATCATCAGCCCAAGAGGCAATCCACCACACCACACACTGGAGTAGGGTATTACACCACAATGGTGGCCTGAACCAGTATAAATCTTGTGTCCCTTGTGCTGTTCATTTTAGTAGTTTAGGTCCTAGCGGTCCGGCGAGGAGCGAGATGGTAGAGGGTTGAATCTCCGCGCGCACCCTAGTGTTCGAACCTCAAGGGTCTGCCGGAACCCGAAATCCGACATAACTAATAGGTGACATAAAGGTTTGGCTATACACTAAAGTAGGCTCTCCAAGAGTACCCGGAGATCCAGTTCGAAGGTATGGCTAGTTTTTACATAATACAGACATAGTAAATGCTCATTTCATTGTATGCAAGTGTAAGAGATGTGGCATGTTTCATTATGTGGTGTTATTTTGTTATAATCTCATCCTTTTCTGTTGTTCACAGACTGGAAAGTATGCATATTTATCTTCCAAGGAGACGCGTAACTAGTTTGTGTCACCTTGCAGAGGGGGTTCAATAAAGATAAGATTGAGGATTTCCAAGTACAAGATGTTAGGAAGGAGCCTTGCAAGAGAAGTAGGAGCTGCGCTGAGCCTGGTCAACCAGTTAAGGTAAGTCACTGTATCCAACTCAACAGTTCAATTCCTTGTTTGTTTCAGGCATAGTTAATTTGCTCTTTTCAATTGCTTTATTTGTCCTCAGTTAATGAGATGCCCAAACAATGATGCCTGATGTTGGGTACTTGTATAACTATTATTTGACATAATTAAGGGCCTTACCATTTAATTACTCTGCCGAAGTGTGCCTGAAGCTTTGAAGTCTATTAACCAACTATTATTGCATGAGGCTCACAACCTAGTTTATACTAGGCTAGTGATTGCATAGTTTTGCTTGCTGTGGTAGGTTTGTATGAATCCCTCTGTTGTTCATTATGCTCCCTAAGACTTTAATTGAGCTATAGAATGGCCAGCTGCTTGCTTACTTATACGCAACGTGCTGTCTAAATTTGTAACTTGTTTGTGTTTTGGATTGGGCCCCAACATCATGCTCCTCTGGTGAGCTAAGACAGATTTCTGTATGCAGGCTGCACAGACTACCTTTTTTATATTTTTTAAAATATCTCCTGCTTATGCATCATGACGTGTAACATTATTATTAGTCCTATTTTGCCATGTACAAAATAGTCTGTCTTGCTCGCTTCACTATTGTAACTATATTTTTGCCCTAGTCATGTGTACTTAGAGAAACATTTTAGGATGAAGTGACATCAACACAAAGATCTGCGAGACGTGTGGCATGGCCATTACTGAATGATTATGGATTGGAATCAGAATGTGCTGATGTTCATGAGCATCAACTAGAGGTGGCAAGACAACGTGTACATGATTCTCAAAGTACAATCAACAACTTGAGATTGGACATGCAGGTATTAGATGCAGGAGTCAAAAAATGAAACAAGACACTGAGGTAACCACGAAGGAATTGGAGATTTTGCAGACTAAAATTTGTGCTATCTGAATCCGGCCAATCCTATTTTCTGAAGAGATTAGAGTTCAAATGGTAAGTTCTGTTGATGCGTGTCCATGAGGTATGAGCTTTATTTGTCCAGTCTATGTAATTTGCTGTTTGTGTACACTTTATTATCACTGGTGCCAAACTATAATGCCTAGTGGGTATATTCGGCTGTAATTTCTTTATTGTATAGTGTAGGATTATTCTACGTTTCCCTGTCTTAGTCTTTTTATTGTATAGTGTATGTTTTTAAGAGGCGATAGTATAGAGTAGGATATTTCTTGAATATGCTATATCGTTGAAATGGGGGCCAACGCGCCCAAACATTTACTGGACGCCATACAAACGAACTAACATGTGTAGTCAAAGCGGGCCTTAATTGGGCTGGTCAAAGTAATATTAAGTGGATCCCAAATGATGTATCCCACCATAACAATGGCTCTTAGCAGACCGTCAACAAGCCTAAAGCTCGATAGGGCCGTATAAATGGAAATGGCCCGCGGGCCTTTAGGAGGCCGAAATAAATGTCAATTTTGCCTCGACCCTTTTACTTTACGGTCCAGTAAGAGGTCAAAAGTGTTATGGGCCAGAGGAGGCCCAATTTGCAAACTAGGCTTTTAACATGCCGAAAGTCGCGTTGGGGTGAAATGATGCCTTGCGGAATGTGGGCCCCTAATGGACCTAAAGTCAAAGGCCCAACTGTTGTGCGGAACATTAACAGGCCGAGAGACAAAATGGGCTAAGAGTTGGCCCATTTATCGAATGGGCCGAGGACAGGCCTAAAGTCATAACGGGCTACAATTGGACCAACTGCAGAATGGGCCGAGAAAAGGCCGAAAGACGTTCCAGGCCGTTAACGGGCTGGAACTGATGATGGGCTGCTAACAGGCCAAAAGAAGCTCGGGCCGCAATTGGGCCCAAAAACCTAGCAGGCCGTTAACGGGCTTAAACTAACGATGGGCTAGAAATTGTAAAATCTAGAATGTGCCTTTGATGGGCCGATTCTGTGTAACTTGTATGGGCCGTACTTGTAAATGGGACTGACTCAAGTAGGCAGCTAATGGGCCGCCTCGCTTATTTTGACAGGCTCAACCTTTTCACCGGAATGGGCCTCTGTTGGGCCGTGCCATGTGTCGACGTATCATAGGCACCTCCTGTCCAATGAGTCGATGGCATCTGTCCCAATGATGAGGCAACACGTGTTTCCTCCGTCCAATGAGAATTTTACACGTGGAAAATCCCCATTGGTCTAGGCTGTGAACGGGTTATCGGATCCAAAACCGGACCCGATAGCTTAACGACGAGCTGTTACGGTCGATGCCATGTGTCGGTCACCCTTGACGAAAGCACTTCTATGACGCGTAATTTATCGTCATGGAAGTGGACACTTCTGTGATGCTAATTTTGGTAATGTCATGGAACACTTCTACGACATCACATGTATGACTATCTTGATTCTGTCATAAAATCGTCATGGAAGTACATGCATGACAGAAAACGTGACCTATTGTGACAAACACGTATCATCACGGAAGTGTATTTTTTTATAGTGGTGGGTGGTGGCGCAACTGCGATGGTGCATGGTGTTGGGAGGTGGTTTTGTTGGTCGGTTCCGGTTGGGCGGTGGGGTTGGAGTGCAGGAGAAATCCTTGCCGGTTCATCCGGCTCTGATGTGGTGACACCGACGGGTGCCACCATTCCTTCTTGGAGGGTGTCGGTGGTCGCCATCCTCCACTTCCCTCTACGTACCGGGGGAAACCCTAGGACTTGTCCGGGCAGCAGCGTCGTCGGCATTGCATTCCCTCTTGAAGGTGCCGCTTGGTACATGGCAGATCAGCGCCTCGGGCTGTGGTGGTTTGTCTTTGAAGGGTGCAACGGTGGCAGTTCATCCACGCTTTGTCGAGCTGTCATTGTTGGCATTTGTTTCTTATTTTTCTTTTGGGCTTGATGTGCTGCTAGCCCCAGCAATGCTATGTGTATGGTGTTTGTTGCTTTGGATTACAAACAGGCGGAAACCCTTTTTCGGTATATAAAGCAATGATCAACATACAATCAACCATAAACAACAGGCCACCAGCACACACACACCCAAGGCAAGATACAAAGGTGCCTAAGAACGACAACACCACCCAGTCAATCACCAAACACACTACAGATGAAGCAATAAGGACCGCTTGGAGCTGACAGAGATCTTCACCGTGAACTAGCAACCACTAAGAGGTGAAGCTGGACAACGACGTAGCATGGACTCCAAGGCGGTGTCTTGAAGAAGGGCACCATACTAGAGTGTGGCAACTATCCGATCCCAAGAATCAAGTTTTTACGTGGAACAACACGAAGGGCATGAAATGATCGTGACAGAGCCTTCAAGAAGGTAATGACAACTTTATATGCCACCGCTGCTGGCCGGGCCAAAACCAGGAAAGTTATAAGCCACAACACTCCTTACCACCGCCAAACTAGGTTATGGCCAGATGCCAGCACACCTACCACACCATCGCCACACTATGTAAAACACCAACAACCATGGCACCACGTGGCCATGGTTGCCAGCCTGCACCCCAGTCACATGCTCTACTCACAAACAATGCTTCTCTCGCTGCCAGGTGATAACCCACAAGTATAGGGGATCACAAAAGTTTTCTATGGTAGAGTATTCAACCCAAATTTATTGATTCGACACAAGGGGAGCCAAAGAATATTCTCAAGTATTAGCAGCTGAGTTGTCAATTCAACCACACCTTAAAGACTTAATATCTACAACAAAGTATTTAGTAGCAAAGTAATATGGAAGTAGCAGTAACGGTGGCAAAAGTAATTGTAGTGGTTTTGTAGCAATCGTAACAGTGGCAACAGAGAAGTAATGAAGCAAAGATCAATATGTGACAAGCTCATAGGCAATGGATCAATGATGGATAATTATGTCGGATGGCATTCATAATGCAAGAGTTATAATCTAGGGTGATACAGAACTGGCTCCAATTCATCAATATAATGTAGGCATGTATTCCGAATATCATCATACATGCTTATGTAAAAGAACTCGCAGGACATCTTTTGTCCTACCCTCCCGTGGCAGTGGGGTCCTAACGGAAACTAAGGGATATTAAGGCCTCCTTTTAATAGAGTACCGGACCAAAGAATTAGCACTTAGTGAATACATGAAGTCCTCAAACTACGGTCATCACCAGGAGTGGTCTCGACTATTGTCACTCTGGGGTTGCCAGATCATAACACGTAGTAGGTGACTATAACTTGCAATATCGGATCAAGAACACAAATATATTCATGAAAACATAATAGGTTAAGATTTGAAATCATGTCACTCGGGCCCTAGTGACAAGCGTTAAGCATAGCAAACTCATATCAACATCAATCTTAGAACATAGTGGATATTAGGGATCAAACGCTAACAAAACTAACTCGATTACATGGTAAATCTCATCCACCCCAGCACCGTCCAGCAAGCCTACGATGGGATTACTCAAGCACGGCGGTGAGCATCATGAAATTGGTGATGGAGGACGGTCGATGATGACGATGGCAACGGATTCCCCTCTCCGGAGCCCCGAACGGACTCCAGATATGCCCTCTCGAGGAAGAACAGGGTTTGGCATCGGCTCCATATCGTAAAACATGATGAATCCTTCTCTCTGATTTTTTTCTCCCCGAACGTTAATATATGGAGTTGGAGTTGAGGTCAGTGGAGGTCCAGGGGGCCCACAAGATCAGAGGGTGCGCCCCAGGGGGGTGGGCGCGCCCCCACCCTTGTGGCCAGGGTGTGGGCCCCCTTCACCTGATTCTTTCGCCAATATTTTTTATTAATTCCAAAACTTATCTCCATGAAGTTTCAGGACATTCTGAGAACTTTTTATTCTGCACAAAAATTACACCATGGCAATTCTGCTGAAAACAGCGTCAATCCGGGTTAGTTCCATTCAAATCACGCAAGTTAGAGTCCAAAACAAGGGCAAACGAGTTTGCAAAAGTAGACACGACGGAGACGTATCACCAGGGATGTCGCCTTGCATCCAGATAACCTTGAAGTCAACCAAAAGGCGTCGTCTTTAGCCCGGCTGGCAGCCCCCAGCTTATGGAGCCACTATTGACCCCCATGCCCTGAACATTGCAAGATTTGAGATAGCATGCGCTCGGGCGAGGAAAGAGGAGCAAGACGATAGGATATCATCCATGATCGGCACCCCCTACACCGGTGATGGGTGGCCTGATCACCGTTTTGGAGCCACCCATCCCTCCTACCAACCTCCCACTGAACAACCCTTTGTTGCCCCGGCATGACAACCAGCACAGATCCACGTAAGGCCACCAACTATCACCCGCCAGCCAATGAGGGACTAGAGGGACCATCACCACAACCAAGCAAGATCACTAGAGAAGCCATCCCGCACACCTGCCATCTTCTAGCTGTCGGAACCAGGATGGCCCGACCAGACTCTGGCCCACACACCCTGCTAGCCCATGCCATAACACGTACCCAAGAAGTCATCTTCCACGCGCTAACTCCGGGTCAGGCACGCCCTGAGTCCCATCTTCCAAAAGCCCCATGCCATCCTAGGCTGCTGGACCACCAGATATGGCCGAGTCCAGTCTGGGCCATTACCTCTATCATAGACGCGAGTCTATCCCGTGAAGCCCGCCACAACACAGTCATGCACCCGCGAACCCGCTCAGACGTCCTCTACCACGACCCTTGCAAGGGTGACGCCACCGCCGACCCTCACCATCCTCCACCGAGTGAGAGAAGGGAAATCCCCACCAGTGCCGATGTTGGAGGTCTTTTCCTGTTAGTGAGCCCCATAGCCGAGGAGGTAATTAAGGAGGGTTGATGCCCGACAGCTAGCCCCTGCTTGTGGGGGGGGATTCCAATAAGGTAACTATTCACACCCTATCCCTACAAGCATCTCTGAGAGATTGAATAAATGAATTTTGATATTGATGCAGTCACCAAAGGAGTCTGATAGTCGAAAGAGACACCATCTCATATTGAACAAGCATGTCATCCTCAGGAGAACGCGAGAAACTGTGCCAAGTCTACGACCTAAACCAAGGTGGTCTTGTTTCACCACAAGAAACCTAGACATTTGAGGCACACTCAGTTTTCTGTTAATACAAAAAAAATTAACATCACATTTTTGAGAACCCATAGATAATTTCTAAGGAAACAAAAGAGAATACCCCATGCCTACGTTATACAACATACACAACCCTAAACTGTTTCTATAATTAAATTATTACGTTGGAACTTGTAACATGAAGTTTTTCTTGACAAGCCACACATGGACTCGCCTCATGTTCAAACATCACATGATCCACTTGCATGACCGTACTCCTGCAAGTTATCATTGCCAGTTAGAGCATGGCCAATAATAGCAAGCAACTGTCTATATGTGGTCATCATGTCACGATATGATGAGACATTATTACTAATTACTTGTATAATATTGCTAGCTATAATGTCGGATATTAGGTTAATCACCTATTTGCTTTCTCTCCTTCTCTTTTCTCCGCATTGCTTTTTTTGGCCTTGGGAACGTATAGGTGTTTAATCTTGCGTGAAAGCCCACTTTTTTTCTTGTTTCTCTTCACCACATAGTAAAAAGTTTCATAGAAGGGGACTTGCTCTTATAGGACCTACAATTTCACTGGTCGAAAATATCCACTTGGATTATCATTTTCAGCTGGGTACAAATGATGTATTTGCGGTATTGTCACTTTCATCCATAAAATATCAAGCTCTTGCAGGGAAATGGTTTCATAAGTTGGTCTAATTTTGTTGATGTCGAATTCTTAAGTTTGTAGTTCTAATTTGATGTTTTATTCCAAAATCTCGAGTACAAATAAGAAAACGAAGTTACTAAGTCATGGTTTTTTCCTAATGTATTTCCAAACAAATTACTCTCTTTTCAATAAAAGGAATATATTTATATTCAGAAGTATCAATTACATCTAACATCTGCACCAATATGATCTCAAGAGCAACTTAAGGCATCTAGGATATACACGACTAAATTATTACAAATAAGATAGTATTGATCAATAGAATAGTGGTAACTCATGGAAAAGAATGACGCATGAGCGTCGCTGTCACATGACCCAACCACAGAGACTAGATCATGGGTTTTCATCCCACAAATGACTCAGAACAAACTCTATGCAATGGCTTCAACAAGGAAACGTCGTGTGAACAACGTCATTGACATGTTCCACCAATGAAGGTCAGACCTAGAGTTTTAAGCCCTGGAACTTGAAAATATGCACTCAAAGAGCACTAGTTAGCCGGCACTGCCTTGTGCAACCGCCATCTTTGACCCGCCATCACACGGGCGCACAAATGCACAATCCTGATATGGACCTAACCACGCAATTAGAACCATGTCTACCATGGATTTATATGGGGGATTCTAATTTCCTTAGTGTTGTTCTTTTTACATGAATTTCATTAGTACAATTGGTGTTGGTGGGTCGTATTTTACAAGTAAAAGTTAGTTGGGAGCACCTAATGTAGAGGCACCCCCTGTGTGAGTTATGATGTGTGGGTTCTTGGGTGCTAGATTTTTTTTCTAATTTTACCTTTCCTTGTTTGATCTTCTCTAGCTCGTCTTCCCAATTTTCCCAGTTTTCACCTCCCATGCTTATTGTTGGCTACACCGGCAGTACAAGTAGACTAATTGGGCAGTAAATGTATGTTCGAAATATGTCCTAGAGGTATTACTAAATATTATTATTCTTGTTCCGTTCATAAATTAAGTTTATAATTTAATGGTATAATTGCAATGGTTCTTAAATAAGAGATTTGGAGGAAAACTCGGTAGTATGTGACGAAACATAAACACAAATACGACCCCTAGTCTTGCCTCTAAGACTAGCTCATGTATTGCATATGATTTCATTTTCCTGATCGTAGGGCACTGTTAAAGTAATAAGGATGCCGGTAATAATGAGAACACATTGTTGGTAGAAGGTGTTAGATAGACCCAACTTATGATATATTGTGGGATTACATCATCCTTATTCTGTCAGTATTATCATGTAAAGTGTTAATGTTTACTTGCGTTCTTAGACCGTGTGAATATCATAGACCTTCAGAGGGTTTCTCTGAGGTTTTCAAATTCTACCCATACTGGGAATTCATAAAATAGTATCTTACGAGTATGTCTGGAAAGGATGCCAAGGTGCTCAGTAGTTCAAGACCAAGTTTTTCTCCGCCAACGATGGAGAAATACACTTCAGGCCCACTTGGTATTATGGTATCTAGCATTTTCTGTGGTCAGGCACCGTGGTTCATATCATAGGGATACCAGAATACGGGAACAAGAACAAAGAACAAAACCGGTAACGAGGATAACTTGGTATAGTGATCAAGGCATTGCTTCACAAGGGTACCAATAAAAGTCTCGACTTTGGTTTTGTGACGTTTCACAAAACAAGGGGAATTGTACACATAACATAAGGTTCACTTGATAAAGATCTTTGTTGTTTTCTGGGAATTATTATGGGTACCATATCCCTCTAGTAATTATTGAACGGTAGGTGTTGTGGACATGTCCACATTTACCGAACCTGTAGGGTCACGCGGCTTGTGGTTGTCAAAGAACTAGGAGATAATGGAGAATAGGAGGATGCGATCCCGAAGTATTTCACATTGTTTTGGAAGTGTTCCGGGTGGCCATGGGAGCGTCCAGATCATACCCGGGAGCGTCCCAAAATTCCCTGGAATGTCTTCGAAAGCCATGGAAGCTCTCAGAAGGGTATACAAGGTTCTAGAACCTCCCTGGATATTCTAGAGGGTCTTTATTGGTTTGCTTCTTCTTGTTCTAAGGGGAAATCCCACATGGGCCGAAAATAGGCTAGCCCCAATAGGAAACTTGGGAGCTAAGGCAACCAGAGTGGAATCCCTGGAGGATTACACCTCTTGGTTCGGCTGAACCCTAGGGAGGATTTCCTCCCCCTGAGGTCGACTTACCCCTCCCCTCCACCTATAAATAGATGGGGGGCATGTGACATCCCGTCTTAATAGAAATGATAGACTACTCATATCAACAAGGTACACCTTCTTTTTCGAGATCCCATCCAAAAGGAACTAATGAAAAATTTGATACTCGGTGCGCATGGGTGAGGATAAATTATACATGAAAGACTAGCATTGGTCCGTGCAGCCAGTCTAGATCCTAGGGGGTAGCCAAGCATAACAGGCAAGAACCGGTGGGTTTGGTTGGGGCCTTTTAGGATGCACCCTAAAGGGACAACAAGCCTCCAAGCTACTAGGGAAAACCTTATAGGTGGAAGCTTATCAGTAGCGCGGATCAACTCTAGGCGTTACTGCTAAAATAACAGTAGCGCGTGTTACACAAATGTGCTACTATTAGCTGCTTAGCAGTAGCGCGGCTCAGCACAAACATGCTACAACTATTGGGACAATGCCTTAGCCGACAGGCTAGGTTTAGTAGTAGCACGGTTCTAGTTTCCCCCGCTACTGCTAGAAATATAGTAGTAGCGCGGGTTCCAGGAACATCGCTACAACTAAGTTTGTACTGTGCCACATGGAGGGCCCACTTAGCAGTAGAGCATCTGTCAAGACAGTGCTACTGCTAACTTATTAGCAGCAACGCATTTTCCCCACCCGCGCTGCTGCTAAGGCGCAGCAGCCACCTTTTCTACCCCTCTCCCCTCCCCCATCCTCTCTTCCTTCACTTTTCCCTCCCACCTCCTCTCTCCCACAATTTGCTTCTTCCTCACTACTTCTTCTCCCTATTACTCCCTTTGTTCTATCTCTCTTTCTCTCTCTTTAATGCCCCTATCTAACTACACCACCTCCATTAATGCAACTCCTTTCTCTTTTCCCCCACTCCCCCTCCATTAGTTAGAGCCATATCCTTGCCCAACTAGCTAGGTAGATCTACCCATCTAATGAAGTGGCCTATCTACCTCCTGAGGGAGTCCTGGATTAAGTGGTCCTCGGGCCGCCAGCTCATTGCTTGTGGGCCGGATTGATGGGCTGCTGCGAAGCCGAACTAGGGCATGGACCCGTGACCGGGCAGGAGATCTTCGGATTCGTGGTGTGCCCTCCAAGTCAAGAACAGCGTGATCTTTCCTTTGTTGTAACCGATCACATGTAACCCTAACCCTATTGGTGTCTATATAAACCAGAGGGTTTTAGTCTTTAGGGCTAGAGAAACATCCATCACCCCATCAACCTAGGGTTTAGCTCACGTAATCTCGAGGTAAATCGACTCTATAACCATATCATATGCATCAAATGCAATCAAGAAGGACGTACGATTTTACCTCTTCGGGAGGGCCGAATCTGGGTAAACGCCGTGTTCATCGTCCCTTGTTCCCCATTGATCCTAGATCCACATCTCGGGACCATCTACCTGAGATCCGCCGGTTTTGACACTAACATTGGTGCTTTCATTGAGAGTTTCGCTGCGGATTGCCAAAGGATTGATGGCCCAACAATTCGCTGGAAATCCCGCTAGCACCAGGGACATCTTCGTCCCTGGTCAGATCTTTATGTTCGGCAGCATCACTTTTCGCGCCGACCTCACCGTTCGTTTGAACTCGGTTGAAACCTCACTGCCGATCACAAAGCCGGCCAAAGGAACTTAGAGTCTGGCGCCTGCCCTCGGCGAAGCCCCGCTTCCGAAGAGCCCATTGAGCCCACGTCTTGACCTAGGATTCAGTGGATACAAAAGGGAGCCGACGCAATCTCGGATTTGGCCTTAAAGTCGGATCCCGCTGAAATGCCCAAAGAAAATTCTGCCGAATACCCAGGAGGCATGTCCTGGACGAGAACTCCTTCGATAAACTACCTGATGGATCGATTCCTCGCTATGGGAATCTCCGCCAGCAGGCCTACAACCTACAACTAGATCAGACTTAGAGCTGACAGCAGAGAGATCCACATCCAACCTATCACTCACCTCGTCACTACCATCGAAGAGAGGGCGGAGGGATCGCAATCTCCGAAGCTAAAGACAGTATACACCCGGGTCTCTAGCCTGGAGAGGGACACCCGTCAAGATAATAGTTCAGACTCAGCCTGCGATATAGGATCCGACCTTGAGTCGGCCCAACCACATGCAGACCTATGCCCGAGAACTACGCGATCAGATCCGTACATAGCCCAGGCGCGGTTCACCGCTGCCGATGCTCCGGACTCACAGCAGACGGGAGTCCTAAAAATTCTCCGATCCGCCTCCCGCGCTGAATATTGTCCGGATGCGGGAAGACCGGCCATATGGGATTTGATGTACGTAAAGCAACATCCCGAGGAGACGGACCATCATTATTGGGCCAGATACCTCCTGGTAAAAAATAATATAACAGACTGCCATGATGAAGAAATAATTGAAGCCTTTCAGTTCAACTGCCGGGACGCGGGGATCTTAAATGCCCTTGCCCGCCGCCGTGTGCAAAACTTTGCCGAATTATCAGACATGGTACGCAAATACTGCACCATGGAAAGCACATAGAGGCTACATCAAATGTGCAAGGAACTAGCCCCTCCTAGGAAAGCTCACGCAAAGCGGACATATGCAAGATGATCGCCCCACGAGCTCGCCAAAAAGGAAAATAGACCCCGAACGGTCCTGAATGAATTGCTGGATAAACCATGCCCCATACAGTCATCCCTGCTTAATGCAAATATGACCCGTAGGCTTTTAGCTTGTTGGGTGGTGAGGCAGGTAGCCAAAAGTGGCGAAGATATCCTCGGACTCACACCTCTTGATGGACGATCAACAACTCCACCCCATGATGATGACGTCCTGATAGTTTACGAGCCGTTCTCCTCAAACAACCAAAGGAAAAGGGCTCTGTGAGAGCTCGACCAAGTCTAACAGGTGACGTCCGCACAACCTTGGACAGACACACCTATCACCTCCAATAAGAAGGACGAGCCAAGGTCCCACCCCACCAGCATGCCCGCCGCACTAGTCCTTGACCCCATAATCGATGTCTTTAGACTAACTAAAGTACTGATGGACGGGGGCAGCGGCCTGAACCTCATTTATGAGTACACGCTTGACAAAATGCAGCTCAACAGACCCCACATCGAGCACAGTCATACCATATTCCGAGGAATTTTACCCGGCAGGGAGGCGCGTTGTTCTAGATGCATAACCTTGGATGTAGTGTTCGGTACTCCCGACAACTACATATCTGAACCCTTGCTATTCCACATTGTGCCCTTCCACATCGGATACCACGCCCTCTTGGGACGTGAGACATACCGCATTATGGATACATGAAGCTCAAAATGCCAGGGCCAAATGGTGTGATCTCGCTCGCCCGTGATCCGAACACAGCCCTCCGAGTTGAAAATAAGACCGCATCGCTTGCCCTTGCGGTATTATCTGAGGCCCTCGCAGCCGAAGAACTAACAACGCTCCACACTAACATGCGGTGCCCCCATGTTTGGTTTTGGTAATTGATGACAATCTCTATGGACTAATGGTTGCCTTGAGTTATATTTGAAGGTTTGGTCCATAGGCTTTTCTTGAAGTCCATGTGTTGGTTTCAAGGAGTTTATGAGTTGACCAAGGTGCTATTAAGGAATTATCCAAAGATTGGTCATGTGAGTGTTGAGCTTATTGCAAGCATGTCTTGAAGAAGAAGATTGTGTGATCATTCATGTTTACCTTCAAGACATCATTCAAATGAAGAGAGTTGGAAAGATTCAAGATTGATCAAGACTAAGTCAAGAGTGAATCAAGTTGATCAACTCACAAAGCGTAGAAGATGTACCGAGAGGGATCAAGTGATCCCATGGTATGGTAAGCATTGTCCGTCGCACTTTGTGTACTAACCCATGGTCTATGTGAGAGTTCTATGTGGGGTTAGGTACATGTCCATGGGCTTGCGTCAAGAGGAAGATATCATACAACCCATGGAAAGGATGACATCAAGTGGTGATCATCATCGAGATTGCCGTGTGCAAGTTCAAGTGGAGCATCACAAAGAGATCAAGTGCTTGAATCTTGCCATCCATTGTGGTGTCAATGGACTTGTGAAGATGTGTCGAAGAGTGGCTCACCCATAGTGGACTATGGGGGAGCAATCATCTATCTTCATCGAGCCAACACAATCAAGAAAGGTGGTACAACTTGAGGGAGTCAAGATCTTCATCATCTATCTCAAGTGGACCATGTGCAAGGCAAAGGTTTTCCCTTGATATGTTTTCTATTTTACCGGTCTCATGGTGGTAGTTGGGACACCGGGTTATAGGATCGTTTGCCGTACTATCAAGGGGGGCTCTCAAGTTGGTAGCTTGATCGTATCGTTAGTAAAGAGCTCAAACCATTGCATCCTTGCATCATGTTTCTTGGTTCTTGTTTGGTTCTCTTTGTGAGTATTAGAGCTTATGGTCATCTTGATGACAATCTTGAGTTCATCGAAAATGGAGTTCGCTTGCGTCTTCTATGATGTTTTCGGTGTTGGAGGTTTTACCGGTCTTATCCGAGGAATGGTTCTCACCATTTTCTTATGGGCCTTTTCTAATTTTCTTCTTATTGATATTTATTTAAAGATTGTGTTAGCACTTGTCTCTAGCTTTCCAACAAACTTGGTTTCTTCGAATTCGGAGTCCGTTTGCAAAAGTTGTGGCATTTTTTGTGTTCTGAAAAGGCTGCAGCGGTACTACCGCGAATTGGAGCAGATGTAATTTTTTACTACCGCTCTAGAGCGGTACTACCGCAGCTCCTACAGCGGTAGGACCGCTCCGGACCAAAAACTCGTCCCAAGTCCTGCGGTGGTAGGCCCGGATGTAATTTTTTTAATACCGCTCGCAAGCATTAGTACCGCTACCCTTAGCAGTAGTACCGTGAGCTCAAGCGGTACTACCGCTCCGACGGTTCTTATAGCCTTTTTGCCTCCTCGCTGTTGTGCTTCAAAGGGGTACTACCGCCCTAGCGGTAGTACCACTCCTTGGAGCGGTAGTACCGCTCTGTGCGGGCTGTGAGCACAACGGTTGGATTTTTTCCCACCTATAAAAGGGGGCCTTCTTCCCCATTGAACCTTATCCTTTGAGCTCGTGTTCTTCCCCCATTGTTGACCTTCTTCGAGCTTGCTAACTCTCAATCCCTCCATGGATTCTTGCTAGTTTTTTAGGGAAAAGAGAGAGGAGATCTAGATCCACATTTCCACCAATCACTTTCTCCTCTATGTGAGGGGAACCCATTGGATCTAGATCTTGGAGTTCTTGGTGTTCTCCTTCTTGTTCTTCCTCTCATCTTCCTCCCTAGAATTAGTTGCTTCGATGGGATTTGAGAGAGAAGGATTTGGGCACTTCGTGTGCCCTTGCCATTGCATTTGGTGCATCGGTTTGAGTTCTCCACGTGATACGTGGAAGTTACAAGTTGAGAAGCTTATTACTCTTGGGTGCTTGGTACCCTTGAGCTTGTTACTATTGGGTGTTTGGACACCCTAGAGCTTGTTCCTCTTGGGTGCCTTGGCGCCCTAGACGGTTGGTGTTGTTCAGAGCTCAATCATTGTGGTGTAAAGCTCCGGGCAAGCGTCGGGGTCTCCAATTAGGTTGTGGAGATCGCCCCGAGCAATTTGACGGGTACCGGTGACCGCCCCCAACAGTTGCCAAAGTGTACGGGTTCGGTGACCGCCCCCAAGGGTCGCCATTTGTACGGGTTCGGTGACCGCCCTCAAGGGTCCCTTAGTGGAATCACGACATCTTACATTGTGCGAGGGCATGAGGAGATTACGGTGGCCCTAGTGGCTTATTGGGGAGCATTATGCTTCCACACCGCTCCAAACGGAGATTAGCATCCGCAAGGGTGTGAACTTCGAGATACATCATCGTCTCCGCGTGCCTCGGTCATCTCTTACCCGAGCCCTTTACTTATGCACTTTACTTTGTGATAGCCATATTGTTCTTTGTCATATATCTTGCTATCACATAGTTGCTTATCTTGCTTAGCATAAGTTGTTGGTGCACATAGGTGAGACTAGTTGTTTTAGGTTTTGTGCTTGACAAATTAACCGCTAGGTTTATTCCGCATTTGTTCAAGCCTAAACCATAATTATTTTAAAGCGCCTATTCACCCCCCCTCTAGGCGACATCCTCGATCTTTCAGTTGGTATCAGAGCTTCGTCTCTCTTTGTTAGGCTTAACCGCCTAGAGAGTAAAGATGTCGACTAGGGGATTAGGATTCTCTGACCCTCTTAGTTTCGATGGCACAAATTTTGATGTTTGGGTAATTCGCATGCTTAACCTCTTTAGGGTCATGGACCCAAATTTAGAGTGAATTGTAGATATGGGTTTTTCTCCTCCAAAGAATCCCCAAAGATTATATTTAGAGGATGAGAAAAACTCTTATCTCAATGCTCAAGCTTCTAATGTGCTTTTCGATACTTTGAGAAATGTAGTTATATTTCAACTCATGCCGTTCCGGGATGCTCATGAGTTATGGACAAATCTTCAAGATAAATATGGTGTGTCCAAGATTTGTGGGGATGATTGTTCTCCCTCCTCCTCCCGTCGTGTTGCCTTCTCAACTTCTTCTACTTCACCTACATGTGGATTGCCACAAGGTAATGCTAGGGTGAGTAGTGGTGGTCATTGTAATGATGATAGTGTGCTTGTTCTTGGTGATTCTTCATCACTATATTATTGCAATGGTCCTTCTTTGGACTTTAACACTTCGAGCACCTTACATGTTTCACTTGCTCGTGTTGGTAGTCCTTGCATATCATGTAGAAATTGCTTGCTCAAATCTCATGATGATATGCTTGCTATGTCTTGTTGCCATGATAAAAATGTATCTATTTCCTCGAGTTGTTGTGCTAACAATGTAGAGGAAACTCAACACTCCATAGAACAAGATGTGGTCTTGAATGGTGCTTCAAGGGATCCTACATCATCATCTATTGCATTTTGCCTTATGGCCAAGGCCTCAAAGGTATCTCCCACTTTGAATCCCAATATATCTTGTGATGATATTGATGATGGCAAGAATGATGATGATGTTGATTATGATGAAGAGAATGATAATGTTGCCTCCTTAAAAATTAAGGGGGAAATGGTTTTTAAAGCTCTTCATAAAAATAAAATTGCTCGTTCCAACTTCATGGAAATTATGTCCATTTCCATTGAGGGCAAGAAATATATTGAGGAGTTGGAATCTCATCTCGAGGAGCATGAGGTCACCATTGATAAAATGGAAGGTCATGAGTGTGATTACGCTAATGAGATCACGGACCTCTCTCAAGCTCTTGAACTTGAACAAACCACCAAGGAATCTCTTGAGGAGACTTTTGCTCTAGAATTATCTAGAGTAAGGGAATCTCGTGATAGAGCTCTTGAGGTGGCCAATGATTTTGAAACTAAAAATGAGGAGCTTGAAGTTGCGCATGCCAAACTCCTTGAGGACTTTGAGCACCTCAAAAATGGCTCAAGGATCATTAAGAGTGAGCTCAACAAACTCACCGAGTCTCATGCTCAACTTAAAGCTTCATATTCAAAAGAGCTTGCCATGTTGTCTTATCCTCTTGTTGCTAATGATGATGGTTGTGCTACTAACTCTATCTCTTGTGAAGCATCCATATTGAAGGAGAATGTTGAGCTATGGGCTCAACTTGAGTTGCTATCTAGCAAATATGGGAAATTGGAAGAAAGTCATGAAAAGCTCTCAAACTCTCATGATGATCTTCTAGTATCCCATAATGTGCTAAAGATAGATCATGAGGCCATGCTTGCTAAGGTAACATCTTGTGAGCCTCATGTGGATACTAGCACTACATCTAGTCAAAGTGCTATATTGCCATGTGCTAGTCCTTGTAATTCATCTACTCACAATGTTGGTACATCTTGTGATGAATTGCTTTCCTTTCCTTGTTGCTCTAACGATGAAGCTTATACTTTCTATAGTACTTGTGTTGAGACTAACCATGTAGAGAAAATCAAAGAGCTCAAGGCCCAAGTCACTTCTTTGAAGAAAGACTTGGAAAAGTGTCATGAAGGGAAGGCCACACTCAACAATATCTTGAGTGTGAAAAAATCCCCCAATGACAAAGGTGGACTTGGATTCAACCCCAATAAGAAGAACACGTCCAAGAGCGACAAGAAGAAGGGCCAAAAACAAGTCAAGAATTCGGCCAAGATCATTTGCTTCAAGTGCAAAATTGAAGGGCATCATGTTAGATCTTGCCCTTTGAAGAAGAAGGGCATTAGTGACAAGCAACAAGGGTATCATCCACAAGTTCACTCTCATTCTCAATCTCAAGTTGAGAAATCAAGTGAGAAGAAAGTAAAAAGTAGACGTTGCTACCTATGTCGTGAAAAAGGTCACATCGCTTCTTCATGCACAAATGGTACCTCATCCAACCCAATTATCATTGATGATGTCTATTATGTTGGGAAGGATAAGGTTGGCAATGTGTTTGCCAAGTTTGTTGGTACTCAAAGTGGTTTGAAGCAAATAACCATTTGGGTAGCCAAGCCTATTGTGACTAACCTCTTAGGACCCAACTTGGTTGGGAACCAACTAGCTCAAACTTGATCAATAGGTGTTGTTGGAGGGCATTGGACACTTGGCTACATTATGAAGAATTAAGGGGACTTCATCACTCTTATTGCCTCAATCCAAGTCAATTGAATCATCAAGCTTATATCTTATATCCAATGTGCCTCCTTGCGGTAACTTGTACTTAAATTGTTTACATTGAAAGTTACTTGCCCACTTGCATGTTTTGGTTTTGTTCCTTGCTTGTGTTCGTATATGTTGTGCTTCCAACTTGATTATCTTGAGCAATCAAGTATGTGTGTGTTGGTTTGCACATCATGTATGTGTGTGTCATGCATTGAGCCTTTTGCATCTTGTTTATTTCTTAGTTGGCTCTTGTGAGAGATTAATGGAATATCCCATTATGGGGGAGTGATGTGCTTTGTGCACCTCACAATCCTATAAATGTGTGTACATGAGTAATACCATCTAGTATTGATATTTCAAGATTATCTAGTTGCTATGTGGTATGTCTTCTCATGAGAAATTCAAATTCTAAATTGTCCATTAATTATCTCTTGTTGGATCCTCTTATTGCCTCTTGTTAAGTTTTCTTCATTGGTATCACATTATGGGGGAGTAATATGCTATGTATATTACTAGCCTAGAAAATGTGTACATTTGAGATTTTGTCACCTAGTGTTGATATTGTAGATTATCTTGTTCCTAGGTGGCATGTTAGCTCTACAAGTTGCAATTTGCTTGTGTTTGGTGTGAAGATGATGTTGGATATCCTTGCTATCTACCAACGGGAATTATTTCCAAATACTTCTTGTCTTATGACAATTGGTACTCACTTATGTGTGGTAGAAATTATTGATCATATTTACATTGGCCTTTGCTTTTAGTTGCCTTATCTCGTGCCTAGGATTGTGTCAACTCCCATTGTTTTCCATACCACTTGTGGATCTTGTTATTTTCTTGATCTTGTTTAGTGTTTTCTAGATATAGTGAAAGTGGTGATCCCACCTTGTGCATTTTGTATTCAAATGCAAATTCTCTATAATGCACTAGTATTGGGGGAGCTATCCTATTTTCTATAAAACACTCATATTGTGATCCATATTAAGTGTGTGTTGGTGGATGGCAAGTCGTTTCTTTTGGTACTTTGTGCCAACATGAAACTTTGTAGAGAGCTTGGTTTGTTTGGAACCATCCTCTCCTTTGGGAGTTTGACATCTTTTTTTGTGTGTTCCAATGGATATCTCATTCCTTGATGTATCTTTTAATGATATCTTCCAAGTGATGATTTCTCCATTTGGTATCCTTTTCACTTGGTTTTTCCTTATATTTTGGTATCAGTTCTTGAAAGTCTTGGGCATGCATTTTAACTTCATGTAGTTCCTTTGGCATGTTTTCTTTCTTTGACCCAATATATAGGGGAAACTCCACCAAGTCTCAAATTGTATGAGATGTGCATGAGATTCATTTTCATATCTATATGCACACATCTATGTGGAGTTTGTCCTATGTATTGTTGGTTCTCTAACTCTCTAGTCCCAATGAGTTTGGGTACCATTTTGTTTGTGTTGTTGTTCTAGGAACAATTGGAGATGCATTGGATACTCGGCTCATTCAAAAGGAAGGTGTTGTCACCATGTGCTTATTGGAGTCAAGCTAGGATGATCAATGAACTACTTTCTACCTTCAATTGGTATCTACTACATCCTTCCAATGCTATCTCGGTAACAAGTATCATCATCTACTACATGCACACATTATTGCATCAATCGTGTGTAGATTGTATCATGGCATGTTATTCTTTCTTTCTTGTGATACTTGTTTCCTTTCTCAAAACATCCCAACAATGATCTCCTTTTGCTAGTTGTGATGTCTTTGATGGTTGTGTGGTAGGAATTCATTTATATACAATAAGACCATATCTAGACTTGGACTATGCTTCCAAGCACATATCTTATTTGTATATGTATGACTTCCTTTTGGATATCTTGTTCCTTTGTGTTGTAACTATTTAGGGTGTACATCCTTCTTTGTAGATATATATCATCATGATTTCGTCTACCTAAAACCTTATACACTTGAGAGAAATTACATCTCTAGATGATTTCCTTTCTTTCACGTCCACCTTGTCTTTCTTATGTTATTTCTTTGGTGGCTCTGTGAAAGCTTTTGCCTTGAGTGCGTGTCTTATCTCGTTGCATCTTGATGCACTCTTGTGTGGTGAAGATTATTTACCTCATGCTTGTCTTGACGAGGCTTTTGCCATCTTAATTGGTATCCTCTGTCTTGATGATGCTTATGTTTTCTATCTTCACCTTGGGTTGTCACAAGTGTTGGTTATTCATTTTGCATATTTAGTGTTCTTGTGAACCCATTTGCTTAGTTGTGTGTGAGAATTAAAGGCTTTGCACCATGTATCTCATTCATTCGAGACTATGTTGATGCTTATGCTCATCCGTATATTAGTCTTCTCATGTGCTTTGCCATGACTCACACACATCATTTTGGTTGAGCCTATTCTTAAGTTGCCTCTTTTACATGTTGCTCAACCATGTGTTTGTTGCAAGTGCTAGGCTTAGTTTTCTTTATGCTCACTTGCACTTGTTGTTTGTTTCTGCTGATTTTGGGGGAGCTATGATCCTATTTTGTGCACTTTGTATCCAAATACAAAAATTATTATGTGTGCACAAATCATGGGGAGCTTCTCTAGCTTATTTAGAACACTCCTTTGCTCATATCATAATATCCTTCATTCATGTGGCTCATAGGATCTTTTGTCTAGTTGGTTCAATTGATATCCTTTGATTGCTTGCTTCAATTGGTATCTTTTGATTGCTCGATTTCTTGTTTCTCTCTTTGTTATGTCCTTGTGGCATATCATTATTTTGCAATCTTTGGGCCTCAATATAGTTTGTCTTCCTCCAAGTATTTATCATTGGATATGTGTATTGCATTCCACTCTCTTTTTGAGAGATACACAATTTATGGAGGAACACTCTTTATATTGGCCTTCTAAGCTTTTCACCCATTTTGGCAATTGATGCCAATGGGGGAGGAGTTTCAGAAAGTTTTGTGGAGAAGTCTTCAGAGTTTTCTCCTTGCTTTGGTTTTGGTTCCTAAGCATTTGCATCCCATTCTCATGCATCATTGGTTGTTGCATTGCATGGTGATGCATAACTCCATGTATAAACTCTCTTGAAAGTGATCGTCATCAATTACCAAAATGGGGGAGATTGAAATAACATGCGGTGCCCCCATGTTTGGTTTTGGTAATTGATGAAAATCTCTATGGACTAATGGTTGCCTTGATTTATATTTGAAGGTTTTGTCCATAGGCTTTTCTTGAAGTCCATGTGTTGGTTTCAAGGAGTTTATGAGTTGACCAAGGTGCTATTAAGGAATTATCCAAAGATTGGTCATGTGAGTGTTGAGATTATTGCAAGCATGTCTTGAAGAAAAAGATTCTGTGATCATTCATGTTTACCTTCAAGACCTCATCCAAATGAAGAGAGTTGGAAAGATTCAAGGTTGATCAAAACTAAGTCAAGAATGAATCAAGTTGATCAACTCACAAAGCGTAGAAGATGTACCGAGAGCGATCAAGTGATCCCATGGTATGGTAAGCATTGTCCATTGCACTTTGTGTACTAACCCATGGTCTATGTGAGAGTTCTATGTGGGGTTAGGTACATGTCCATGGGCTTGCGTCAAGAGGAAGATATCATACAACCCATGGAAAGGATGACATCAAGTGGTGATCGTCATCGAGATTGCCGTGTGCAAGTTCAAGTGGAGCATCACGAAGAGATCAAGTGCTTGAATCTTGCCATCCATTGTGGTGTCAACGGACTTGTGAAGATGTGTCGAAGAGTGGCTCAACCATAGTGGACTATGGGGGAGCAATCATCTAGTCTTCATCGAGCCAACGCAATCAAGAAAGGTGGTACAACTTGAGGGAGTCAAGATCTTCCTCATCTAGCTCAAGTGGACATGTGCAAGGCAAAGGTTTTCCCTTGATATGTTTTCTATTTTACCGGTCTCATGGTGGTAGTTGGTAGACCGGGTTATAGGATCGTTTGCCGTACTATCAAGGGGGGCTCTCAAGTTGGTAGCTTGATCATATCGTTAGTAGAGAGCTCAAACCATTGCATCCTTGCATCATGTTTCTTGGTTCTTGTTTGGTTCTCTTTGTGAGTCTTAGAGCTTATGGTCATCTTGATGACAATCTTGAGTTCATCGAACGGAGTTCGCTTGCGTCTTCTATGATGTTTTCGGTGTTGGAGGTTTTACCGGTCTTATACGAGGAATGGTTCTCACCATTTTCTTATGGGACTTTTCTAATTTGCTTCTTATTGATATTTATTTAATGATTGTGTTAGCCCTTGTCTCTAGCTTTCCAAAAAACTTGGTTTCATCGAATTCGGAGTCCGTTTGCAAAAGTTGTGGCAGTTTTGGTGTTATGAAAAGGCTGCAGCGGTACTACCGCGAATTGGAGCGGATGTAATTTTTTACTACTGCTCCAGAGCGGTACTACCGCGGCTCCTACAGCGGTAGTACCACTCCGGACAAAAAACTCGTCCCAAGTCCTGCGGTGGTAGGCCCGGATGTAATTTTTTAGTACCGCTCGCAAGCAGTAGTACCACTACCCTTAGCAGTAGTACTGCTACCCCTAGCGGTAGTACCGTGAGGTCAAGCGGTACTACCGCTCTGATGGTTCTTCTGGCCTTTTTGCCTCCTCGCTGTTGTGTTTCAAAGGGGTACTACCGCCCTAGCCGTAGTACCGCTCCTTGGAGCGGTAGTACCGCTCTGTGCGGGCTGTGAGCATAACAGTTGGATTTTTCCCACCTATAAAAGGGGGTCTTCATCCCCATTGAACCTTATCCTTTGAAGCTCATGTTCTTCCCCCATTGTTGACCTTCTTCGAGCTTGCTAACTCTCAATCCCTCCATGGATTATTGCTAGTTTTTGAGGGAAAAGAGAGAGGAGATCTAGATCCACATTTCCACCAATCACTTTCTCCTCTATGTGAGGGGAACCCATTGGATCTAGATCTTGGAGTTCTTGGTGTTCTCCTTCTTGTTCTTCCTCTCATCTTCCTCCCTAGCATTAGTTGCTTCGATGGGATTTCAGAGAGAAGGATTTGGGCAATTCGTGTGCCCTTGCCATTGCATTTGGTGCATCGGTTTCAGTTCTCCATGTGATACGTGGAAGTTACAAGTTGAGAAGCTTATTACTCTTGGGTGATTGGTACCCTTGAGCTTGTTACTCTTGGGTGTTTGGACACCCTAGAGCTTGTTCCTCTTGGGTGCCTTGGCGCCCTAGACGGTTGGTGTTGTTCGGAGCTCAATCATTGTGGTGTAAAGCTCCGGGCAAGCGTCCGGGTCTCCTATTAGGTTGTGGAGATTGCCCTGAGAAATTTGACAGGTACCGGTGACCGCCCCCAAGGGTTGCCAAACTGTACGGGTTCGGTGACCGCCCCCAAGGGTCGCCATTTGTACGTTTTCGTTGACCTCCCTCAAGGGTCCCTTAGTGGAATCACGACATCTTGCATTGTGCGAGGGCGTGAGGAGATTACGGTGGCCCTAGTGGCTTCTTGGGGAGCATTGTGCCTCCACACCGCTTCAAACGGAGATTAGCATCCGCAAGGGTGTGAACTTAGGGATACATCGTCGTCTCCGCGTGCCTCGGTTATCTATTACCCGAGCCCTTTACTTATGCACTTTACTTTGTAATATCCATATTGTTGTTTGTCATATATCTTGCTATCACATAGTTGCTTATCTTGCTTAGCATAAGTTGTTGGTGCACTTAGGTGAGCCTAGTTGTTTTAGGCTTTGTGCTTGACAAATTAACCGCTAGGTTTATTCCGCATTTGTTCAAGCATAAACTGTAATTATTTTAAAGCGCCTATTCACCCCCCCCCCCTCTAGGTGACATCCTCGATCTTTCAACAGTCAGTAGGGACGACATGGTCCTCAGTTGAACGCCGAAATCCATGTCATTTAAACAAGCAGACGAGATAGTGAAATTCCAAGGACACCCGACAGACCTGAATAAAACGGCATCCATCAGAGCACAACTGGACCCCATAGTTGACGAAGCGCTACGCGCGTTTTTACCTGAAAACTGGAACATATTCGCCTGGCACCCTTCGGATATGCCAGGCATCCCACGGAGGCTGGCGGAGCACAACTTGAACATCATAAAAGGCTTCAAGCCAGTCAAATAGACACTGCGTTGATTCTCCCAACCCAAACGACATACCATGGTTGAAGAATTGGCAAATCTATTGGAGGACGGATTCATCCATGAAATTAAATATCCTGAGTGGGTAGCAAATCTGGTCATGGTACCCAAGAAGGACAAGTCCTGGCGGCTCTGCGTTGACTTCAAGGACCTAAACAAGGCCTGCCCCAAGGATCCCTTCCCCTTACCTCGCATAGATTAGATCATCGACGCCACTTCCAGACACTACTCACTATGCTTTCTCGACGAATATTCTGGATATAACCAAATAAAGATGAAGGAGTCCGACCAAGATGCAACTGCATTCATCACCCCCTATGGGCCATTCTACTTCAACATGATGCCTTTCAGGTTAAAAAACGTTGGAGCCACATACAAATACATGATTCAAACATGCCTGGAAAACCAAATCGGCAAAACAGTTGAGGCATATGTAGACGATGTGGTCATTAAGACCAAAAAAGTTGACCAACTCATGGATGATCTTCGCCTGACCTTTGAAAAATCTACGGGCTTATGATATACGGCTCAACCCGGACAAATGCATCTTCGAAGTCCCCGCCGACAAACTGCTCGGATATGCTAGCCGGACTGGGGCAGGGGTGTAACATCCCCCATAGGCGACAATATCCGGTACATTCTATAGATCATGTACATGGATTCCAATAACACGGTCGAATACGAGGCACTGTTGCACGGTCTTCGGATGGCAACGGCGATGGGTGTTCGACGGCTAGAGGTGCGAGGATATTTGAACCTCGCCATCTCCTAGGTCAACGACGAATTTGATGACAGAGACCCGAAAATCACGGCCTACAAAAACGCCGTCCTCAGGATGTTAGCCTGATTCGAGGGTCTAGAATTCCATCATGTCTCTAGAGACATAAACCAAGCCACAGATGTCCTTGCCCGCATGAGCGCCAAGCGCAACCCAGCCCTAAAAACACCTTTCTAGAAAGGCTCTTCAAGCCATCCGTGGTACGGCAGGGCAGGGCTAGTGAAACCTCAATCAATGAGCCAGCCTAGATTGTCCCCCCAAAAATCAAGCCAGATGACTATATCATCGGGGGCTCCGCACTCCAAGAAACACCTTTGGCCCACGAGATCGTGGCCATAATCGCCCCATGGACCGAGCCCTTGCTTGCCTGCCTCCTGCGACAGGAACTCCCCGATGATCAGATAGAGGCGCGATGCATAGTCTGACGCTCTAAAGCGTACAAGGTTCATGACGGCGAGCTCTACAAAAAGAGCACTATGGGGGTCCTTTAGAGGTGCATCTCTGAAGAGGAGGGGCCGCAGCTTCTCGCTGAGATACATGCCAGCATGGGCGGCCACCATGCAGCAGCTCGAGCCCTAATCAGTAAGGCATACCGAGCAGTGTTCTTCTGGCCCACAGCTCGCGTGGATGCACGTACGCTAGTCCAACATTGCGTGGGGTGCCAACTATTTGCCAATCAAAGCCATATGCCCCCACAACTCTACGGACTACACCGATAACCTGTCCATTTGCAGTCTGGGGCTTCACATGGTTGGACCACTTAAAGGGGGGACCAAGAAAAAGAAATACCTACTGGTTATGGTTGATAAATTCACTAAGTGGATCGAAGCAAAACCGGTAACCTCTACAGAATCTGAACAAGTTGTTGACTTCATATCTAGTGTCGTACACCGTCATGGTGTTCCCCACCACATAATCACCGATAATGTGTCTAATTTCACTGCCCAAGAGGTTAAAGATTGGTGCACTAAGATGGGCATAAAGCTCAACTACGCTTCGGTGTACCACCCTCAAACTAATGGGCAGGTAGAGCGAGCAAATGGACTAATTATGAGTGGCATAAAACCTCACTTAATCCCTTCACTTGAAGAATCAAATTGCCACTGGGTAGAGGAGCTGGACTTCGTCCTATGGGGGCTGCGCACCACTCCTAATCATTCAACATGATATACCCCGTTCTTCATGGTGTACGGTGCCGAAGCAGTCCTACCATGTGATTTGATCCACGACGCACCTAGAGTATGCATGTACGAAGAGAAGAAGGCTGAGCTAGATCGGCAGGAAGGCCTGGATGCCTTGGAAGGAGAGCACGACATCGCGCATGCACGCTCCGCATTTTATCAACAGCAAGCACGACACTACAAGAATTGGGAGGTTCAGGTGAAGGCATACAACATGGGAGAGCTCGTCCTCCACCTCCCTGAGAAGCAAAAGCACAAGCTTTCACCCAAATGGAAGGGCCCCTTCATTATAGATGAAGTGCTCGCAGGAGGGGCGTACCACCTCTGCAGCCCGTCAGATAACCGCCTCAAACCCAACCCGTGGAATGTCACTCAACTTCGGCATTTCTATGCCTAGTCCGGCTTCGTCATCGACGCTCCTTGTTTTTTGTTCGTTTTTATATATTTCCTTGACTTACTCTTGGAGCTTTAGCCTCCCAACCTTGAGTTCAGATAAACTGTAACACGACAGGTAGCCACTATATACATCTTCGGATGCACTACCCAGCTTTACCTGGGGGCTTCATTTAAAGCGGCCAATTACAATATTCTTCTCACAACCTTGTTTATGTTGTGTGAATTAATGTCCTTCCCATTCCTCTCAAGCCATCATATGCACCTATTTTACTTATGTCCTTTGCCAAGCTGGGTTGCCTGGCTCCCGTGTTTACCCCTACATTTCTGATTGTTCGACTAGAGAGTAAAGGGAGCACCTCTACGATTGTTATGCCTTGGTAATCCGGATAGGTACCTCAGACGGGTGAAGCCGAAACCTAGCGTTCTTACAGAAAATAATGGGTCGGCCTCCAGGGAAGTGAAAATAAACAAGCTCTAGCCGCCAGCCCACTATTCTTGGTTCCTAAAAACCACGAACATCCACGTGTCACCGGCATCCAGACTCATGGCTTATGGTCAACACACCACACCCGAAGAAAGGAACCCTTGGAGGAACTATTTTCTTTGGAGATGTTTCTTACGTTACAAAGTAATATAACATAGCTCGCTACGCGCATTTTGTGTGTTTGCACAAAATGGCCGGATTCCCTGGTTACTAGAATTATCCCCTGTTCATTAGAGTATATAGTACAGAACACTCCCCGGTCACTAGCCGGAGAGGCGGAAGCTGATGGCCAGTTAAGCCAACATTTACTGCAGATCGAGATGGCTCGATGTAAAGTGCATGGATACATAGAATCACACACCCAACTCTTTATCAATACAATCTATCAAACTTTCCAAAGCACATTCTCGTTGAGAGTACCGCGCGACAGGCATTACTTGGTCATATACTAAGCTAAGAGGTATTTCCTGCCCATCCGGCTCCATCGGTCCAACTCGAGCCATATGTTCAGGATCGAGTTTGGTAAACTGGGTCTTCACAGCAGGCCAATTTCTTCCATAATTCAAAGCGCCACCTTGCCCCCTTAAAGTGGCTAGCTAGCTCCGCCATACTCTTTGGCGGTGCTTCCAGCGGCCATAATGCCTTAACCATGATTTTCATGGCCTTCTGGGCCCTCTCGTATGCTTTGATGAGCTCCTTCAAAAGGTTCCCACTAAAGGAACCGACCTCCTCTTTTGGCAGTCCTGTCAAGAGACCTAGCAAACAGGGGCAACATGTCTTCCAAAATATTGTGACCATCCACAATGTGTGTAATATTGAATTCGTGACCTACAGAATATGCCACCTTTCAGCTTCTGGTTCTCCTCCAAGGCTTGCGCCAACTAAGATTTTAAACCCTCGATTTCTTCAGCTTTCCCCTGATTTTCCGCCTTGAGCTCATTCTTCTCCTCATGACTTCACATCAGCATTCGTTTGCTAGCCTCCAGTTCCTTCCGCAATTGGATTACGGATGCGGTGGCTACGGGAGAGCATGGTGTTAATACATAGAAAAAGCCATACAGCTTTCTAATCATTCTAAAGCTTTTCTACTTACCAGAAATTTCACTTGCAGCTTTCTTGGCCGTGTCCAGTTCGGCTTTAGTATTGACCAGTTGCGTCCGGCTCAGCTCAAGGTCTTCGGACAACTTGTTATTCTATTCCCTCATGGCCTACAATATCAAGATAAATCATATCCTTAACTCGGCCGTCCCGCCCAAATTAAGGCTTGGGGGCTACTAGCTTAGGGATTATGATATGCTCTTAAGCTATTTAAATCTCGCACCTGCATTTTCCAGAAAAAGACTAGCAATCCCTTCAAGCCCTTTTTGGGCCGCTCCAGGGTATGCGTCCATCGAATTAAATGCATTGAATTCCTAGTCGGTGAAGGCATCATGACATAAGGATTCCCTCTAGCAGCGGTGATTCATCACACTCTCAACTTCGGAGTTGGTAACTAAAACATCGTCGGGATCCTCTGGAGGTGCACCAGCAGCTAAGTGTTCGGCAGGGGCCTCAGCCTGTTTCGAAGGCCCAAGATTGGAACCACACCTTGGCATGCCTAGGGACTCTTCGGATTGGCGCGGTGGTACTCTTCTTCTTCAAAGCTAAGCGAAGATTAGAAGAAAGGCATTAAGAATGAATCTTTGCATGGTCCTGAACACATTACCTCTGAGTCGAGGGAGAGGTTGTTTCCACTATGGTGGAGGCCTCTTGCTTGGATCCCCCATTATGGGCCGAGGTCAGCATAGTTCGCTCTCCTCCCATGACTGTTCGGCGCGTAGTACGTCGACCCTTGGGAGTAGAAGTCAGCACAGTCGGGATGGTGCGGGACGAGTGCCCTATTGGGGAAGAGGTCTTCCTTTCACTTACACTGGAGGAGGGAAGAGCCCCGAGGTGGTCGACCGTCAAGGAAACCTTGGTGTCGTCAAGGATTTCCTGGTAAAAGACCCCCGTCTTCAAAATCAATTGACGTCTTCGGATCGTCATGATACCCTGGGTCGTCATCACGGGAATAACTCTCCGGTTGAGGGGAGGGGCAATGGACGGACTCGACTTGACGCCTCCAATCCTCTCTGAACTAAAGACAAAGGACTGAAGCTTACCCAGTCTGTCGGATTGTAGCCAGAGCAACCCTCCCAGATACTCAATCCAGCAAAATCTTCCTCCTCTCCTTTAAAGAGGTCGGCTAGTATTTTGGCCATAGCTGCCCAATTGTCCGGCCCTTGCCTCTTGTAGCGGGCTGCGTCACTGGTCCTGTTGTAGCACCATAAAGGATGCCCCCTCTGCTGAAGGGGTTGTATGCACCGGGATATGGCAACGACCATCATTTCTATCATGGTCAGTTTGCTATGGGCCAGCAGTAGAATCTTGGTGGCCAAAAGGTGCACCTCTACGCTGTCTAGTTGGGAAGGAATCTTGGGTCGCCAGTTGAACCGCTTCTATAGTGGGGCACTTGAGTGTTCGGGTATCCCCCTCCGGACTAGGTTAGAGAGGGGAACATCTTCAATATAGAACCACTGTGAGGTCCATTCCTCAGAATCTTTTCATGCGGTCCCGATGGGATACCTTGTCCGGGCTATGCGCCATACCTCTGTTCTGCCTACTTCGAACATTGACCCTTTACGAGTATGAGGGACAAGGCATAAGTGTTTTCTCCACATATCAAAGTGGGCTTCGCAGCTTAGGAATATCTCGCAGAGGGCCAAAAAACCAGAAATATGCAGTATGGATCCTGGGGTGAGGTGGTGAAGTTGGATCCCATAGAACCCTAATAAACCGCGTAGGTGAATGGGAAAGGCGAGGCCCCATAGAAGGAAGGGCATGAAACATACCCTCTCTTCCTTGCTTGGAGCTGGGAAGTTCCCGACGAACGCTTTTCCATCCACAGAGATCATCTAGCGTGAACAGAAATAAGATCCACGACAGGAAGGTATCCTTGCATCTGTAGATTACACAGTTGTAGGCGTGAGATGGAGCAGCTCGCCCAGTCGCTTGGAAGGGGACCGTGAGGTCGTGAAGAAGGGCCTGGGGCATCGTCCATGGGGCCTAAAAATTTCTCAGGCATGGGCTTCTGGGGGAGGGGGGACGGGTCAGCCTTTCCCAGTCCTTTTGGATCTATAAATAGGAAATTCGTCCTAAGTTGAAAGGACGAGTCTGCGAAAAAGGGGGCATTGGGACGTTCGCCTTCTAAAAAGGTGCACCACAGTCAAAGTTTGCCCTCGCCCTAAAGAAAAGCATTAACTCTGATGGCCCCACTGCGTTTTGGTGAAGTTCTCGAAATCTGGATTATCCAAACCGGTCTAGCACGAATACAGTATTGATCTAGACTATGCAGGGTGGAAAACCTCCGATGTTAATCTGGATTTCACTGTAGTATTCGGTGATGGAACGCCGCTCCGAACGATACGAATAAAGGTGAAGAACTCACCTCGCAAGACAAAGATTTGAAGCACGCCAGATGGTGATCCCCAGTGTTGGAGGCTAGTTTGGGGGCTACTGAGGGAGTCCTGGATCAAGGGGTCCTCGGTCCGCCGACCCATTGCTTGTGGGCCGGACTGATGGGCTGTTGCGAAGCCGAACTAGGGCATGGACCCGTGATCGGGCGGGAGATCTTCAGAGTCGTGGTGTGCCCTCCAAGTCAAGAATAGCATGATCTTTCCTTTGTTGTAACCGATTACATGTAACTCTAACCCTACGGGTGTCTGTATAAACCAGAAGGTTTTAGTCTTTAGGGCTAGAGAAACATCTATCACCCCATCGACCTAGGGTTTAGCTCACCTGATATCGAGGTACATCGACTTTGTAACCATATCGTACACATCAAATACAATCAAGCAGGACGTAAGGTTTTACCTCTTCGAGAGGGCCCAAACCTGGGTAAACGCCGTGTTCATCGTCTCTTGTTCATGATTGATCCTATATCCACAGCTCAGGACCCCCTACCCGAGATCCACTGGTTTTGACACTGAAACCTCCCTAACTAGATCTAGCCATGTCAAGGAGTAATCTTTGTCCACTTTTGATCACTCGCTAGGTTTGTGGCGACACGGATCGACCTCATCACCGTGCTTGATCTCTATATTGAGATAGGTGAGTAAAAATTTGTGGTTTTACAAGAAGGGAAATATGTGTGTGTGTGTGTGTGCGCGATATGACCTAATCGGGTGATATGATGGAAATTGTGCGTGTGACATGAGTTGCTTCCTAATTGTGCTAGAGTCGCCTATGTTTAGCCGTAATGTCAATTTATTTTTGTTTTGGCGAATTTCAGGTTAACTCTATATGTCCTATTTTTAGGGAAGGTCATGCCGAATTTTTGTATGACTTTGCTGCATGCTTGCATTTTTATAATCAATTTGCTTATTATTACCGTGCAGGAGATCATGATGGTTAGTGGAACGATGGTGGAAAGGTGGTCGGGCAGCAGTGCAGGACATGAATGAAAATAACTAGAGAGAGATTTTATGTCTGTGCCGAAGATGCAAAGGAGGAGTTTGGCTTTACCCCTATAAGGATGGTCGTTTGAAGGCGCACCTGCTCATGACTGGTTTCATGGATGGCTATACTCGGTGGATAATTGAAGAAGACGATGATGAGGACGCCAACGGGGCAGCCAATGACGACACGGGTTCAGACGAAAAGAAGATCGATAATGGCAGCGGAGAAGGGGCCAGACATGGCAGCAGAGAAGAGGTCGGACATGGCGGCGGAGAAGACGTGGACACGCTGCAACTTTCGTTGCTACTAAGTTCAATTGTGCAGGACCCTCATGTTCGAGACCTTCTTTGCAAGAAGACGAGTACCGACAGAGCTGCTTCTAGAGAGGAGGCCAAGCTGGAGCAACTAGAGGTAGACTCGAACACTCCATTGTATGATCATTGCGATCCCGAGGTGACCCTCTTCTAAAGATGAAGGCTAAAAACAAATGGACCGATATAAGACTTAATTAGCTTCTCAAGTACCTAAAGAAGGTTCTTCTTGTGGGGAATCTATGTCCTACTAGTGTGGATGAGGCCAAGAAGATCGTGTGCCCTCTTGATCTGTCGCACATTAGATACCATGCATGCATCAAAGATTGCGTCATTTATCAGAAGGAGCACGCGGAAAAAACCAGCTGCCCGGTGTGCAATGCTTCTCGATACAAGAAGGCCGACAAGAAATCTCCCCAGAAAGTCCTATGTCACTTACCAATCACTTCCATCTGCAATGTTATTTCGTAGATCCTAAGGAAGTAAAGCTCATATGTTGGCACATGGAGAGGAAAAAGACCGACGATGGAGATGATCCGAAGCTGAGACACCTTGCGGATGCAAGCGAGTTCAGAGTGTTCAAAGGCTAATAACGATATTTCATAGGTGATGCAAGGAACATCATGCTTGGCGCGAGTACCGATGGCATGAAACCGTTTGGCAACCAGGACACCAACCATAGCACATGGACCGTGTTTGTATGGATGTCGAACCTTCCCCCTGGTTGTGCATGAAGTCAAAGTACATACACATGAGCATGCTAATTCAAGGGCTGAAACAACCGGGAAATAATATTAATCTGTATATGAGGCTACTTCAAGAGAAGTTAGAAATGTGATGGAAAACACTGGCCAAGACATGGGACGCCAGAAAAGGCGAGTATTTCTATATGAGAACCACGCTGATGACAATGGTGCACGACTATCTTGGTTACGGATGTGTCATAGGCCAGGTGTGCCACGGATATTGGGATGCACGTGGTGCACGGATGATACGATGTCTCAGCAGCTAGCAAAAGATGGCGGGTCTAGGAAAATCATGTACATAGGGCATCAAAGATGGCTCATGAAGGATGAACTGTGGAGAAACAGTGGAGATCTATTCAATGGTGAGATTGAGCATCGAGGACCTCCACGTAAGCGGAGCGGCGTCAAAATTGATGAGCTATTGGAAAACTAGGAACAGTGCCCCATGTCGGGAAATACGGTGAAAAAGGCGCTGAAGCCGCGACTGAAGGTATGGAAAATGAGGTATGTTTTCTGGGACTTGGATTACCGGCCCAAACTCAACATGCCTCATTGCCTTCATCAAATGCATATCACAAAGAATGTCCTTGAGAACTTTCTTGCAACACTGATGAACATGCAGGATAAGACCAAGGATGGGCCGAAGGCAAGAAGAGACTTGGAAGATTTGAACATCAGGGCAGGTCTCCACATGCCGCCCCGTAAAATGTCAAAGGAGACGGAGACACAGGCGTGAGACAAGGGCAAAAAAGTGAATAAGAAGGAAGAGAATTATTTCCCCCTTCTTACTTTACCTTAAGTCTGAAGGAGATTGATCACCTCTAGAAGTGCCTTACGGGAATCAAAGTTAGTTCCGATTACTGTGGGAAGATAAGCAGATTTCTAGACACGAAGAAGAAAAGGTTCACCAACGACAATGCTGCAACTGAAAGATTCTACAGAAGGGTCGAGGAGATCTGGGAGCTTGACTACTCTAGACTGCATAGTGTGATGATGTTCCGTGTCAGATGAGCTAAGAATGTCAAAAGAGAAAACCGGTATTTCACTACCATGTTTATACCCGACACCAAGGGCGCTACCGTGAATGCCATCGCAAAAAATGAGCCATGCGCACACGCTAAGCACGTGAGAAAATGCTTATTCATAACCGACCGGAGCAATCCCAGCCATGTTGTCGTGAGGAGAGGCAAAAGGAACATCATCGGAATAGATGGAGTCGCCAACGAGGAAGACTACGACTAGTACGTCAATCCGATGAGGGAATATGATGATGACGATGAAGCATACGTCAAAAGAAGAATCAATACTACATTACCTACGAAAGATCGTACTCCATGGAAAAGGAAAAGTCACAACAAGGGGCTCAATTATTCAACAACGAATAAGAAGGGAAAGAAGCTCACTCAAAACCCAAAACGTCGACGCCGAGAAACCATGCATCATTTATATATATGTATGTATTTATTTTGTGTACGCACAAAATCGTTATCGGTCAAATGATGTGTAATATATATGCATGGTTCCGGCTCGGTCGCCTATTGGAAAACAAAAACGAGAAAGGAAAGAAGAAAATGAAAAGAAAAAAATAAAAGAAAAATACAAGGAATAGAAAAGAAAATGAAAAGAAAAAGAAAAAGGAGAAAGGGAAAAATAAAATGAAAAGAAAAAGGAAAAAGAGAAAGGAAAAAAGAAAATGAGAATAAAAGGAAATGGAAAAAGGAGAAAGGAGAAAGGAAAAAATGGTAGGAATAGCAGTAGCGTGGGTCCAGAGCTAACTTAGCTGTAGCGCGGTTTTGCGAAAAATGCGCTACTGATAAGTTAGCTATAGCGCTGGTCTAGACCCGTGCTACTGCTATTTTTTTTACTTAGGCAACGGCCGGGCTCCCTTCCTCCTCATTCCTCCCCCAAATCCCATTAGGCCCCTGCCCTTGCCACTGAAGCCCCTGCCTCATTGCCGCCTCACCTCGGGTCTCGTCGCTGCCTCGCCACCGTTTCCTCTGACCTCAACCTCCCCTTTGCCGTCTCCCCCGACCTCCACCTTCCCACTGTAGGCCCATCCTCTACCCTCCCCTCTTCTCTGTGTGTGTGTGTTGTGTGTGTGTGTGTGTGTCTACTGTATGAACCCTAGCTAGGTTAATTTGTGCAAGATTAGTGCCATACGAACCCTAGGTTAGTGCTAGATTAGTGGCATATGAACCGTAGGTTAGTGCTAGATTAGTGGCATATGAACCCTAGAGTTAGTGCTTGATTATGAACCATAGGTGCCATATGAACCCTAGGTTATTGCTATTTATTTATTTTTCGTTAAAGCAATTGTTGTTATTTAAAGAAAAAACAGAATTGTTGGTATTTAAAAAAACTTAGTTCAATCAATTGTTGCTATTTATAGAAAAACAGAATTGATTAACACTAGTTAGTATGAACCCTAGTTAATTAGTATGAATCCTAGGACAGATTATGTAGTATGAACCCTAGGTAGGATTAACCCCAGTTTGTATGAACCCTAGGTTTCAAATTATGACAGAAATTTAGCTAGGTTTCAAATTAGGACAGAAATTTAGCTAGGAGAAATCCTTCTTGCTACGTCTTGAGCTTGCGTTGGTTTTCCTCGAAGAGGAGAGGGTGATGCATCGTTAGTAGCATAAGTATTTCCCTCAGTTTTTGAGAACCAAGGTATCAATCCAGTAGGAGGCTCCTCAAAAGTCCCACACACGTACACAAACAAACAAATAACTCGCAACCAACGCAATAAAGGGGTTGTCAATCCCTTCACGACCACTTGAGAAAGTGAGATCTAATAAAGATAGTATGATAAGATAGATATATTTTTGGTATTTTATAATATAGATGCAAAAAGTAAAGATGCAAATAAAAGTAGATTGAAAGCAAATATGATAAGAGATAGACCCGGGGGCCATAGGTTTCACTAGTGGCTTCTCTCAAGATAGCATAAGTATTACGGTGGGTGAACAAATTACTGTCGAGCAATTGATAGAAAAGTGCATAGTTATGAGATTATCTAGGCATGATCATGTATATAGGCATCACGTCCATAACAAGTAGACCGACTCCTGCTTGCATCTACTACTATTACTCCACACATCGACCGACTCCTCCCTGCATCTAGAGTATTAAGTTCATAAGAACAGAGTAACACATTAAGAAAGATTGTCGGCGTTCTGGGAATGGGGGTACCCAGACATGCCTGCCTGCGGCCTGCGGCGTGGCTCAAGGAGTGGCCCAGTACGGCCCATCTTCATCAGCACATGCTCAAGGCCCTCGCGAGGGGCCAAGCCTCGCGGGGCGGACGACAGAAGGCTTCCTCAGGCACGGCCTCGTCAGGTTGGCTCGCGAGGAGGCGGAGAGATCAAGGCGGGGTACCTCACGAGGTGCCCGTGACACAAGCCATGACGACCAAGGCCAGGCGGGCACCAGGCGGGTGCCGGCCTGCGCAGAGTCCTTGTTTCCCTTTGGTGCAAAGGGGGCAAGCGCAGGCAAGGGTATCAAGCAAAGGCAACCATTTCGGTGCAACAAGACCAAGACCAGCAGGACGGCAGAATGGAGGTCATCGTGGAGCCCAAGCCAGCGTCATCGTCAGGGTCTTTGGCACTCAAGGACCAACTTTAGTCAAGATAAGTGTACTAGATGTTCCCCTTCAAAATGGCCAATTGTTGGCACCCTTCCCGCTCAATATTTGGGAAGAGGCCCGGGGCCTTCGCCTATAAATAGGACTAGCCACTCACAGGGTAGGGCATCTGGATCTGATCGGATCCGCATCCAAGAAATAAAGAGAGAGAGGTGACTGAACTCCCCTAGCAGTTCATCGCGCCAACCAAGAACAGACCCTCGCGAGGCTATTCTCCCCTTGTACTGTTCCTCATCAGCCTCAGAGGCAATCCACCACACCACAAACTGGAGTAGGGTATTACACCACAATGGTGGCCTGAACCAGTATAAATCTCGTGTCCCTTGTGTTGTTCTTCGTGTAGTTTAGATCCTAGCGAGGCGGGGAGACATGGGCAGGCTGGGGGTGTGATCTCCGCGTACACCCCAGTGTTCGAACCTCATGGGTCTGCCGGAACCTGAAATCCAACATTTGGCGCGCCAGTTAGGGGTGTGCCGGAATCTGCCTTCTGTTGCCTCGTGTTTTCACGCCCATCCCATCCATGTCAGACGCACGTCGTACCCGCGCCTAGCGCCGGGCCGCTCTCTCCACTCGCGTCGCCCAGATGTCCCCCGTCGGCAGGCGCCCCCGTCGTTCCCCGTCGCCTGCCGTCAATGCCGCCACGCTAGGCGGGGAACGAACAGCAGGCGTCATCCCTTCATCCATCAGTGCGGCGAGAAGGCCACTCCGTCACTGACTTCGGCCGGCTCCTCGTCCCACGCCCGTCGCGCTCCTGCGGACACGCACACCGCGCTGCTCCTGGCTCGGGAGCTCCTACACTACCGTCCTGTCAACGACCTCTACGACGAGTGGCTCGCCCGCATCACTGAGCTCGTCAGCGCCGCTGGGGGCTCCCCTGCACTGTCCCTCTCGTTGCACCACGCCCCGCCCTGCGCGGGCGACGAAGTTTCGGGGGCGCCTCAGCCGCCTCCCCCTCAAGAAGGCGCCTTGGCTCCAAGGCGCATGGCCCCTGGGCGGAACCCACTCCGTCCGGCACCAGCACAGCAAGAGAAGAGCTGCCAAGAGATCCCTCGTCCCTAGGAAGCCGCCCATGTGCTCCCCGCACCGGCTCGGCACGAGCGTGCACCTGCTCCGGCGCATCAAGACCTCGCGCTGCACTTGGTTGCAGCACACAGAGACCCGCAAGATCAAGCTCTCCATCACCAAAGGGCTCCCGCGGCCACCGCAGGCTGCCGTGCCTTCTCCGCCGAGCTGCGGAGCGTGGCCTGGCCGGGCAAGTTCAAGCCAGACCTGCCCCGAGCTATGATGGCACGGCTGACCCTGCTGAGTTCCTCTAGCTCTACGAGCTGGGCATCGAAGCCGCCAACGGGGACGAGAAGGTCATGGCGAACTGGTTCCCCATGGTGCTCAAGGACGGCGCCCGCACCTAGCTCCTGAACCTGGCTCCTGGCACGATATCCTCCTGGGACGAGATGCACACCCGAGTCATCGCCAACTTCCAAGGCACCCGCGACCGGCCCCCGGCCATGAGCGACTTGCGCCGCATCAAGCAGCAGCTGGGAGAGACCCTGCAGAAGTTCATCCAGCGCTTCAACAGCGCTTGCCTTAAGATCCCCAAGGTGTCTGAGGAGGCCATCATCTCAGCCTTCTCCGACGGCGTGCGTGACGTCAAGATGAAGGAGGAGCTCGCGATCCATGAAGACCTGTGCACCTCCCTGGAGCTGTTCAATCTGGCGACCAAGTGCGCTAGGGCTGAGGAAGGGCGCCTGTCCCTCCTCGAGCTACCAGCTGTTTACCCAGAAGAGAAGAAGCCCAAGACCAAGGACGTGAAGCGCAAGGGGCCTACCGTGCTTGCAGCAGAGCCAGACACCAAGCGAGGCAGGGATCAGCCTGAGTCATCCAAGGGCAGCCGGTACTGCGTGTACCATGACCTCCACACCCACAACACCAACGAATGCAAAGAGCTCAGGGCCGTGCGAGACGTGCGTGCCGGCCGATGCCCCGAGTGCAGTGACAGGGGCTATGGCCGAGGAGGAGGAGGATGTGGAGGACGATGGGAAGACCGTGGCCCTCGCCAAGGGTGGCGTGACCGACCTTGTGAGGACCGCTGGCGGGAACAGCCTCGTGAGGGAGATTGGAGGGACCCACCTCGCGAGGGGGGTTGGAGGGATCAGCCTCGCGAAGATCGCCCACAAGGCAATGCAGGCCTCCCTCCTCTGCCACCACAACCAAGGAGGAACGAAGACCATCACCAGGACGAGGGGGCTGGAGGCTTCCAGGAGCCACGCGCAATCGCTTGCATCTTGGGCGGCGCACAAGCCTCGGCCTCTCAGCGCATCTTCAAGCAGTTTGCTCGCGAAGTGAACACACTCCTCCCCAAGCTTGAGGCCACACGCCCTCTCTAGTGGTCAGCATGCGCTATCATGTTCAGCTCAGCGGATCAGCTCAAGTGCGCGGCCACAGCAGGAGTCCTCCCTATGCTTTGCTCCCCAATCATCAGCGATGTGCAAGTCACCAGGACCCTCATTGATGGCGGAGCGGGGCTCAATATCCTATCCGTCGAGACGTTCAACAATCTCCAAGTGCCATACAATCAGCTGCAGCCAACCAAGCCTTTCTCAGGAGTCACTGATGGTTCCACGGTTCCGATAGGGCAGGTCCGCCTTCCTGTTACCTCCAGGAAGCGCGACAACTACCGCACCGAGCTCATTGACTTCGACGTCGCTCACATCCGCCTGCCGTACAATGCCATCCTCGGGTACCCAGCCCTGGCCAAGTTCATGGCCGTGACCCATCACGGCTACAATGTCCTCAAGATGCCAGGAAGCGGCGGAGTCATCACTGTGCCTTGTGAAGAGAGAGATGTTGTGAGTTCCCTGGAACGTGCCTTCCAAGCCGCATCAATTGAAGACCCAGATTACAAGAACGGGAAGCCTCCGAGGCTGCTCCTAAGAAGAAGAAGACATCGCCTGGCCCAACCCCTCGGGAGGCAGGCCCCTCAGGGTCCGCGCCCGTTCAGGGGACAACTCCTTCTGTCGCATAGGGAGGCGCGCCCGGTGCCCTCCTCGAGCAGGGCTCGGGGGCTCTCTTCAGGAGGGCCATCGACTTTGCTAAGATTACGAGGGAGGCGCTCGGGCACAACATGGAGGCATGCTTCAATGCACGTTTCCCTCAGGAGGAAGCAAGGCAAGGAGGGCCAAACCCTAAGGAATTCATCAGCAAGATCATTCAGGAGCTGCAGGAGTCAAGAGTCATGAGTGGCAGCCGCCGCTTGCCCGCCGTAGCTCCCCATCCAGGCGAGGATGGTGGGCTGCGCATCTGCATCGACATACCAGGACTCAACCGAGACGCCTCTCAGGAGCGCCTCTGGCCCTCCCGCGTGGGGCGCTGCGAAGGCCCACCCCACAGCTATGTTCGCATGCCTTACGGCCTGCCGAACGCGACTGCTATGCGTCAGCGCCTCATGAGGAGCATGTTGGAGGCTCAGGTGGTCAGGCATTCCGCAGTCCTGGCGGAGATGGAGATGGTCCGCGAGTTGCCGCCAGCGCCTCCGGAGCCTCCCGAGGCCCCTGGGCCTGGGGGCTCGTGAAGATCGTCTCCCGCAGCACACGCTGTTTGCTACTTCAGCATCCCTCCATCTTCAGCATCATCAGGTGACATCCTTCGAGTTTCATTTTCATCTGGGAGCGCCCCCCAGGGGTGCATCATTCCCAGGCCGCGTGGGTCCGTCCCTGCGGCATGTATCCCTTTTTAGTTCATGTTTTTAGCTTACTTTATCGGGGGCGCCCCTCGGGCTGCATCATCCCCAAAGTCGCTCGGGCCCGACCCAGCGGTGATCGCCTCTTTTTGCGTCTATCTAAATGGATTTGCTCCTTCATGGCTAACGTTCTTGACCTAATCGCCCGCTCGATTGACACCAACTGATGGAGCTGCTCCCTCATGGCATGATGCTTGCGCATAGGTCCGTCCCTGCAACGTCGACAAACCTGGACGGCTGAGCTCTGGCCACGGCAACCCTGTAGGGCGCCACCTCACCAAGCCTTCAGTGCCTCGTCACCCTCCGAAAGTAGCCAGCAGCTGGCCGGCAGTTGTAACGGCAAACCCTCGCTTTTCTCATGATGAACTCGCAGGATCGTTTTAAGGAGCAGCGTCCGGCGAGGCCTCGGCGGCGTCTCCTTCGCTCTCGTCCACGCGAACCGCTTGCACGTTAAAGGGGGGGTACCTGAGCATCGCGACTCATGGGCTCTTACCGGCTCTCCATCCCTCACCCTCTGGCCTTGTCCACGGCATCGCGAACTGGCATACCAACGACGGCTGAGTCCGCTCGAGGGCTGGGACCTGAGGACGTAGAGCACGAAGGGGAGCTAAGGCGAGAGGAAGGAGGCACGTGGGGACCTTGCCAGGAAACTCCTCGGATGTCAACGCGCAGGCCCGGCTCCGCGCCAAGGAGTGATTTCTGACCCCCGAGATAAGTCATCCCCCGAAAACACTAGCCATCGCAGCACCAACCTCGCACCCAGTGCAGTTCCGTTTTTGGTGACATCGCACTCCTTTCTCCCCGAGCGATGGCTGCTTGAGCGCTAAAGGGGACCTCCTGATCATCGCGACTCAGGGGCTCTTACTGGACCCCGGGCCGCTCACCTCTTGGCCTTGACCACGGCATCGCGACCTGGCATGCCAGTGACGGCTGAAGCCTGCCTTGGGACCGGGACCTGTCAGCGCAGAGCGTCAAGTCCTCGCGAGGTTCGAAAGGAGGAACTAAGCTAAGACGGGACATGCACCCCTCACCACTTCATGATAAGGATCATATTAACAAATGGAACTACAACCACCTTACAAACCCCCGTGAGGTGTGTTCTTTGATTCCTCGCTGGCAACAAAAGGAGCAGATCCTAAAGAGTGCTAACTACACGCGCCTCCGCAAGTGATGCCATCATCAACAGTGGGCCGTCAGCCACCGGCGCCAACCCCATACAGATCAGCGGCGAGGCCGGCCCGACGAGCCCGCCCTGCTCCGGGAGCGACGCAAGCTCGGGGGCTCATAGCTGTCGTCGCTCGTCTCCGGGGTCGCGAGGAGCTCGGCGGAGTCGCTGGATCCTCCGACACCTCCGCTGCCTGAGGAACTGCTGGGGAAGCGGTTGACGAGCCTACCCGGGCGATCTCGCCCCAGCCACGGGTCAGGTAGACCCTGCCCGTAGCGACGACCTTGACCTCCGCTTCGGTCGCAGGGGCACTGCAGCCAGCATGCTGCAGCCAAAGCTCGATAGGCCCCCTCGGCGGGATCTCGAAGGCGAAGGAAGGAGGGAGGCGAATCCAAGACCGAGGAGGTGTGGTGGCGTGAAGCACGAGCTTGCGAGAAGAGCCCATTGCGTGAACTCCATGAGGAACGGAGCGCACCGCCGTGATCCGCCGGCGGTGACGGCGCCTCTGGCGATGCTGCTCGGCGCTAGCATCTTCAGGGCCCTCGATCCGGGAGTACAAGGGCAGCGGGAATCCCGGCGGCGGCCGCTCGAACCATGGCCTCGACACCTCCTGCCAAGCACCCCCTTCCCCGTGGCAAGAGACGAGCCGTTTCTTCGAAGGAAGCGGGACAGGACTCTCTCGGGGGGCCTTCCCCTTCTCTTCGGCAGAAAACCGACGGATCGGTGCCATTGGCGAAGGGAGGAGCAAGGACGAAGAGGAAGACGAAGAGTAGTGGGAAGAGATGGATTGGAAGGGCTCGCGCCGTTCCGTACATATAGCCGAGGGAGGCCAACCGTCGACCTCCACGATCACAGGTAATCATAACCCGTTTTGCATGCAGGGACTTGTCAAATCGTGCAGCTACCGAGGCGTCGTGGGGGAGCCAGGACGCCCACGTCCAATCAACCGCCACGTGGTGCCCAAGGCCACAGGCTATTGGGGCCCACGGCGCTTCGCACTTGCCTCTTTTCTTCTGTGCTAAGCCAAGTCCAAGCGCGCCTTGGCCCCGGAGGCTACTATCAGCGTTCTAGGAATGGGGGTACCCAGACTTGCCTGCCTGCGGCCTGCGGCATGGCTCAAGGAGTGGCCCAGTACGACCCATCTTCATCAGCACAGGCTCAAGACCCTCGCGAGGGGCCAAGCCTCGCGGGGCGGACGACAGGAGGCTTCCTCAGGCATGGCCTCATCAGGCTGGCTCGCGAGGAGGCAGAGAGATCAAGGCAGGGTACCTCACGAGGTGCCCGTGACGCAAGCCATGACGACCAAGGCCAGGCGGGCACCAGCCTGCGCAGAGTCCTTGTTTCCCCTTTGGTGCAAAGGGGGCAAGCGCAGGCAAGGGTATCAAGCAAAGGCAACCATTTCGGTGCAACAATACCAAGACCAGCAGGACGGCAGAACGGAGGTCATCGTGGAGCCCAAGCCAGCGTCATCGTCAGGGTCTTTGGCAGGCGAGGACCAACTTTAGTCAGGATAAGTGTACTAGATGTTCCCCTTCAAAATGGCCAATTGTTGGCGCCCTTCCCGCTCAATATTTGGGAAGAGGCCCGGGGCCTTCTCCTATAAATAGGACTAGCCACCCACAGGGTAGGGCATCTGGATCTGATCGAATCCGCATCCAAGACACAAAGAGAGAGGAGACTGACCTCCCCTAGTAGTTCATCGCGCCAACCAAGAACAGACCCTCGCGAGGCTGTTCTCCCCTTGTACTATTCCTCATCAGCCTCAGAGGCAATCCACCACACCACAAACGGGAGTAGGGTATTACACCACAATGGTGGCCTGAACCAGTATAAATCTCGTTTCCCTTGTGTTGTTCTTCGTATAGTTTAGATCCTAGCGAGGCGGTGAGACATGGGCAGGCTGGGGGTGTTATCTCCATGTACACCCCAGTGTTCAAACCTCAAGGGTCTGTCGGAACCCGAAATCCCACAAAGATGACATGATGTAGAGGGATAAACTCAAGAAATATTCTATAAACCCCATCTTGTTATCCTCGATGGCAACAATACAACACGTGCCTTGCAACCATTTCTGTCACTGGGTAAGGACACCGCAAGATTGAACCCAAAACTAAGCACTTCTCCCATGGCAAGAAAGATCAATCTAGTAGGCCAAACAAAACTGATAATTCGAAGAGACTTACAAAGATAACTCAATCATACATAAAAGAATTCAGAGAAGATTCAAATATTGTTCATAGATAAACTTGATCATAAACCCACAATTCATCGGATCTCGACAAACACACCGCAAAAAGAGTTTACATCGAATAGATCTCCACAAGAGAGGGGGAGAACATTGTATTGAGATCCAAAAAGAGAGAAGAAGCCATCTAGCTAATAACTATGGACCCGTAGGTTTGTGATAAACTACTCACAACTCATCGGAGGAGCAAGGATGTTGATGTAGAAGCTCTCCATGGTCGATTCCCCCTCCGACAGAGTGCTGGCGAAGGCTCCAAGATGAGATCTCGCGGATACAGAAGGTTAGGGTGGTGGAAATGGTGTTTTGTCCTGCTCGTGGATGTTTTCGGGGTACGTAGGTATATATAGGAGGAAGAAGTACGTCGGTGGCCGCCCGAGGGGCCCACGAGACAGGGGGCACGCCCTATAGGGGGGCGCCCTCCTATCTCGTGGGAGCCTCGACAGCTTCTTGGCTTGCACTCCAAGTCCTCTGGATCACGTCCATTCCAAAAATCACGCTCCCGAAGGTTTCATTCCGTTTGGACTCCGTTTGATATTCCTTTTCTTCGAAATACTAAAATAGGCAAAAAAACAGCAATATGGGCTGGGCCTCCGGTTAGTAGGTTATTCCCAAAAATGATATAAATGTGTAAAATAAAGCCCATAAACATCCAAAAGGGGTAATATAATAGCATGGAACAATAAAAAATTATAGATACGTTGGAGACGTATCAAGCATCCCCAAGCTTAATTCCTGCTCGTGCTCGAGTAGGTAAATGATAAAAAGAGAATTTTTGATGTGGAATGCTACCTATCATAATTCATAATGTAATTTTCTTTATTATGGCATGAATGATCAGATCCAAATGATTCAAAATAAAAGTTCATATTGATAAAAGAAATAGTAACACTTCAAGCATACTAATCAAAGTAATCATGTCTTCTCAAAATAACATGGCAAAAGAAAGTTCATCTCTACAAAATCATATAGTTAGGCTATGCTTCATTTTCGTCACACACAGATGTTCCCAACTTCTATACCCCCGATGACAAGCCAAGCAATTGTTTCATACTTAAATAATATCAAACGTTTTCAACCTTCACGCAATACATGAGCGTGAGCCATGGATATAGCACTATGGGTGGAATAGAATATGATGATGGGGATTGTGTGGAGAAGACAAAAAAGGAGAAAGTCTCACATTGACGAGGATAATCAACGGGCTATGGAGATGCCCATACTTTGATGTCAACATGAGGAGTAGGGATTGCCATGCAATGGATGCACTAGAGCTATGAATGCTCAACAAAAGAAAACTTGTGGGTGTGCATCCAACTTGCTTGCTCACGAAGACCTAGGGCATTTGAGGAAGCCCATCGTTGCAATATACAAGCCAAGTTCTATAATGAAAAATTCCCACTAGTATGAAAAAGACAACTTATGAGACTCACTATATGAAAAACATGGTGCTACTTTGAAGCACAATATATGAGACTCACCACATGAAGAACAAGGTGCTTCTTTGAAGCACAAGTGTGGAAAAAGAGATAGTAACATTGCCCTTTTTATTTTTTATTTTTTATTTTCTTTTTTTTGGGCCTTTCTTTTTTTTCTTTTGGCCTTTCTTCTTTTTTTTTATTTTTTTTATTTTTTTTCTTTGGGCAATGCTCTAATAATGATGATCATCACACTTCTATTGATTACAACATAAGAATTACAACTCGAAACTAGAACAAGATATGACTCTATATGAATGCCTCTGGCGGTGTACCGGGATGGTGCAATGAATCAAGAGTGACATTTATGAAAAATAATGCATGGTGGCTTTGCCACAAATACGATGTCAACTACATGATCATGCAATGGCAATATGACAAAAGTAAATTATGTCATGATGATGATGAACGGAACGGTGGAAAGTTGCATGGCAATATATCTTGGAACGGCTATGGAAATGCCATAATAGGTAGGTATGGTGGCTGTTTTGCGGAAGATATAGGGAGGTTTATGTGTGATAGAGCGTGTCGTATCACGGGGTTTGGATGCACCGGCGAAGTTTGCACCAATTCTCAAGGTGAGAAAGGGCAATGCACGGTACCGAAGAGGCTAGCAAAGGCGAAAGGTAAAAGTGCGTATAATCCATGGACTCAACATTAGTCAAAAGAACTCATATACTTATTGCAAAAATTTAGAAGTCATCAAAAACCAAGTACTACGCGCATGCTCCTAGGGGGATAGATTGGTAGGAAAAGACCATCGCTCGTCCCCGACCGCCACTCATAAGGATGCACAAGCCAGGTACACTTCATGTTTCAAATTTGTTACACAACTTTAACCATACGTGCATGCTACAGGACTTGCTAACTTCAACACAAGCATTATTTAAATTCATAATCACCCAACTAGCATGACTTTAATATTACTACCTCCATATCGCAAAACAGTTATCAAGTATCAAATTGATTATAGCATCCAATTCACTTCCTATGATAGTTTTTATTATACCCAACTTGGATGCCTACCATTCTAGGACCAATTTTATAACCATAGCAAATACCATGATGTTCTAAAAGACTCTCAAAATAATATAAGTGAAGGATGAGATACTAGCAATTTCTTCAAAAATAAGCCACTGCCGTGCTCTAAAAGATATAAGTGAAGCACTAGAGCAAAAACTATCAAGCTCAAAAGATATAAGTGAAGCACATAGAGTATTCTAGCAAATTCTAATCAAATAGGCTTCTCCCAAAAGGTGTGTACAGAAAGGATGATTGTGGTAACCTAAAAAGCAAAGACTAATATAATACACGACGCTCCAAGCAAAAACACATATCATGTGGCGAATAAAAATATAGCTCCAAGTAAAGTTACCAATGAACGAAGACGAAAGAGGGGATGCCTTCCCGGGGTATCCCCAAGCTTAGGCTTTTGTATATTCTTGAATATCTTGGGGTGCCATGGGCATCCCCAAGATTAGGATCTTGCCACCCTTTATTCCATAATCTATAAAAGCTTTACCCAAAACTTGAAAACTTCACAACACAAAACTCAACAGGAAATCTTATAAGCTCCGTTAGTGAAAGAAAACAAAACCACCACATAAGGTACTGCAATGAACTCATTATTTATTTATTTTGGTGTTAAACCTACTGTATTCCAACTTCTCTATGGTTCATAAACTATTTTACTAGCCATAGATGCATCAAAATAAGCAAACAACACACGGAAAACAGAATCTGTCAAAAACAGAACATTCTGTAGAAATCTGTAACTAACGCAAACTTCTAGAACTCTAAAAATACTACCAAAATAGGAAGTCCTGGACAATTTGTTTATTGAACATCATAAAAAAGAATCAAGGCAAAATACGTTCCTGTGATTTAACAAAATTATATTCGTGCACGCAAAGTTTCTGTTTTTCAGCAGAATCAAATCAACTATCATCATTGGTTATCCTATAGGTTCTACTTGACACAAACACTAATTAAAAGATAAAACACATCTAAACAGAAGGTAGATGCAAGATTTATTAATAAAAACGAGGAAAAACAAAAAAACATAAAGAAAATTGGGTCGCCTCCCAACTAGCGCTACCGTTTAACGCCCCTAGCTAGGCATAAAAGCGAACATACATCTAAGGAGTGCCATCTTTAATTTTCAGTTTTTTAGCGGAGTCATTCTCGAATCCGGGAGGTTCTTTCCGCTTCCCTTCATACTCGGATATTTTTAGATCTAAAGAATCCAACCGCTTATTGCAAAGAGTAATCAACATATTCATGCGGTGAAGATTTCTGCTAACACTTTTAAGAGGCTCAAGAGACTTCTGTAAAAATTTTGTTACTTCGCAAATCTTTCCAAACACTTGGGTTTCTTCTTGGGTAGGATGTGATCCTCCCATTTGAGGTAGTGTTCCCACTATTCCCTCTATAATTTCATGCGCAATACTGGGATCAATCTCAATGAAATTTCCCTTGGCAATGCAATCCAAGAGTTGTCTATGCGTCATATTTAACCCAACATAAAAATTATGATGAAGAATTGTAAAGTTCACCTCTAGGGTGCACTTGCGATAAGATTCCGTCATCCTATACCAAGCATCTTTTAAGTTTTCTCCTTGCCTTTACTTGAAGTGAAGAACTTCAAACTCGGGAGACATAGGAGCGGATAAGGAACTAGACATAATGACAAGGCAAACGAGCTAACACACGACAAACGGAAAAAGGCAAGCGGAAAAGAGAGGAGGAGATTGGGAAAGAGAGGGCGAATAAAATGATAAGGGTGAAGTGGGGGAGAGGAAAACGTGAGACAAATGGCAAATAATGTAAATGCGAGGGAGATGGGTTTGTAATGGGTACTTGGTATGTCTTGACTTGAGCGAAGACCTCCCCGGCAATAGTGCCAGAAATCCTTCTTGCTACGTCTTGAGCTTGCGTTGGTTTTCCTCGAAGAGGAGAGAGTGATGCAGCAATAGTAGTGTAAGTATTTCCCTCAGTTTTTGAGCACTAAGGTATCAATCCAGTAGGAGGCTCCTCAAAAGTCCCACGCACCTACACAAACAAACAAAGAACTCACAACCAACACAATAAAGGGGTTGTCAATCCCTTCACGGCCACTTGCGGAAGTGAGATCTAATAAAGATAGTATGATAAGATAGATATATTTTTGGTATTTTATTTTATAGATGCGAAAGGTAAAGATGCAAATAAAAGTAGATTGAAAGCAAATATGATAAGAGATAGACCCGGGGGCCATAGGTTTCACTAGTGGCTTCTCTCAAGATAGCATAAGTATTATGGTGGGTGAACAAATTACTGTCGAGCAATTGATAGAAAAGCGCATAGTTATGAGATTATCTAGGCATGATCATGTATATAGGCATCACTTCCATAACAAGTAGACCGACTCCTGCCTACATCTACTACTATTACTCCACACATCGACCGACTCCTACCTGCATCTAGAGTATTAAGTTCATAAGAACAGAGTAACGCATTAAGCAAGATGACATGATGTAGAAGGATAAACTCAAGCAATATGATATAAACCCCATCTTGTTATCCTTGATGGCAACAATACAATACATGCCTTGCAACCCTTTCTGTCACTTGGTAAGGACACCACAAGATTGAACCCAAAGCTAAGCACTTCTCGCATGGCAAGAAAGATCAATCTAGTAGGCCAAACCAAACTGATAATTCGAAGAGACTTGCAAAGATAACTCAATCATATATAAAAGAATTCAGAGAAGATTCAAATATTGTTCATAGATAAACGTGATCATAAACCCACAATTCATCGGATCTCGACAAACACACAGCAAAAAGAGTTTACATCGAATAGATATCCACAAGAGAGGGGGAGAACATTGTATTGAGATCCAAAAAGAGAGAAGAAGCCATCTAGCTAATAACTATGGACCCGTAGGTCTGTGGTAAACTACTCACAACTCATCGTAGGGGCAAGGATGTTGATGTAGAATCCCTCCATGGTCGATTCCCCTCTGACAGAGTGTCGGCGAAGGCTCCAAGATGAGATCTCGCCGATACAGAAGGTTACGGTGGTGGAAATTGTGTTTTGTCCTGCTCGTGGATGTTTTCGGGGTACGTAGGTATATATAGGAGGAAGAAGTACGTCGGTGGCCGCCCAAGGGGCCCACGAGACAGGGTGCACGCCCTACAGGGGGGCGCCCTCATATCTCGTGGCAGCCTTGACAGCTTCTCGGCTTGCACTCCAAGTCCTTTGGATCACGTTCGTTCCAAAAATCACGCTCCCGAAGGTTTCATTCCGAAATAGGCAAAAAAACAGCAATATGGGTTGGGCCTCCGGTTAGTAGGTTAGTCCCAAAAATGATATAAATGTGTAAAATAAAGCCCATAAACATTCAAAAGGGGTAATATAATAGCATGGAACAATAAAAAATTATAGATACGTTGGAGACGTATCACTAGGTTCCAAATTATGAGAGAAATTTTCGTTCTTTTCTATTTTATAAATTCAGTGCCATAGATAGATTGATGTTATTCTATTTTATAAATTCTGTGCAAGTGGTTTGATGTGTATGTGGTGATAAAGATGTATCCTTTCTAGTATATCTTTGCATGGAAAATGATTCGAGTGGCCTATGTTTTGCTGTAATGTTAATTCAATTCCGTTCCGGCGAATTTCAGGCGCTCGATATGTCCACTTTTTAGCAAAGGTCGTTCCAAAATTTCCCTTGAATTTCGGCATGACTTGTGCTAGAAAGTAGGCACATCGAGTGCCAGGATTTGCTGCGACAGGAATGAAACGGCATTCCGGCAAACCATAGACCTTTTTTATGTCATAACTCATTTTATTATAGTTTAAGAATTAAATGAGAAGACTTAATTGTACGAAACATGTCGAGCAACAAAGAGACTGGGGCTTCTGACCATGGTGCAAACAACATGCAATATGACCGTGAACATGACTGGCTCATCTTTTTGTCTCGTAAGCACAACCAAGGTTTGCAAGGCAGCCTCGATGATGGTACTGACACCGACATCGACACCGATGGCACCAGCATAGATGGCGGCACCGAAACTAGAGCGGAAGGTACCGACGCCGAAGCCGTTAATGAAAATAAGAAGCAGAGGACACGTAAACCTAACAAACTTGGCATTGGAAGACTGCTCGTCACAGAGATGCACCTCGGCAAATTTGAGCCATTAGAGCCAGCTAAAGCTCGCAAGTGCTACGGGAACCAAGTTAGATGCATCCTACGGGAAAGCGCGAGCATAAACGACGATGACTTAAGGAGTAAACCAAATTTGGAGCAGTTACTCCTAATGAAGCTGCACAAGAGATTCCAGTTCCCCAGCCAGAAAGAAGACATAGAACACCCGTGGGATGATCCTGCCATGAAAAAGATTAACAACCACCCCATGGGCATGTTCAGCAATGATTTGGCCTCCTGGAAAGTGAGGGTGAACGAGCTATTGAGGCTGATGAACCCTTATCCAGGATTTTGGCGGATAATCCAACATTTATGGAAGGGGAGTTCGAAAAGTTCAAGGAAAATTGCACTATCGATGAAGCGAAGGATAAGTCTGCAAAATACAAGGAGCTTCAGCAAAGGAACAACGAGAACCAACACCTTGGAAGCGATGGCTACCTTGGAACAAGGCCCATATGGGATAAGGAGGACGCAGAACGTGAAGCCGGGGGGATCCCAGACTCCTTCGCGCAGTTCACCGACCCGTTGGAGCATGACTTCATCAGGGCTCGATACAAGTGGGAGAAGGGAAATAAGGTTTTTTACACGTACCCGGTCATGAGGAAATTCATTAGAATACTCGTAATTATTATTTTTCCACCTTACATTTAGCTTCTGATCAAGTTGACCACACATTCGTAAATGGTTCAAAATCCTTTTGCAAATGGAGCAATACGGGCTTGCGGTCGAAAGCGACTCATCATCGATGAGGCCCAAGTGGGACACCGCTCTCAACCGGGCCTTGAACCAATTGAAGGGACTCCCTTTCGACCAACGCCCGCAATATGGACGTGTGCACGGCGTTGGAGACTGTGCCACGTGGAAGTTCTATTACAACGAGGGCCCAGGGGCCAAGAAGCACAAAAGAAGTTCAGTCAGGCAGACATCAACGAGAAGGTGAAGCTTGCGTTCAAGAAAAAAACAACTGAGGATGAAAAAAAGCAGTTGAGGCCAGAAATGAGTTGGTCAAGCAGGCAGTCGATGCAGCTCTAGCTGCATGCAGAAATGATTTTGCTACTAACTTGATTCCCGCTATCATCAACTGGACGAAGGAAAATCCAGACAAGAAGACACATGATTTTCCCATGCCCAGCTTCATAGGGAGCAACTCGGTGAACATTGGAACCGCACCATCACCTGCTGTTGCAACCGCAGCTGCTCCCGCACCCGCTCATAGCAGCCCGTCCTTTGTCCCTGGCATGCTAGGCGGGCCTTCGTTTTGGCTGACTTCGACGCCCTCACGGTAATTACACATCGCACGAACCTATATCTATAATATTCCGTCTTTATTGCCTTTCGGATGTTTTACGCTGTAGACATGTCTTTGCAGGCCGATGAAACCCCATGCACCATACTTTACATGATCCAAGGCCAGAAGGTGGATGTGGGAAAGGCAGTGACAATGAAGCCCTTGGAACTCACGTTCCATGGCCAGCCAATTCCCGCTGGCAACTTCAAGGTTACCTTGTCGAGTGCGAAAGCGGGCCACGAGGAGTTGCCTCCTCCAGTATGGCACGGGGGAGAGGAGGACGAGACCCCAATGCGGCTTGGAGAATGCAAGGGTTGGATACTGCTGTGGCCGAAGAATCTTTTTTGTCTTGAGGCGGCCGACAGCACACCAATAACCACACATCAACAAGCATGTATGAACACCACCACCCCGCCTATGCGATTAGCAACACCTCTTGTGCTGGGTGAGAGCAGCGGACGACGCGAGGAAAGTGGTCCAATAGTGGATGATGCAATCACCCCCGTTGAACAAGGAATGGATGATGAGATGGACGAGGATGACCCTCTTCGGTTCCTCAATACATGCGCCTATGACGATGGATAAATGTTGAGTCAGCCATATGACTCGGGCTCTCAGCATGTAGATGAGGAGATGGATGATGTGCCCGGGCAGGAACGCCCTAGGATTGATTGCAAGAAGTCTCTCTTAATGTAACACTTAAAGGACACGCCTGCAGATGTCGCCTAAACATAGGCTAACCAAGCTGAGGGTCATACAATACTTAGCCCAACAAGACTGGTAGCGGGTCTACACTACAAAAAAGACACATCCGTGACATTTTGGGCTAAACAAATTTTTTTCTTGTCATGCTTATGACACTTCTATGATGATAGTTGTGACAAAACCCAGTATCATCATAGATGTGGTGGGCTCCTACTTCTATGACAAAAACTCATGACAGAAAATGGGCTTTTCATCCAGGGCGGGCCGGAGACGCAGCTGCACGACATTATCTGGGCCCTCCATGACGGAAAAACCGTGGTAGAAGCGAGGGTGAGGAAAATATCAAGGAGTTCCTGGTTACGGTGGGTGGTCGGGGGACGAGCAATGCGTGTTTCTCTCGTACAAATACGTGCATGGGAGCGAGGTGTTGGGCTCTAATTGAATCCGAGCGATTGCACTGCAGGCTACGCATTACTGAACCTGAGCGATCGATCGATCTGGCTGTTAACTGAACCCGATCGAGCGATTCCTTCGCTACTTCTGCTAATTGAAGCCGATCGAACCTACTGCCTCCTTCCCTTGATGAACAGTGAGCGTTGTTGGGGGGGGTGGATGAACAGTTCCCGGTGGGGGGTTGGATGAACAGGACTCCGTGGTAGTAGAGGCCGTAGCCGCTGGATGAAAAGGACCCCGATTGATCAAGCCGGTTGGGGGTGGATGAACAGGACCCCATGGAGGGCTGTATGAACAGGAAGACCCCGTGGAGGGCTGGTTGCACACTAGCCGGTGGAGGGCTGGATGAACAGTAGCCCATGGAGGGTGGTTGAACAGGACCCCATGGAGAAGGCTGGTTGAACAGTAGCCGGTGGAGGAGCGGTGGAGGCTGGATGAACAGTCGTAGATGGAGGTTGGAGGAGGTCGAGGTGGATGAACAGTAGCCCGTGGAGGCTGGAGGAGGTCGACAGTGGAGATGAACAGTAGCCTGTGGTGTCCCGTTTTGCGGTACGCCACACCCCTCCCGATGAATAGTACCCCCATTTCGACCGTAGCACTCCAGCACAAGTCTGTTTCCTCCGTTTTGTTGTACGCCACACTCCTCCCGATCAACAAGACCCCCTTTCCACCATAGGCACTCAAATACAAGTCCGTTTCCTCCATTTTGTGGTACGCCAGACCCCTCCCGATGAACAGGATCCCGTTTCGACCGTAGGCGGTCGAACACAAGGCTGTTTCCTCCATTCTGCGGTACGCCAGGCCTTGTTTCGATCGACTATTCCGTCCAAGCCGATTGCCTCCTGATGAACACGACGACGCAATTTCTCCATGCCGACCCAACCGGTTGGCTGCCAATGAACAGGATGTCGTCGTTGCCTCTCCATGTACACGAGCCCTGGCCGTACGTATGCTCGAGTAGGCATTCGAGACCCCGCCCGTATGTACGTTTGTGGGCGTATTTACTTTCTTGCACCGTGGTTGTACGTACGTGTACATGCTATGTGCGTGCCTTTATTACAACACGTGCCCTTCCTTACTCGTCCATGGTTCATCGCTGCATCCTGCAGACAGACCGATCGAACAGTATGTGCGTACATGTTCGCGACCAGAATGACAATGCTACGTACGCTTCGACCAGGTGGGTCCCCACTGTCAGGCAGTTCCTTCCGTGCGAAGATGTAGCTGGTGGGTCCCAACAGTTAGGGGGAAAATGTTGTTTTCACGAAATATGGTGGCCTGTCCGGTGGGTCCCTGCTGTCAGGTGGAGGAATCATAATTTTGCGCGTAATAAGGAGGCACTTCCTTACTCGGCCGTGGACCAAACTGTCAGCCTCTCCATGTACAGTACTCTTCCGATGGAAGTCGTTCCTTGACCACATTGAGCACGCCACGCTGAGAGCACCAAGGCAATGGACGACGGCGAGGCCTAGGAAGGGGAAGACATGGCAGTGGATGCCCACGCGGAGAGGAGTATGAGAGTTGACTGGTTCGGCTGCGGTGTGAGGTTGCCGTCACCGCAGGGCCTGGCCAGTGGTGGGAGTAGTAGGGGGCGGTGAGGCCTCTGTGGCCACAGGAGGTAGGAGCAGGCAACACTACCGGCGCTGGTTTGGGCCGCTGGAGCAAGAAGACCGGAGGTTGAAGAAGCACTGCGGCCATTTGATGGATATCGTACGGTCACTGGAGCTAGAATCGTTCATATTGACCAAGTTGACAAAGCCCTCCATCCCCGTCAACTTAGTAGGCCCACAATCAGCCTCCCGCTATGGTGGGTCCCAGCTAGCAGGGGGAGTATTAATTTTTTGTGTGTGTTGACCACGCCGCGCCGAGCACATCCAAGGTGGTGGACGAGGGCGAGGCCCCGGACAGCAACGAGCCGGAGATGGGAAGACGCGGGAGTGGAGTCGTAGACAGAGAGGTGTACGAGGGTTAACTGGTTCTTGTGCGGCGTGGTTCGACAGTCGATGGAGAAGAACAGGAGGTGTGGAGGGATGAAGGGATGTCCTGGCCGGCAGTGGGGTAGCGCTTCACAGCGAAGCGTGCTAAGCACAACTGCTAGCAGCAGGAGGTGTGAGCAGGTGGTCCTGGCGGCGATGGAGGAAGAAGACGAGAGATAGAAGATGGATACCGGTTGTTGGATGTATGTCCAACGGCTAATGATGTCAAAATCATTTGTTGACTAAGTTGATAACGACTTGCGTTGGCTTCGACCTATTGGCCCACATTTCAGCCTCCAAAAATGTGGCACATATTGAACCCATTTTTTCAGAATTTATAGTCCATTTGATCTTTTTTTTGATAATTACAGTCCATTTGCTGGGCTAGGTGAACAAATAATGTAGCGTCCATGCGACCCATTTTTCTAAAACTATAGTTTATTTTCACTTTGTTGAAATACACGAGTTTGCTAGACTAGCTGAACAAATAATTTAGTGTCCATGCGACCCATTTATTTCTTTCCTAAAAAATTACAGGCCATTTGCACTTTCTCGAAATACATGATTTTGCTGGGCTGGTTCTAATTATAATGTTGGGTTGGGTGTAGCATAATTATCAAAAAAACAGGGGGTGAGCATTTTGTTATAATTATATTTAAATAATAAGTGATTTATTATTACATTGGTCCTTAAATCTTACCAAGCTTTTGTACACAATCACCAGGATTTTCGTTGCCTTAATGTAAAAAAATCCGGGATTTTATTGTGAAGAAATTATTTTTATAAGTTAATAAGATGTGGGATATTGTTTTCTTATATATGTAAGTATTTGTTTAATATATGATGACAATAACAATAACATATAATAACATATAAAATAATTTAAATATATATAATATAGTTAGAAGGGAAATATAAGTTGGACCTGGCGTTCCTATTCTTATATAGAAAAATAGAACAGACCTCTGCATTTTCTTCAAACATAAGTTGGGCTGCCGATGTTTCAGGAAAAATAAAACCTTGGATGGGAGGTGCATAGGCCGGTCGATACATGATGACCCTCAAGGAAATACAAACCAGCATGTCGTGGGCTGCGCATGTTAAAAAATAAAGCCTAGACGGGGCAGCCCACAACCCAGCGGATACTTGATGGCCCACTGATAATAAATGATACCTGCCAGCTCCCCGGCTTTGTTGTAAATTTATCTCCTTTAGTAACTACGTTGAAGCACCTCAAATAATGTAACTATGATGACAAACCCATGGGCCCCAGCGTCAGTATAGCATTAGGAGGAAGTATTTTTTCAATAAGGCACCTGCTTGCGTACAGCCATAGACCTGGTGGGTCCCGACTGTCCGCCTCTCCATGTATAGTCCTCTCCAGATTCCTCTCGTTTGTTCAGCATGTTCACAACGGTAGATAGAGGCGCCGCGGTGAGCGCACAAAGGCGCAAGATGAGAACAAAACACCTGAAGCAGTGCCTTATTTCTACCGAAACTACTAAACTAGCCCAATGGCCAAGTGACACTACCCCGCCGCTGTTCCACCCGGGTTCGATTCCACCCGATGCAGGGAAAATATCTCCACATTTTTTGCCTCTGCCATTATTGACATGTGGGTCCTCATTGTCATCTACGCACACCGCGTCCAACACTTGCCAAAACTTCGTCCCTCATTTTCTTTGTTTTTCGCACACTCGACATTGTGTGGGCATTTTGAAAATAGCATATCCTTTTGACTGTGCATCATATAAAGATGTGCTATGCATGAATCTTGATCAACATGATGTTAACTGGATGGTAGTTCCATTTTCGACCATGAATAAAACTTCCAACATGATGTTATGCCTGTTTGAAAAGGGCGTGTTAATATAAATGCTCTGCCTCTAAAACTTGCAGTTTCTTATCTGTAACTGAAACTTGTAGTTTCTTATCTGAAACTGAAACTGAAACTTGTAGTTTATTCTCTGAGAATCACATTGTCTGCACTTTTATACTCCTATGAAACTACATTTTTTGAAGTGCTAAAAACAGATCTCTAGAATTCATAAAATACTTCATATGCTCAATACTGCAAATCTGAAATTCGGAAGACATTCATATCTAGAAGCATTGTCGGGCCAACTGTTTTTCTCCTCTTGCAGCTGGGTTCGGTTGACGAAGACTCCACCGGCTTGCTCTGGCACGACACCCTCACAAACGACACCCTGTAGATGCTCGATCCTTCAACCTCTGGTGGATGCTCCATCAGAGATCAATACTCCCATCACCGCTCCATCATGATTGGATTCGGTGAATCTATTTGCTCTATGGCCCACAGGAGCAACTCTATACTCCCGCGTGACTCCCTTCGGGAGTATCACCGCCTTTTCGGTCTGTTGCAGATATTTGTCCATGGATGTCGCCATCGCGGCTAGTTGGTCCTTGTTGTCAAACCAAGACTATATCTCCAACATCCTAGCTAGCTTCACAGGGTCCCTGTCTGCGATCCTCACGTATCGGTTGTACTCCTCCGTTGATCTACTTCTCCACAGCTCCTTCACTCGCCGGTGGTGGTTTTTGAATTGAAGAGGAGAGGAGCAGCGCTAGTTTTGGATTAGAACAGGAGAGGAGCGGCACTGGTTTTGGATATGAACATGAGAGGAGGGGCGGTGGTTTTAAAATGGAAGAGGAGAGGAGCGGCTCTGGATTTAGATTTGGACAGGAGAGGAGCAGCGCTGGTCTTGGAAGTATTTCTTTGTTTTGCGTATTTTGGGTCAAAGTTTGACTAGGTACTGTATTTGACAAGCAAAATGTGAATGCATGTCACCAAAAATTGTATCGTTTGGTTCGTATCTGAATGTACTTTAAAATTATAATATTTTTGCAATGTATAACATATATTTTATTTGTGAAAATCATGTTCAATTATGACCCAGAATAAAAGGGAGATGTCACATCCCTAGCTTATGGCAATGCACTAGGCTAGCTTCATGTGTGCATCATGTTTAAATTCAAATGAATATGAAATGGGGATGGCAGAACCCCCAGCACCCCCTTAGTCCAACTAGGGTTTACTAAAATCTTTTTCAATGAACCTGAAATGCCCTTCTAAAATGTTCATCATCTTTGCGTTGGTCTAGAACCTCTGACAAAAATGGTGCACAATTTTCTAGGACATCACAAGGTCACTGAATTAAATCATATGCTATTCACATTTGGACATTTAAATGCTATAAAATATTTTAAATGTCCAAATAATCTGAAACTAAAATGTTTACTGTTGGATATATTCTAAACAGTAGGCTTGAGCAAGTTTCATGATTTTTGGAAGTGTCTAGGTATTTTTAGAAAAGCCCTAAACTTACAGAAAAATAGAAAAACAGAAAGAAAAGGAAAACTTACCTGGCTTACCTGTCGCAACCCAGCCAACCGGCCCAGCACTATAGCTGGCGGCCCAGCCCACCACCGCCTCCTCTCTTGTCATCTTTTTCCTCTGCCAGGAGGACGAGTGTGTGCCCGACGCGCGCACGCACGGGCCTCAGCCACCTCCTCCCTCCTAGCCGGCCTGGCTCCCCCTCGTCGCGCCTAGACGACGCCAGCGCGACGACTGGACGCCCTGGACTTCCCTCTCTCTCCGCCGAACGCTCTCCCCCTCCTCTATTCTCTCCACCGAGCGTAGCCGTCGCCGCCGCTCGCTGCCGTCGCAGCCACCGCCTCCCTTCGCCCCCCTGACATGTCCGTGAGCTCCGCCTCGATGCCCTCGTCCTCCCCGTCGACTTGCACGATTCCGGACACCTCAAAACGCCGTCCCCGACCTCGTCATCGTTCAGCCGCCGAGATTGTCGGAGATCTCCCGCCCTCATCAGCCCCACCCCAAGCTCGCCGACCCGCTCTTCGTGTTCTCCGTGAGCTGCTGATCATCCCCACTCTCCGTTCTCTCTATTGCATACCGTAGCCGCCATGCCTCTCTCACCCGACTGTGTCGCTGCCTAAGCTCGCCGGTGATGACGCTCCGGTGGCCATTTGGTCCCGGGCATGCATCCAACATACTCGCCGCACAGCGTAGACGCCGTAGGTGCTAACCTTGCATCGCCAAGGCATCTGTAGCCTTGACCCCGAGCTCACCCGAGCTCCGGCGACCGCCAAGGTCGACGCCAGCGACGACTCCGGCCTTCCTAGGCTCAACCACTGACACCACTCGACACGGACGAGTGCCCGCATCACATAGATGCCCTCCGCCGGCCATTTGGTCACCGGAGGACGATACCCGAGCCCCTCCGCCGTCTCTGGCCTTGCCGGCGACGAGCCGCGGGTCAACTCCGGCGAGTTTGACCCGGGTTTGACCCGGGTTTGACCCCAGTTTGACCCGCCCTGACTGACTGACGTGTGGGCCAGGCCCCTGTTTAATTATATGTTAGATTAGTTAGCGTTAATTAACATAGTTAAGTTAGATGAGCCACTGACATGTGGGCCCAGGCCCTAATTAACCTAGGTTAGTGCCTAACCTAACCCTAACTAACTCTATTAGTTAGTTGTGTCACTGACCAATGGGCCCCACTGGTCAGGTTTGACCTGGACGACTATGTTGACTAGCTGATGTCACAGTGACGCAATGCAGACGCAGTAAAGGCTTTTTCTGGATTTATTCTTATTCAGGAAATTCCAAAAAATAGTGCTAACTTCTAAAAATCATAGAAATTAATCTGTAACTCCAAATGCAAAGAGTTATATATGAAAAATGATCAGAAAAATCCAATCTATCCATCTATACTGGTTTCATGCATGGTAAAACAACTTGACCCTGCTTTTTAGTGCAAAACATTATAATGCACTATTTAAATTCATAATTTGAGTTTGGGGTTGAACATTTGGTTCAAAATGACTCAAACCCATCTGGTTGTAGTTGTATTATCCCAATACACTCATTTTGCCATGTCATGTTCATGCATCATATTATGCATTGCATTGATAGTGTTTCCTTCTCTGTTGTCGTATTTGTCCCCTCTCGATGGATGTGGTTCCGACAATGAGTTCGATGACACCGATGAAGAACTATACTATCTTCTGAAGTGCCAGGCAAGCAAAACCCCCTTGTTCATTTTGACACAATCCCACTCTCTCACTCCTGCTCTCTTTTACTGCATTAGGACAACAACGATACATTTGTTACATGCTGCGGTAGTTGAACCCCTTTCCTCTGCCTGACCTATCATTGCCACAGTAAATAGATGAAACCCACTAGCATGAGTAGGAGTTGTTTGAGCCCTGATGTGTCTACTCATTCATGCTTGTTTGTCATGCCTGCTATTGCTTAGAGTTGTGTCAGGCCTGATTCATCTGGGATGAATTGGAAAGTTGTGAACATGTCCTACTGTTGTGAGCTAAGTGTGTGAACACGATTTGGTAAAGGTAGCGGTGAGAGGCCATGTAGGAGTACATGGTGGGTTGTCTCATTGAAGCCGTCCTCAGGAACTGAGTTCTGTGTTTGTGATCCATGAACAACTACTACCACTCATTGGGATCCTCAATTGACCCTCTCGACTTATTAGCCACCCTTGTCCTCTGTCCAGGAGTTGCAAGTAGTTTCTGGTGTTTGTAGTATGCTGGAGGTCGTGCGCAGCGCTGACCCGAGGGGTGGGTTGTGATGTGGTAGGCACATGGCACGGTGTACCAGGCTCCCATTTGGTGTCTCGGGAACCCTGCTCACATCGTTCGAGGCCGTATGTGGAAACTTCGGGCGGATTCCTTGCGAATGGAACCTGAATAGGCGATAAACCTGGACTAGAGACTTGTGTGGTTAGTTAGGTCGTGGCCGACACCCTCTCCAGGCTTCCACTTGAAGGTTGCCGAGATACATGACGTGTACATGGCGGTAAGTGGCGAGAGCGTGTGTGAAGAAGTACACCCCTGCAGGGTTAACATCATCTATTCGAATAGCCGCGTCCACGATAAAGGACCTCTAGGTTGCCTATACAGTTCGTAGACAAGTGAAAGTGGATACTCTAAAATGTGCAAGATAAGTGTGAGTGCTATGGATGGCGTTCTCGCAGGGAGACGGGAGCAGATCCATAGTGGTGTATTGATATGGTGAATATGTGGACTCATGTGCGCCATCTCAAAAGAGTTACTTGCAATCGTAGTTTAGGATAACCACCGAGTCAAAGCTGGCTTGCTGCAGTTAAACTCCACCACCCCCTTGGTTGATAATGATGCATATGTAGTTAGTTCTGATGTAAGTCTAGATGGGTACATTTGTACTCACGGTTGCTTAACTTATGTTTAGCAGAGAGACTTTAGTCTCACTAGTAGTTCCGCGTGGACTTCGACGTTTAGCTTCTTACCTCAACTACGATCTTGTGCCCTCGGCAGGATCTGGTAGATAGTCAGGCTTCTCAGCCCTTTTCATTTGTAGTTGTCTGTACTCAGACATGTTAAGCTTCCGCTTGTGCTTTCGGTTTGTATGCTCTGAATGTTGGGTCATGATACCCATGATTGTAATACTTGACTCCTCGGAGCCTATTGAATAAATACTTGAGTTGTAGAGTCATGTTGTGATGCCATGTATTTGCACATATCGAGCATATTGTGTGTATGATTATTGACATGCTTGGTATATGTGGGATCCGACAACCTAGTTGTCTATTCTTGGTAGCCTCTCTTACAGGGAAATGTCTCCTAGTGCTTCCACTAAGCCATGGTAGCTTGCTACTGCTCCGGAACACTTAGGTTGGCCGGCATGTGTCCTTCTTTGTTCTTGTGTCTGTCCCTTCAGGGAAATGTCACGCGTTGTTCCTTTAAGTCCATGTAGCTTGCTACAACTTGGGTTCATACATTGTTGATTGACACATTTGTTGTTGGGTCATGTATGCCTGTCCCTGTAAGTTAGCACCACCTTGGGTTATGACTAGTCATGTTGGCCCGAGTTCTTTGTCATATGGATGCTAGCGGTGCTATCATATATGTGAGCCAAAAGGCGCAAACGGTCCTGGGCCAGCTAAGGTGGCACCCGTGGAATACCATGCGTGAGGCTGCAAAGTGATATGATGTGTTCCATGCTAGATCAGTGTGACTTAGGATCGGGGTCCTGACAACTTTGGTATCAGAGCCTGACTGCCTGTAGGATTCGCAAGCCAAACTGGTTGAAGTTGAGTCTAGAAATTCTTTAGTTATATAAGGGAATTGATTGTGGATGGGAACATAATGCTCTTTTTACTCCTTATACCTTATGCCCTTCTGATCCGAGTCATCTTATCTTTCCTACGGGGTTAAGGAACTAGGCTTCCTCTTCTTTCCATCAGGATCATGTGTTACTAATCCGTAGACTTATAGGATTGATGGATTCAAGCCTCAGCTCAGTCTCTACTACTTCTGTGTGTTCATAGCTGGTCTCAGAACCTTGATTTTGTGATGTTGAGTGCTTATGCCACCTGTTTGCAAGATGTCTCAAATCTCTTTGAGCATTTACAGCCATTATGTTGTCTGAGTCATCCCAGATTTTGTGATGCATTTGCAAATCCCTTCTTGCCGTTCCGAAGTTCCTTTGTGCCAAATCAACCACACTAACTAGTGTGTTGAGGTACTTCTTTGCGTCGGTATATATGTTGGAATTATTATTATGACCCAAGGTGTCCTAGGGGATCACCTAGTAATCCATCCTTGTTTTGTGTTGACAGTGTGGTGATTCTGGCCCTTATTCTCGAAAGCATCCCATGATGCCACTTAGTAGTAGGTATTTTACTCCGGGGTCTGTGAACCCGAGATTGACCCTACTAACATCATGTTGATAGTGTTTGCTAGCTCCTTTAGGATATTAGTAACCTTTGCGATAGTCCTCAAGGTTCGTGGTATATCCTTCTTCCAAATACCATGAACTGCTTATGGCGGAAGATCTTGACCCAAAAGTTCACAACCAGAGTGCTCTTGACGAGTTCTCGATTCTAAGCTGTTACTCTGCCAGTTCTACCTTCCTGCATGCATTATCCGGAAGGAATATGTTGAACTCGTTCAATTTGCTAATCTATGCATCCACAACTCAGAAAATCATATGTTCCTTGAGTTGTCCCTCTTTAGTTGTTTCTGACCTTCGTCTATCAATTGATAATCAAGAGTATGCCTGCAATCGTTCATCGATGCCTATTACCCTTGTGGTCCGTCAAGCCATTCTATTCCGGAATGACTAGGAGAAACAAACTCTAGTACCTTATCCATTTCTAGGATTGGGTCAAAGCAGTTGTGTTCCGTAGATCAAAATGCTAATCTAGCTCTCATTCTGTTCTACCCTGGAGTATTACCATCTTTACATCAAGAATATCATGGGAATTGCACACCATCCTATGAACTCTTGATACAGTGATACTTTGCTCCCTCATTATTCATTTCTCGGCTCCCGTGTTGTTGCAACCGGAATGCTGGCAGGTAAACTATGATGTGTGAAATCAATACTCCTAGCAACATTGTTGCTTGGTAGTTAAAGGACAATAACTTCATTCTTAGCGTGTTGGTTATTGAATCCTCATTCTAAGACTGATTGTGCCACCTAGTCTTTATTTCTGGTGCACTCTTCGATCAATGAGTTAGGATTGTGTCAATCCCTTGCTGTTTTGACCATATCATCTTGCCCTGAAAAGCAAGATTGTTCTCGAGCTTAGTAACATATCGGTGGTTCATGATTTTCCGAATATCTTCTCGGAAGTATCACCAGGTCGTCACCTGACAGCTATGTTGAGTTCGTGAGCAAGTTGGTTTTCTTGTAAACCACCCTTTCTCCAAGAATTTGTGTTGGATACCCTGAGCTAGTTGGTTAAGCTACACAACAACTTGGAGAGTTGGAAGATAAAAACTTGGCTGACTCAGTTCATTCCAAGGGATATCCTTGTGCATGTGTGTTGAAGAAAGATAATATCTTCATTGATTGATCCTCGTGATTAGTTGTTGGACTTATCATCTTACCCAAATCTTGATTTGTGTATGGACTATCGTCAAATCAAATCAGAACCAACGATATTCGTAATGTTGTCTTACTCGTGGTTGTTTCCTTGAGCATACACCATTATATCGTTTGGGTCTGACCGATGCTATCACCTTGTTCACATAATTGTGGAGTTCCACTTATACGGAAACCAGGATGAATTGTTGTTGAGCCCATCAGCAACATTTTTAATTTCTCCATGATTCATGTTGAACATCCGGCTAGTATTGGAAACTTCTATAAGCATTATCTCCATGTTTTGTTCATGAAGCATATGTTCGGCTAAAAGGAGTGACTTTCTCTAATTCATTTGCATTTAATGCAAGTTGCCGCCGTGAATTCGAGAAAGCATGTTTTTACTTCCTCTGGAATCATCCCAAGTCAGTTATGCACGTGCAAAATATTCTATGGTCTGATAGACTGATCATCTTCATTCTATATGTATCCCTAGCACACCAAGCCACTGATTGATTTGTTCAAGGAGAAGAAGTTCCTTCTTAAGAGCTAGACTTACGCAAGGACTTTGATATCCTTGTTGACGGCTCCCCTTCTGAACTTGGCAGTGTTTTATTATAAGACTACTATGTGGTCATGTTGCAAACTTTCAATTTTCTCTCTAGACTTGAGGAGTCTGGAATATCCTAACACCAACCAGATCTGAATATCAGGCAGATATGATGATTGGAACATTTCCCAAGAACTACAATATTGGACTCTCTGTAACCCGGTAAAGTGGATGTCGTGGCCAACACACCCAGCCGGAAGACCTATTATCGTAGCATCTTGATTGAGGAAGTTGGCCACCTCCCCATAAGGATTTCATATGATTTACTTCCGTAGATGTTTCTTATGGTTTCTTGTGCTTCCGAAGTCTGACTATTACTTGATGTTCTAGATACCAAACCATTTTATTAATGGGGTTACGCTAGCACATCAAGGAGAACATTAGAAGCGGAGTGCTAAATGTCTCTCGGTCAATCATCCAGATTTTGTCCCCTTGGCCTCACTAAGGTGAAATCTGAAAAAGTGTTATCTTCCTTTGCATCTGCATCCTCTACCAATATCCATCATGGTGGTATGTTGTGTTGCCAGGATCCTTGAAACGGATGTTGGTAAAACCTTGATGAATATGGAAATGCTCAAGTTCTTGAGAGCACAAGCAAGTACTAGGTTTTATCGTTGGCATTAATTGCATAGTGCTCTCGGTTCTCTCGGTTATGCTATAACCTTTCAAACAGTGGAGTCACTCTCTACTATTGGGTTTCTCCCCAGTTACTAGAATCATTCGCAGCATTTGCATCTTATTCCCAGCTTGCACCGCGATTGTGCCATCCTACTATGGACTACCCTTCCCAGTAATTACTGACCAGGATCATCTTCAAAAGTGGTCCTACCATGGGTTCCATCCATTTCTGATGATAAGCAAAAATCATTCCTTGCGTTGTCTTCAACAAGGTAGTCCACATCATCCACCCTAGTCCGAGTATGCCGTTTCCTCGAACTCTATCAAGCAATCATTTGGGAATTGCCTTAGGCTGGTATAGAGATTTTCAATGATCTCTGTTTCAAAAGTAATTCGTTTTGCCACTTAAGGAATAGTTCTACAAGACACCTCCTCTAAGATGTCTCGTTATGGTATCATGGCAACTTAGACTCCTCGCTACGTTGACAACCGCTCACCACCCTCCTAGGTGTGAAATTGTTGTCTACCTAGTGAACCATCGTCATATGTTTCACTCCATCCCTTTGGATGTATGTTTCATGTCCAAGCTCAAGAGATGTTTCAATGGCTCACTCCATGAGTTGATCCTGAGTTGTTCGATCTTCGAGAAGATCGATCCTTCTAGAGTTTTCCTATCCTCTTGTTGTCATGTTAGTTGGAATTCTCAGAGAAAGACATCGAGAGAATGATGGTGATCGAATCAACGTTCTTATGAAGTGCAACCTGGATCATGAAGATTGTGTTAATTTGCGTCCCCCCTTCATCTTACCCTACGCTTGAATCTGGGGGCGAGATTCTTGTTTAGTTGGGGTGAGTTTAAGCTGTCAGGACCCAGATCCTAAGTCACATCGATCTAGCATGTAACACATCATATCACTTTGCGGCCTCATGCACGGTATTCCCACGGGTGCCACCTTACCTGGCCTGGGACCGTTTGCGCCTTTTGGCTCACGTATATGACAAAGAACATGGGCCGACATGACTAGTCGTAAACCCAAGGTGGTGTTAACTTACATGGACAGGCATACATGACCCAGCAACGAACGTATCAATCAACAACGTATGAATCCAAGTCGTAGCAAGCTACAGGGACTTAAAGGAACAAGGCGTGACATTTCCCCGAAGGGACAGACATGGGAATGAAGAAGGGCACATGCCGGCCAACCTAAGTGTTCCGGAACAGTAGCAAGCTACCATGGCTCAGTGGAAGCACTAGGAGATATTTCCCGGTAAGAGAGGCTACCAAGAATAAACAACTAGGTTGTCGGATCCCACACATACCAAGAATTTCAATAATCATACACACAATATGCTCGATATGTGCAAATACAACATGGCATCACAACATGACTCTGCAAGTCAAGTATTTATTCAACAGGCTCCGAGGAGTCAAGCATTACAATCATGGGTATCATGACCCAACATTCAGAGCATATAAACGAAAAGCAACGGAACCTTAACATGTCTGAGTATAGATCACTACAAATGAAAAGGGCTGAGAAGCCTGACTATCTACCAGATCCTGCCGAGGGCACAAGATCATAGCTGAGGTAACAAGCTAAATGTCAAAGTCCAAGCGGAACTACTAGTGAGACTGAAGTATCTCTGCAAAAACAGGAATTAAGCAAACGTGAGTACAAATGTACCCGGCAAGACTTACATCAGAACTAACTACTTATGCATCATTATCAACAAAGGGGGTGGTGGAGTTTAACTGCAGCAATCTAGCTTTGACTCGGTGGTTATCCTGAACTACGATTGCAAGTAACTCTTTTGAGGTGGCTCATGCGAGTCCACATATTCACCATATGAATACAACACTATGGATCCGCTCCCGTCTCCCTACGAGAATGCCATCCATAACACTCACACTTATCTTGTGCATTTTAGAGTATCCACTTTTACTTGTCTATGAACTGTATAGGCAACCCAGAGGTCCTTTACCGCAGACGCGGCTATTCGAATACATTACGTTAACCCTATGGGGGTGTACTTCTTCACACACGCTCTCACCACTTACCGCCATGTACACGTCATGTATCTCGGCAACCTTCAAGCGGAAGCCTGGCGAGGGTGTCGGCCACGACCTGACTAACCACACAACTCTCTAGTCTAGGTTTATCGCCTAGTCAGGTTCCATCCGTAGGGAGTCCGGCCGAAGTTTCCACATACGGCCCCGAACGATGTGAGCAGGGTTCCCGAGACACCAAACGGGCGCCTGGGACACCGTGTCACGTGCCTACCGCATCACAGCCCACCCCTCGGGTCAGTGCTACGCACGGCCTCCAGCATACTACAAACACAAGAAACTACTTGCAACTCCTTGTCGGGGGTTGGGTGCGACATATGCCAATGGATGGCTTATCATGGATGGAATGAGTAGAATGTCGCCGGTGCCTGGAAGCGGGATGAGGCATAGACACGAACGCCGGCATACTTTACCCAGGTTCGAGGCTCTCCTAGGATATAACACCCCTAGTCCTGCTCTGCGGGGTCTCCGCATGATCACTAAGGCACAAGTGATACAATGGTGCTCCTTGAGCTGTGTTCTAGAGGTAGGAGGAGGCAAGGCTAGCTCCCTTCCTGCTCTAGGGGTGTGGCTAGTTCTAATGGAGTGGGAATGCATTGCATGGGTGCCCTGCGGGGTTTATATAGGCCTACCCCCAGGGGTACAATGGCAATTTGGTCGGCTACTGGGCCCGGATGTCAGTGTCTCCGGCCTCCGACTTCTCCGCCGACTACTGGGGCCTGCCGCCTGGCGGGCCCCGCCAACTGGTCCGGTACGGAGCCGACAGGCCGCTCCCATCGCTGGCGGGTCTGGTTGGTGGCTGTTCACTGTAGCCGTGCTGCTAATGACGCGGGCTTGGTTAGATCAGTGTGGCTACAGTCCCGCCGCCTGGAGGGCGATCACTGTAGCCACACCTGGTCTCATCAGGTTAATAGTGCACTTGCTTCGAGGGAAGGGTCGGCCACCTGCTGGAGGCCGGCCTTCCCCAAGTCCGACTGGTTCGGCATCCGCCATCTTCTGAGACGTCATTGCCTGATAGGGCCAGCAGCCTGCAGACCGCACCGACAGGTCATCGTGGGGAATAGGGCTCCGCCTGTCTGGAATGATGTCAAGGGGAAGTGGCAACATTGCCGCTCGTGCAGAGATCTGTAGCCACGCCCTGTCTTGTCCTCCTGATGGGGGTGCAGACTCTGAGGCGCCAGGTGACCGCCTGCTCGACGCCGTCCTCTCTAGAGGCCGGCTGACTGGAGCCTGCTGCTCTTGGTGCTGTCTGCTGGTGGTTGGCCGTCCTCCGGTGGCCGACCGTTAAGCAGTCGGCCTCCGGAGGGCAGAGCTTCAGCTTGGGATGCTGCAGGGCAAAGCCGGCCCAAAGTTTTGACAAGTTCAGGGACTCGGGTGAGGCTACCCATGGCCCATTACTCCGACAGTAGTCCCCGAAGCCGGTGAGGCGTTACGGTCGAGGGGTCGCAAAGTATCAACGACTTCCCCCATCACCGAGCTCTGGGAGACTGTTCGATCCGCCTTGTGGCGTGCCATCTGTGGGAGTTGGCTTTGACAAGGCGGGATCGTAGGCCGATTTTGAACTCCAAGGAGGGAAAAAAGGTGGCGTGCCTGCTAAGCTTCCCAGGGCCGCCGCCCGCCACAAGCACGCCATGCGGCGCACGCCAGCTCGGCCAGCCCGCCACCCCACACTCCCGATGGGACGTGACAGCGGGTCGGGCCCGCCACTACCATGCCTCGACACGTGGGCAGATCCGCTGCGCCGAGGCGGGCGGTCGCGATTCCCACGGGAGTTCAAGGCGCAGTAATTTTGCGCAGTAACCAGGGGGTCATGGGGTCGTGGGCGCAGTTAATCCCACGATCCCACGCCCTACCCCCTCGGCTTCACAACCCGAGGGCTATTAGTAGGGGGAGGAAGGGGAGCGGCGGAGCACGCGTGCCCTCCTCCCCACACTCTATTCCTCCTCTTGCTCTCTCCCCCACTGCTACTGCCGCTGCTCAGTGTTTTCCATGGTGCTACCGCCGTTCGCCGCCGCCGTGCTCTTCCTCCCTTCGCAGCCCCGCATGAGGCCATGGCACACGAGAAGGGCGGCGACTGGGACGGCTCGACGGTGATTGAAGACCACATCACCTTCCTCTGGGACATGCGCCGGATTCCCAACATGGTGTTCGTCAAGGCGCGGGTGCCGCCGGGGGAGGAGATTTCGCCGGCACCAAAGGGGAATGAGTGGGTCGTCTTCCACTCGCACTTCCTCTGCGGCTTTGGCCTTCCGGTGAGTGGCTTCCTCCGCTCGTTCCTGGACTTCAGCCATCTCCAACCACATCATCTGACGCCCAACACCATGACCTTGCTCTCCGCCTTCATCACAGCGTGCGGGGGCTACCTCGGCATCCTCCCCACACTCGAGCTGTGGAGAGCGTTCTTCTATGGCAAGCTGGGCACCTCCGCCAAGGACACGGCGGCCGAGTGCGGCGGATTCGTCGCTGTGCGCCGGCCGGCGAAGAGGAATGCCTTCCCCATCATCAAGCTATCACAGTCAGTAAAACTGTGGCAGCAGTCTTATTTCTATGTTGAGAATGTCGATCCGGCTGTCGACTTCATCAACCTGCCGGCCTACGAGGCCGGCCCCCCTGTCGGGCTTCGGCCAAACTGGGGCTACAAGCCGAAGCTGGTGTGGGCGGACGCGGCAGCCGCCATCGGCCGACTCCGGGTGCTCCAGGAGTCGGAGGGCCTCGTAACCTCCAACCTCCTCATCGCCTTCATCGAGCGCCGGGTCCTCCCGCTCCAGGGCTGCCCTCATCTGATCTATCGGATGAGCGGGCACCGCGGCCCGAGCAGGTTGTGTACAAGGGAGATGCTGACTGCTGAGGTCGCGAGGATGGTGAATGAGATCTTCGACCTCAAGGTGTCGGAGGGAGACTAGCGGTTCGGGAAGCGGCCGTATTCCCGTGACGACCTGCCGCCTACCATAAGTCCCTTGATTTCTTCTTTTAGCTCTGACTTTTAGTCTTGTTCCTTGTGCGACGCAACTCTTTTTCAGGATCATAGATTTATATGTACGCGGCGACGGCTGCCATCGTGGGGCTGGGTGGAGACTACCTGCCGGACAGGGCGGTGACCGATGTGGACGACCCCGACTTGGGGGCGGCCGCCTTGGCGAACAACGCAGCAGGCAGCGGCGATGGAGCAGCCGGCTCCGAGGAGGGCGGCGGTGTGGAGACCTGGCCCGATGATGATGATGATGAAGACGAGCCACACCCCTCTCGAAGCACCGCCAACACCGGCGCAGGCCCCTCTACCGGGCCGCCCGCCCGAGGCGGCAAGCGCAAGCGTAAGCAGGGCGCCGCCCTGTTCGGCAGCACGCTGAAGAAGCCCAAGAACCCGGCCGCGGCGACCAGGCGGAGAGAAGCCGCGGCCAAGGTGGCCAAGTACCAGAGGCAGTCGAAGGTGCCAGTCATGGTGTCAGCGTAAGTATCCTTCTCACGCTTCCACCTCTTTGCCTATCTGGCCTAAAAACTTTTTTGTCTTCTCTTCCCATCTAAGGGCCCCGCTCACCCTTGAGAAGTCGGCCGCTGCCTCGGTCATCAGGTCGGCGGAGACCTCCACCACCAGCCGGCGGATCGACCCAGCGCCGACCTCCAGGAGGCGCAGGAGCGGAACGCGTGGGAGGCGCGTGAGGAAGAGGCCGACCGCCTGGCGAAGGCGGAGGCGGACAAGGCCGCCGCATCTGCGGCGAGGAAGCTAGCGCAGGCAGAGGCCACCACCGCGGAGAAGGAGCGGCTTGCAGAGGCCGCATGCCGCCAGGAGCCGCTGCTCGTGACTCCTCTGAACTCCGCGCCACCTCTGCCGGAGTTTGTGGCGACGACTGGAGGAGCCGGCGACGAGCAGCCGGTCATGGAAAGGGAGGGCGACGATGTGGCCATGCCGGACGTCATCGTGCCGCCACCACCGATCGGCGGAACGCAGGACGAGCAGCCGGCTGCTCCGCCGGTGCCACCAGCCGGGGGGTGACGGACCTGACTCCTGAGGTCCGCACACCCGCGCGCTGCTGTCTTGCGAAGGCGGCCTCCGCACCGTGGCCGCTGGAGGCTGGTGCCGCAAGCTCGTTGGTCCCCGACACCAAGCGACCAGCACCGCGCCCGCTGGCTGGGTACGCGGAGGTGGGATGGGCACCCTGGCCCAGGCATCCCTTGACGTCCAGGCCAAACTCCGGGCCAAAGCCGAAGCCCTCAAGCGATGCAATGAGGCGTTCCTGGAGCCGCGGGCAGCCATCCGCGTAAGTTTTCTTCGCTTCTCTTTATTTTGATCTTCTTGCTTTCTTCGTGGGGGCGCGCAAGCGCACCCACTGGGTGTAGTCCCCAAGTTTCGGGCCGGCTGCCGAGCAGGCGGTCCGGAACTTTAACTTGCAGGTGTCAAATGCTAATTTCATCTGATATCCCTTTTGCAGGACTACCACAATCTTCGTGCGGTCACCTTCAACTCCAGGGTCCGGGAGCTGGAGACGCAGACCACTCATTTGTCTGAGAGACGGAGTAAGCTTCGATTTCCTTTCTTTGCAGGGGCGCGTTGGTGCATCCGCGGGCTGTAGTCCCCGAGGTTCGGGCCGACTGCTGAGCAGTTGGGCCGAATCTTCCCAGTGACTTTATTTTTGCTGGCAACTTCTTCTCTGCGGGGGCGCGATAGCGCACTCGCGGGCTATAGTCCCCGAGATTCAGGCCGACTGCTGAGCAGCCGGGCCGGATCTCCCCGGCAACTGCATCCCTTTTTGTTATTTGACTAATATTCTTTCTTCTTCTCTTTTTACAGAGGCCAACGCCACCTTGCAGCAGCAGCTGCTCGAAGCCAACACCGCCCTGCACGGCAAGGAGGCGGAGTGCAGCAAGCTGGCCGAGGAGCGTGATCGGCTGGTCACTCAGCTCGCAGAGCAGGCGGAGGCCCTCAAGACGGCTCAGAGGAAGGCGAAGGCGAAGGACACCGACCTCCTCGCCGAGTTCGAGATTGAGCGCTCCGCCTGGGCCGACAAGGAGGCGCAGATGACGACCTGCTTCAGCAGCATCGAAGACTTGGTCGATGGAGAGCTTCATTTTCTTTGTTTCTTGTTTTGAGCTACCGTCCCTTATCTAGGCAGACTGCTAGTTTCTGACTTTGGCTTTCCTGTCGTCTGTCCGAGCAGACTTCTTCCCGGGCCATTTCGTTGCTGCAAACCAGATCATTGAGGCCCAGCACAAGGAGCGGAGGGCGGAAGGCGTGTAGATTGCCGCTGACGCCCCCTGGACCCTAAACGAGCAACTCCTCAGCATCCACGCCCGTCTTCAGCCTGCCCATCAGATGCTGCGCCGCCTTCAGCGCATCGGAGCCCAGGCAATCTCCGCCCTCTGTCCAGGTGTGCAGGCTCCGCGCACCCCCAGTCGGACTACCGACTGGCTGGAGGTGGCGGCCGGCCACCTGGAGGCCTGGAAGGGCTCTGCGGCCAGGGCAGGAGCGCGCCGAGCCTTGGAGTTCATCAAGGCGTGGTACCCTGGGCTAGATCTAGCCCATTTGACCATGTTTCGGCTGGAGGTGCAGGAGGAGCTGGTGGCGGTGGAAGCCGAGCTTATCAACAGGGCGGCGGCGATCGCCGACTTCACCGACACCAGCGTCTTCATCCCGGAGGTAGTCGAGGAAGGCACCGAAGCACCGCTTGAGTGGCTCGGGCTGAACTCAGAGGACAACGAGAATTCAGCTGAAGTCATCGACTCCAGCGATGAAGGGGAGGAGGAGGAGGAGGAGGAGGAGAGCGAGGACGATGTGCCGGAGGTTGGAGCGGGTGGTCAGCCCCAACCTGATCGGGCCTCAAGCAACGATCCGTGCTCCAAAGCGTCGACTGCTGCTGGAGGCGGCCAGGCGGAGACCGACCAGCCGCCTGTTCCTCCGACGGACGCTGCCGACTCTACCATCCAGCCTTCCACCATCCCGACTGGTGCCGCCGACTCCACCGTCCAGCCGGAGCCGCCTGCTGCGCCAACAGGCACCACCGACTCCATCGTTCAGACGGAGCCTTCTCCTGCCCCTTAGGATGTTTATCTTTTTCTTTTTCTGCTCGCTAGTCTGGAGAACTTGGTTACATTTGCACAATTCCACCCTCGGGGTGTACATCAAACTCTGTTGAATGCCGGCCGATAGGCCTTTATCTATGTAAATACTTTATCGCAATTCATGTTTTGCTTTGCCGGCTTCTAACTTTTCTTGCTTTATGCTCCTTGCTTTTTTTCTTTGCCGCCCTCCCTTGGCTATCCTCTTACCAACCGAACAACCGCTCTGCGGACTGCGGATGGGTTGAGTACTTAGCTTTTTTTGCAGGGGAGCAAGTACTTAGCCGTTTGGAGTGTTGGCAAGACAAGCAGAAACCGGCAGGTCGGCTGCCGGGCAGCCGGTCCAACAGGCGCGATGCCGGCCTCCGCTATATGTGTTCTTTCCTTAGCCATTTTTCATGTCGGCACTGTTTTGCAACCCCTGTCCGCCATTCAGTCGCTATATGAGCTGTGGCTTCTGATAGGGGAAGTTTTTTGTGCCAACACACTACTTGTCCGGCTGCAGGAGGCGACATATAGCAGAAGGCGGCGAGCCTCCGGTCCGACTGGTCGAACCCGGTGCCAGGTGGTAAAACAATACACACTCATAGGCATAACACTTATCATATAGATAGAAGGAGGGTAGTCCCCGAGTTCTTCTCGGGGGACCCGGAGTCTTAGTACATAATACAAAAAGGTAGCGTGATACATACTGCTTTCAACTATAAAATCTCCGGAGGTGGTTTGCATTCCACGGCCTCTCCGTCTCCTTGCCTGAATCATCTCTTTTGCGTGCTCTGGGCTTCTGAGCATCGATCAGATAGTAGGAATTGTTGCCCAACACCTTGCTGACGATGAAAGGGCCTTCCCAAGGTGCCGAGAGCTTGTGCTGGATGGCTGTTCGCTGGATCAGCCGGAGCACAAGGTCTCCCTCTTGAAAGGATCTTGGCTTCACCTTGCGGTTGTAATATCGGCGCAGACTCTACTGGTAGATGGCGGACCGGCTAAGTGCCAACAGCCGGCCTTCTTCCAGCAGGTCGACACCGTCTTCTCGTGCCTCCTTGGCGTCCGCCTCGGTGTACATGGTGACTCATGGGGAGTCGATCTCTATGTCCGTCGGGATGACAGCTTCAACACCGTAGACGAGGAAGAAGGGCGTGAAGCCGGTCGACTTGTTCGGAGTCGTGCGTAGGCTCCAGAGGACGGCCGAACGCTCCAGAGGCTCGACCAGTCGGGGCTTGATGCCGGACAGAATGAGGCCGTTTGCTCGCTCAACTTGGCCATTTGACTGCCGATGGGCGACGGATGCTAAGTCCAGTCGGATGCCCTGCGTCGCGCAGAAACGAGCCAAGGCTCCTTTGGCAAAGTTTGTGCTGTTGTCGGTGATGATGCTAAGTGGTATGCCGTACCGACTGGTGATGTCAGCGATGAAAGTCACGGCAGTCGGCCCATTCAATTTCTTGATTGGCTTTGCCTCTATCCACTTGGTGAACTTGTCCACAACGACGAGTAGATGAGTCATGCCACCACAGGCTGTCTTGAATAGCCCCACCATGTCCAAGCCCCAAACAGCAAAGGGCCAGGCAATGGGAATGGTGTTGAGTGCAAAAGCTGGCAAGTGTGTCTTGGAGCGGAACTTCTGACACCCTTTACACTTGTGGACCAACTGTTTGGCGTCTTCTAGGGCAGTCGGCCAGAAGAAACCATGGCAGAAAGCTTTGGCAACAAGTGATCTTGAAGCCGCATGGTGACCACCTTCACCTTGATGAATATCTTTGAGGATTGCCTGACCCTGGTCCGGCTCCATGCAGTGCTGGTACACACCGGTGACACTGCGCCGAACCAGCTCTTTGTTGACTATGGTGTATGTTGCTGCCCGCCGTTGCACTTGTCGGGCTAGGATCTTATCGGCTAGCAGCTCTTTGTTCACCAGGAAGTTGAGGATGGGTTGAGCCCATGAGGGTGCTGCTATCTCTCCGACTGCCATGACAACAACCTGTACAAGGGCGGTTGGGTCGGGAGGCTGCGGGTTGGAGTCGACTGCCGCCTGCTGTCTTGAAGAAGTCCCCGGGCTGATTGCTGCAGTCCCCGGGCCGGGCTCTGAAGTCCCCGGGCCAGGTGCGATGGCTGCAGTCCCCGGGTCGCCTACCGAAGTCCCTTCGCTGTCTTCTGGTACCCTCAAGTCCGATCCGACAGCTTCAGGAGGGGCCGGCACGAAGATGGAGTCGGACTTTGGTGATGGCTTGACAGACGGCTTGAGGAGGCGCTGCAAGGCGACGCTGGCTGGTATCGCCTGTCAGATGGAGCCGATCCGTGCCAAGGCATCCGCTTGCTCATTATCATTTCTTGGCACATGGAGGAACTCGCACCCGTCAAAGTATCCACTGAGTTGCTGCACGAGGAAGCGGCAGCTTGCCATATTCGCGTCCTTGGCGTCCCAGTCGCCCGATGATTGCTGGACCACCAAGTCAGAGTCACCATAGCACAGGATCTGGCAAATGACGAGTTCCCTAGCAAACTGGAGTCCGTGTATGAGTGCCTCGTACTTGGCTATGTTGTTGGAGGCGGCAAAATGGATTTTCAGCACATATCTGAGCTTGTCACCTTTGGGAGAGGTGAGGATGATGTCGGCTCCCAGACCGGTGCGCATTTTCGAACTATCAAAATGCATCCGCCAATGGGTGGAGTCTGGCGCTGGCGGCAAGTACTGGGTCTCGGCCCAGTCGACGAGGAAGTCGGCCAGTGCTTGTGACTTGATGGCGGTGCGAGGCTTGTAGTAGATGGTATACGGGGCCAGATCAATGGCCCACTTGGTCACTCAGCTTGAAGCATGTCGGCTTCCAACGATCTCAGCAAGCGGAGCGGTGTAGACGACAGTTATTGGGTGCTCTTGGAAGTAAGGCTTCAGCTTCTTGGCGGCAAAGTGCACACCATAACACATCTTCTGATAGTGTGGGTAGTTTTGCTTGGAGGCGGATAATACTTCACTCAAGTAATATACCGGCCTCTGGACCGGTAATGCTCTACCCTCCTCCTTGTGTTCTACCACTATGATGTGCTGACCACCCGGCTGGTGGCGGCGATGTAGGGGAGCATTGGCTCTTTCTCATTTGGAGCCGCCAAGATAGGCGGGGTGGTCAATATCTTCTTGAGTTGGAGAAAAGCTTCGCCCGCCTTGTCGTTCCACTCGAAAAAGTGGTCTTCTTCATGAGCTGGTACAGGGGGAGAGCCTTCTCACCCAGCCGACTGCTGAAACGGCTGATAGATGCCAGGCAGCCGGTAAATTTTTGTACATCCAGCAGTTGGGTGGGTACTTCCATCTTCTCAATTGCTCGTATCTTCACTGGGTTGCACTCTATGCCATGCTCTGAGACCAGAAAGCAGAGGAGCTGGCCGGCTGGTACTCCAAAGACACATTTCTCTAGGTTGAGCTTGATCTGGAATCGGCGCAAGTTTTCAAAGGTTTCCTCTTCTAGCAGCGTGCCATGCTTCTCTGTCTTCACCACCACATCATCCACGTAGACATGGGCATTTCTGCCGAGTTGCTTGAGGAGACACTTCTGCATGCAACGGTGGAACGTGGCGCTGACATTTCGCAAGCCGAACGTCATGGTCAGGTAGCAGAAGGCTCCAAATGGCGTGATGAAGGCGGTCTTCAGCCTGTCGGCCAGGTTCAGCTTTATTTGATGGTACCCTGGGTACGCATCCAAAAAACTCAACAGCTTGCATCCGGCTGTGGAGTCTATCACTTGGTCAATTCTCGGCAGGGAAAAGGGATCTTTGGGGCAAGCTTTGTTGAGGCTGGTATAATCAATACACATGTGCCACTACTTATTTTTCTTCAGCACAAGAACTGGCTTGGGCAGCCACTCTGGAAAGAATACTTCCATGATGAAGCCGGCTGCTAGAAGCCGGGCTATATCTTCTCCGACAACTCTTCTCTTCTCTTCTGAGAGGCGGCGCAAGGGCTGCCAGACCGGCTTGGCGTCAGGTCGGACATGTAACTTGTGCTCGGCGAAATCCGTCGGAACACCCGGCATGTCTTTGGGACACCATGCAAAGATGTCCCAATTCTCACGAAGGAAATCGACGAGCTCGCTTTCCTATTTGCTATCCAGGTTGGCACCTACGACAGCGTGCCTCTCTGGGTGCTCCGGGTCCAGGGGTATCTTCTTTGTTTCCTTCGCCGGCTTGAATTAGCCCTCAACCTCTGACTCCATGGGGAATGGGTGACATTTCCGGCTTTTTGCCTGCCATCGCCACCACCCGGTCAAGGAGCCGCTTCTCAGCTGCAATCACGAGGGACTCGGCTAGCCGGCTACTATCCGCGGCGCAGGCGGTCGACTTCTTCTAGTCTCTGACTACAGTCAGGATCCCCTTGGTACTTGGCATCTTCATTTTGATGTAAGCATAGTGGGGGACTGCCATGAACTTGGCCAGGGCAGGCCAGCCAAGCAGGCATGGTAGGGACTTTCAAGGTCCACCACTTCAAACCAGACTGGCTCATGGCAGAAATGATTCTTGTCTCCAAAGAGAACATCAATCTGAGTCTTGCCGATTGGTGAGCAATAAAGGCCAGGGACTATGCCATGGAATACAGTCTGACTGGTGAGGAGCTACTTCTGCTTGATTCCCAACTTCTTCATCGTGTCTCGGTACAGGATATTGATGCTGCTGCCGCCATCTATCAGGACTCTGTAGAAACGAGCTGCCCGCCTCTCTGTTGTGAAGGTTGCATCTAGGACCAGGGCATAGGAACCCGGGGAAGGCATCACTTCTGGGTGGTCGGCCCTGCTCCAACTGATGGGCTTCTCAGACCAATGCATGAATTCTGGAGTATTTGAGGCCACTGCTTGCACTTCTTGCTATTGATGTCGTCTGCTGTGTGTGTCATCGGCCACGTAGGTGAACACAACATAAGCTCCGTGTTCCTTAGGATACTCGTCTTGTATGGCGCCGACTGGCCGGGCCGCCGGCTGCTGGGGCTGAGGAGGCGACAGACTGGCAGGCGGAGGAGGCAGGAGCCCATCCCCTTTTGCTATCCTGGTGAGCCAATGGCACTTCCGTGTGGTGTGGTTGGACGGCTTCGCACCGCTGTGGAACTTGCAGGGCACATCTAGGGTCTGCTCATAAGTGAAAGCGGGCAACCAATTAGGCTTGCCGCCCTTCTGACGCTTGGGTGCTGGCTGCCCCTCCGGCTGCTGGTCCTCGACCATCGCCACTTGCCGGCTGGTGGAAGCCGGCTGGGTGGCCTTCCACTTGTTGTCGCTTGGATGCTGTCGCCGACTGGTGTCTCCAGCCGGTGTCCGGGGAGCCTGAGGTGCCACCTTGCCGGACGCATCAACTAAGATTTCTGCCTTCATCGAGAAGTCAGCCGTGGCATGCTTGTCGGCGATGATCAACAGTTCGTCGAGAGTCGCAGGCTCGTCGCAGAGAAGTCGGTGCTTGAGGAGGGTGCCCTCTCGGCACCCGACAGTGAAGTACTCGATTGCCTGGACCTCGTGCATGCCTTTGTAGGAGTTGCGCAGCTCGGCCCAGCGCGTGAGATAGTCGTGAGTCGATTCGCTGGGCCTTTGGACGCACAGGGAGAGCTGTCGGGGCTTGGGTGGCCGCATGTACGTGCTGGTGAAGTTGCGGATGAAGGCTTCGGTGAAGTCAACCCAGCTATTGATGCTGCGTGGCTTCAGGCTGTTGAGCCACGTCCGGGTCGTGCCGTGAAGCATGAGCGGGACGTACTTCACGGCAACGCGCTTGTTGCCGTTCGCTATACTGACTGCCAAGGAGTAGTCGACCAGCCAGTCCTCCGGCTTCATGGAGCCGGTGTACTTGGGCATATCTCTCGGGATCGTGAACCCTTTGGGAAAGGGCTCATCTCGGATTCGTGGGCCGAAACAGGGCAGGCCCAATGCGTCTTCTTCTTCTAGGGCTAGAGATCAGTTGACATGATCGATCTGATGGCAGACGTCGTTCTCTCCAACTCCCTCTCGGCGGCCAAGGCGGTCGCCGAGTGTCGGGTGCGTGACAGGAAGTGGAGTAGGATGCCTTGCTCCACGAGGGGGAGGAGGAGGCGGGTCGCCTTGCCGCTCTACCGCTCGAGGGCGACCGTCTTCGTCACGCTCGATGGAGAGGCGAGTCCGGCTGCGGCTGGTAGCCGGCTCGTTGCCTCTTCTCCCGCGAGCGCCACCAGTCGGCGTCCAGGACGTCGTGCCATGTTCCTGGCGAGGGGCGGTTCATCGTTCCGTGGGGTGGGCACTTCAGCGCAGCAGCCGGTTTCGTGCTGCGCGGCGGCCGTGTCCAGGAGCTGCTGGACTCGCTCCGTCATGTGGCGACGTTCGTCGCCCTCGTACTTGTCCAGCTCGTCCGTCACTGCCTGGGCGGCCTGGATGTTCTCTACAGGCGTGGCATAGACGGGGTGTTCTGCCCCAAACATGCTGGCGATGGTCGCACCACGCTGCCGTATTGAGCCGATGCAGCTAGGCCCCTCAGGAGCCGGCGTACCACCAACGGCCTAGTCCATCTCGCGCTGGTAGGCGCCCGAGAGGCGTCGCATGCTGGCCAGTCAGCCAGCGCTTTCGAGGAGCTGGACGTGGCGTGCCTCCAGCATCTCAGCGTCTGCGTCCTCTGGAATCAGCGCCGTCAGGTTTCGCAGTGCTGCATCGAGTGGGTCTCGAGCATCTCCGGCCGAGCGCTCGCCACTGTTGATGACAAGCACATGTGTGACGGTGCTCCTGCCGCTGTGCTCGCGAGAAGGCGGCTCATCGTAGATCACCACGTTGGTGGGTAACGCGTCAAGTGACGCCGTGTTGGAGTCGACGATCATCGGGTCGGTGGAGCCAACAGACTCCAGGTCCACAGCAAGCTCGCTGGTGACGTGAAGCTGGTCGAGGAGGCTGACGAGGCGGCTCTTGGGGCTGCCGGTGCCCGTGTCGGAGAGGTGAATCTCGCCGACAAGGTCGGCGAGGCAGCTCGCCACGCAGGCGATTTCCGCGCCGTGCAGTGCGTCGAGGCTGACACCATCGGGCGTGCTGGGTTGGCTTCGCTCGCCAGGAAGGAACAGGGTTCCCGTAAAGAGCAGGTCTCCGGGAAATGGTGCACCCCGCCCCACGGTGGGTGCCAAATGTCGGGGGTTGGGTGCGACATATGCCAATGGATGGCTTATCATGGTGGGAGCGAGTAGAACGTCGCCAGTGCCTGGAAGTGGGATGAGGCGTAGACACGAACGTCGGCGTACTTTACCCAGTTTCGGGGCTCTCCTAGGAGATAACACCCCTAGTCCTGCTCTGCGGGGTCTTGTAGGATCGAAAGTATGTCTAGAGGGGGGTGATTAGACTACTTTACCAAATAAAAACTTATCCTTTTCTCAATTTTAGTCTTTGGCAAATTTTAGCTATCTTAGCACAAGTCAAGCAATCTTAACACAATTCAAGCAAGCATGCAAAGAGTATATGAGCAGCGGAAAGTAAAGCATGCAACTTGCAAGAATGTAAAGGGGAGGGTTTGGAGGATTCAAATGCAATTTGGAGACACGGTGATTTTTGAGCCGTGGTTCCGATAGGTGGTGCTATCGTACATCCACGTTGATGGAGACTTCAACCCACGAAGGGTAACGGTTGCGCGAGTCCACGGAGCGCTCCACCCACGAAGGGTCCATGAAGAAGAAACCTTGTCTATCCCACCATGGCCGTCACCCACGAAGGACTTGCCTCACTAGCGGTAGATCTTCACGAAGTAGGCGGTCTCCTTGCCATTACAAACTCCTTGGTTCAACTCCACAATCTTGTCAGAGGCTCCCAAGTGACACCTAGCCAATCTAGGATACACCACTCTCCAAGAAGTAACAAATGGTGTGTTGATGATGAACTCCTTGCTCTTGTGCTTCAAATGATAGTCTCCCCAACACTCAAGTCTCTCTCACAGGATTTGGATTTGGTGGCAAGAAGATTTGAGTGGAAAGCAACTTGGGGAAGGCTAGAGATCAAGATTCATATGATAGGAATGGAATATCTTGGCCTAACCACATGAGTAGGTGGTTCCTTCTCAGAAACAGCAAGTTGGAAGTGTAGGTTTGTTCTGATGGCTCTCTCCACGAATGAAGAGGAGGTGGAGGGGTTTTTAGGGTGTAATGAACTCGGGCCATGGGCCTTTTCTTAAATATTTGTGTGCAAATGTCGTGAGTGTTTTCGCTCTTGCCTTCCGTTTTTGGACCGATTTCATGCATTTTTCCTTTCTCAAACCTCCCCCCGCGAGTCAGACGGCCGAGGCTCTGGTCCATGGAAAGGAGTTCGATTCTTAGAGAGGAGCGCTCAGGACTTGGGTGCTTCGAAACATTGATCGTGAGCGAAACACCCACTGGGCCGTCTGGCGGCAATCCGGCGAAGCCGGTTGGCGAGCAGCCGATCATGCGGCTGTTTATTTGATGAGCGGCGGGCCGGGTTGATCGACCCGGCAGCCTTTGACTTAGTGTATGAAGCGTAAAGGAGCTCTGGCCCGTTGTGCTTGCCAGCCGACAGCCAATGCTGGATCTGTGGCTTTAGGGTGAAGTGGGGGACCGCAACATCCTAACTGTATCAGGAATCACCAAGTAAGGCGGGGGTGGCGACCGAGCCGGCCAGCCGCCGAGCCGCCGGGTCGAGCGAGTCGGACCGGTGGCCGGGTTAAGTGGCATAGTGATGCAGGAAAATAGGGACACAATAAATTGGTCGACAAAAGGCAGCCCCCGAGTCTCGTTCGGTTACCCCATAGTTTCATGTGTTTACAAAAGGTGACGATACATACACTCGTGCGGCTAACTGTAAAATGGGCGGAGGAGTTCCGCGTTCCACGGCCGGGTCGTTTCTTTTGCCGGCGGTGTCCTTCTTGTGCTTCCTTGACTTGCGTGAATCGATGAGGTATTAGGCGTTGCGGTCGCGCCAGGCCCTGCTCATGATGAATGGGCCCTCCCATGGAGGGGACAGCTTGTGCTGGCCTACTTGCTCTTGGACGAGTCAGAGGACAAGGTCGCCCTCGCGGAACGCGAGGGGCTTGATCTTCTTACTATGGTAGTGCCTCAGGCCTTGCTGGTAGATGGCCGAACGACTGAGCGCCAGGAGGCGTGCTTCTTCAAGTAGGTCGTCGCCATCTTCGCGGGCTTCTCTGCCTTCAGCTTTGGTGTACATCACGACGTGCGGCAAGTCGAACTCGACGTTGGTCGGGATGACAGCTTCGGCTTCGTAGACGAGGAAGAATGGGGTGAACCCGGTCAACCGATTCGGCATGGTGCGTAGACTCCAGAGAACGGCCGGTGACTCGTCAAGCCAGCTGCCGGGTGAGCGGATGAGTGGCTCGGCGAGACGTGGCTTGATGTCAGACAGGATGAGTCCTTTGGCCCGCTCGACCTGCCCGTTGGACTGCGGATGTGCAACGGAGACCAGGTTGAGGCAGATGCCGGAGACAGAGCAGTATTGCTCGAGCGCGCCCTTGGCGAAGTTGGTGCTGTTATCCATGATGATGTTGTTCGGCATGCCGTAGCACACCGCTTTGTCCTTGATGAACCGAACGGCTATTGGCCCGTCCTTCTTGATTGGTCTTGCCTCGATCCACTTGGTGAATTTGTCTACTGCCACCAGTAGGTGCGTCATGCCGCCTCGAGCGGTTTTGAAGGGTCCCACCATGTCGAGTCCCTAGACCGCGAACGGCCAGGCGATCGGTATGGTGTGGAGTGCTGACATCGGCTGGTGCTGCATTTGCTGAAGTGCTGGCATCCCTCACACATGAGGACGAGCGACAGGGATCGCGATGTAGCGTCGTGCCCACACTCGCCCTGATGAATGTCGAGGAGGATGTCCATGCCCTGTTCCTGCTCGATGCAGCGCTGGAACACACCGGTGGAGCTGCTCTTGACGAGATCATTGTTGATGATGCTGTAGGCGGACGCCCGGTGCTGCACTTGCCGAGCTTCGGTCTCGTCCATGGGGAGAACCCCGTTATCCAAGAATTATGATATTGGAAGGGCCCAAGATGGAGCCGTAACCACGACGAAGATGGCCACCAGGGTGGGTTCCGAGTTGGCAGCCCCCGAGCCGGGTTGGGCAACCCCCGGGTCGGGGATGGCGACGGCCGGATCGCGCCGAGTCCGGGCTCGGCCGGAGTGCACCTCACCGGGTGCCGACGAAGCTGTATGTAGAAGTTCGCCGGGTCCGCCGAGGCGGGCGGAGCCGGATCCCGCCGGCTTGGCAAGCTAGTTGAGGCGGTCCTGCTGGGTGTTGGCCGCATTGAGGAGTTCGTGCATCTGCCTGATGCACTCCTTTAGCTCCTCACCCGTGATCTGGTCCAGGCCGACTGCGGCTGCCTGGGCAGCGCGCATGTTCTTCGCTGGGGTCTCGTAGACGGTCGGGACGGTGCTAAGAGCCCGGCCTATCGCTCCTCCCCAGGCACGCACATCGGCGACCCTGCTTAGCTCGGCCGTGGCGGGCGTGAATCCGTAGGCGGCATTGCACTCTAGCTGAGCGGCGTCCAGGAAACGCTGAGTGGTGGCGAGCATCTCGGACAGGTCCAGCATCTGCTGGCGCCTTTCCTCGAGCTGGATTCGGGCCTCAGCTACGTTGGTGGCGTCGACGTCAGTACTGATGGGGATGCGGAGGCTCTACATCGCGGCATGCAACGGATCGGATGGCTCGGTCCATTCCGCTGCGGCCCTGGCTTCGGCAGCCTTCCTTGTCTTGCTCAACGAGGAGGAGGCGCCATCGCCGGTGAGGAAGACCTCCACATGGACGTCCATTGCCCCGGCGGAAATGCCGCCGCCGAGGGAGAGGGGGGACTCGGAGTAGCTGAGCCCCTCGCTGGGGTACTCGTCGGTCGCGAACGCATCTGAGATGCGCAGCGTGGCGAAGGAGGCGGTGAGCGCGCCGACAACGTCGTCCGCCAGCGCGACGGACTCGTCGGAGTAGGAGAAGGGCCTCGTCTGAAGCATGCTCCCGGCCAGCTCCTCGAGCTTCCCCATAGTGGGCGCCAACTGTCGTGGTGGGCACACGGTAGATGCCAAGGGATGCCTAAAGAGAGGAGGAGGCTCGAGGGCGCTGGCGGGCTCCAGAGGCGAGGTTGGCATGAGCAGGCGCGGGACACCGGACATACCCAAGTTCGGGGCTCTCCGGAGAGATAACACCCCTAGTCCTGCCAAGTGTAGTTGCATGTTCGATAGTACAATGTTGCTCCTGGAGCTGTATGAGGGAGGAAGGAAGCTGGCCAAGGCTTGGGCTGCTCCTTCTCTCTGGTGTGGCTATTTCGGTGGCTAGTTCTGTGCTCACTCGCCTTTTTCTTGTTACATGCCCGTATGAGCGTGGGCTCCTGGGGGTTTTACAGACCAACCCCCAGGGGTACAATGGTAATGTTACAAGTTGGTGGGTCTGGATTGTTGGTGTCCTGGGACCCGGGCTGGGTCCCGCTGAGGGCTTGCGGTTCGCCGGGTTCCCCTAGGTGCGGGCCTTGCGTGCCTAGGGGGACTATGCTCCGTCTTGTCGATCTTCAGGGCGTGGCTGAGTCGATTCGGGTACAGTGGTTATCCGTCAGGTTGCCGCTTGCTGTCGTCAGCGATGAGGGCGGGGGCACTGTAGCCACGTCGGCCCTAGTCAGCGGGTAGGTGAGGGGCACTGTTACCACGCTCCGGCTGGCCAGAGGCATGGGCGGGGCACTGTTACCTTGGTCATCACTGATTAAAGACTCGTCCCATCATACGGCCTGGATGGGACGGGAGCTGACCCGTGGCCGGATTGCGGAGCACGCCACGGGTGGAGCTGGTTTGTTGAGGAAGCTTTGGTGGTGCCGGGTTCGGCTGTCTTGCGCTAGTTGTTGAGGCCGAGTCGACGAGTCTTTGCCGGGTCAGAGAGTTTGGACGGATTGCGGGGCTTGGCCAGGTCGAGTGACCCGGCCAAGCACGTGCCGGTTTGAGGGGCGGTGCTAGCCCCGTTGTTTTTGAAGAGGATCCGGGTTCTGTTGCCTGCCCGGGGTCCATCCCCCCAACACCGGCAGAGCGTGCCGGGGCTCGCTGGTGCAGAACCGCCCCGTCAACCACTCAACCACGACTCACGTCGTCAATTAGTGCGGTGTCAAGCTGCAAGACTACTAAGTGGCAGCCATTCGCCATGTGGCAGCCCTTTCTAATGGAAGAAACCCACAGGTGACACCCATCCTGTGACGTGTCAAGAGAACAGGTGTGGAACTGGCAAGATAAGCCCGGCAGGCCTTGCCGGGCAACCAGTGATGTGACACTAAGTGGCGCATTTAATGCACCCTCTCAGCCTGTAGAGTTAGGTATGATAGCATTGTTTGCTATCATATCAGTGGATAATGACCACTTTGCCACTGTGGTGACCCCTTAATCAAAAAAGGAGGCCCATGGCACTCGTAGGAGGGGTTAGAGGGTTAGCCACCATACACATGTAGTCATGGCGGCCCCGAGGCAAACCTTGCCGGGCAAGTGTACTATGCACCGCCACACTCATTCCACCATCAATCCACGAAAGCTGGAGTAGGGTCTTATGCCTCGTGATGGCCTGAACCTAGGTAAACTGCTTGTGTGCTCTCTGTCGTGCTGCTGTGCGCTGATCTGTTGTTTGTGCAACATGATGTCCCCCCGCCGAACCATCAAGAGGCCACCAGGTCCCATAGGTTGCCGCGGATATCCCGCGACAGTATCCCTCATCAATCACTTATGATGAGACAGTAACCCCAGTAGGTTACTTTGAGAAAAGATCCTCTTTTGAATAATGAAGTGTCAGCCTCCCCACATGATTCTCAAGAAAAAGCAAGGCGAGATGAAGATAGTGAACGTAGATATGTAGTTGATGACCGCATTTCCCCTACAGCAGCATCGCATGTGCTTTCTCTAACTTGACAGCGTGATATGTGGTTGCATATTGCATATGGTGTCTAGACAGTAATTCTTCCAATCTGGTTAAATTACATGTGCTATTCTGCTTAGTTTATACATTATACCTATTAATGTGACATGCCTTCCTATTTTTAGTACATAGTACATTTGTATATTAAGCATGTCCTTACATAAAACTATTGTTTTTTTGTATCCCACATGAATGAATATGACGAGACACCTTTAGTATATGCAATGTGATATTAGTTGCATCTTTCATATGATTTATAGCATGCGCTGCCTCTAATTTTTTGGAACGCCATTTATGATAGGACGTTTTAACTTGGCAGAGTCATATTGGTTGCATCTTTCATGTGGTGTCTAGCTTGCATTGCTTCTTATTTGTTGAAATGGCTTCTCCTTAATTTACACAAATAGTGTGAATATGCCATGCCGCCCTGTTTTTCGTACATATTCCATCCTGGTATCATGTGTTTGCCTTACATCAAAGTAGTGATTGTCAGTACCATGCACGAATGAGTCCTAAAGAGTGAATTTTATTGCTTCTTCTTGTCGGTTTTACTTGTAAATAGAGGGCCTCTACAGATTCTACTCCGCCACCCTCCCAAGAAGATTTGCAAGACAACACATGCATAGACACTCAACATAGCTGTGTTGAGCACGTCTCCCCTAGTGCACCATCACAGGTGCTCCCTCTAACTTGGCACTGTTATATGTGGTTGCATGTTATGTATGATGTCTAGCTTGTATTGCTTCTAATTTTGTTGAATTTCATCTGCTTACTTTACACATTATACTTGTGAAAAAGACACATGTTCCTCTTTCTAGAACATACAATATCTGTCTATCACACCAAGTTCTTACATCAAAGTACTACTATTGTATAACCTGCAACAATCACTTATCATAAGACACATTTGACTTTGGAGTGTGATATAGGTTACATCTCGCATTCTTTTCTAGCTTGTACTACTTCTAATTTGTTGAAATGGCACTTATGATGAGACAGTTTTAACTTGGTAGAGTGATATTCGTTGCATCTTTCATATGGTGTCTAGCTTTCATAGCTTCTAATTTGTTGAAATGCCTTCTCCTTAGTTTACACATCATAAGTTGTTAATATGCAATGATGTGAATATGCAATGGCACTAATGACGAGAGACCTTTAACTTGGTAGTGTGATGTTGTTTGCATCTTGCATATGATTTATTTCCTGTATTGCTTCACATTTGTTTAAACTCTATTTATGATAAGACATTGTTAACTTGGCAGAGCGATATTTGTAGCATATTTCATATGGTGTCTACCTTCCATTGCATTGGTTATAATTTAGTGAAATGTCTTCTACTTAGTTTACACATCATAGTTCTGGTTATCTCATGTCGTCCTATTTTTCGTACATATTACATCCTCGTATCATGTGGTTGTCTAACATCAAAGTTCAGTTCATCTGTATCACGCATAAATTTGTTCTGAAGAACTAAATTGTTATTCATTTTTCTTGTCGGCTTGACTTAACATGGCATAGAGAAAGACGAAGGAAGACAGAATGACAGGGAAAAGGAAGCGGAAGAATCCTGCAGATTTTGCTGGTACTGATGGTGCAATAGAAGGTCAAAGTCCGGCGGCAAATTGTACAAATAGGGTATCCCATGCTACATGAGCTGCAGAACAAGCCAAACAGAAACCAATAGCTGCCACCAAACAAGCAGAGACATCCCTAGTTGTTGCAACACCTTCCACAGTAACACCAGCTGCACGAGTTACTCGTTGGTCAACTCAGCTAGCACCACGTTCCCAAGCTCCCTTGCCACCTGACACTACTTCCAAAGCACTCTTGACACAAGACGAGTTGGCAAGATTAGATGAACTTTGTGAGCTTCAGCAGCAAGAAGGTAGTTGCTGGAGTCAAGTTATAGTTGCATGCTTCTTTATATGTAGTCTCACAGTTTGATGTACACTAACACTTCCTATGTTCGTTGTTGGACTAGAACCTAGGCGGAAGAGGAAACAAACATCGGGGATAGTGCTTGATAGGTTAACTAAATCTAGAGGAGGAAGAATGGAGATCCGTTTTGAGGCAGGTTTAAAAAGGCCACGTGATGCTATAGAGTCAGCCAATTTAGTATCAGAGGCATTGGTTGCCATTAGGTGTCATGTATGTATCATCCCAACATGGATTTAGTACAGGAATGACAAAGACGAAACCCAGTTCAACACCTTCCTTGACCATTTATCTGTAAGTATGGTTATGTATGGGAACTAGTAATATCGTCTTGCTATGTCCCATACTTTCTAGGTTGTTGATAATGAGACTCCCATAATTTTCAACAAATGAGGTTCAAGTTGGATAGCCAAGATGATGCAACCAGACAAGCTTGCACCCATGTTTTCAAGTCTGCTCTGCGACAGTATCGGTATAACTTGAGGAAAACTCACTTTGAAGGCAAGGTTAATAGTGAACTTGCACAGACATCTCCAGAGGAAAATATATCGATGAAGACTGGATAGGCCTCATTAAACACTGGTCTGATCCAAAGTATCGGGTACATTATATATATGTGATCAGATCACATGTTGAAGTCCTATTTACGCATGTGCCTCACAAATCTATCTTCTTGTAGGTGAACTGTTCGAAGAACAAGGCCAACCCTACGAAAGTGAAATTCCAACAGACGACAGGCTCTTGTAATTAGTTGATGTTTCACTCTTTTTGTTGTACCATATTATCAGATCTATATTGACTTGTTCCAAATGTTGAGGAAAGCCCGCAAGGACCAAAAAGTACCTGAACCAAATGTTGTGGAAATCTTCAAGGATTGTCACACCAGCAAGACGAAGGGTATGACTACACCAGTCAAAGCCGCTGTTGTGAGTCCTTAATCCTCATGCCTTTTATCTACCACTTACTCTGACTTGTGCGTTGAACTGCATGGTTTGCAGCCAATTTCTTTTACTCTTTTCAATTTTATACACAATTGTCTTAGCGTATCATTGCACCTTACAAGGTTTAAAAGAGAGGAGTGATGTTCCTTTGATCTTGATTTGTAATCTAGTTCCGTGCTGAACTTGCCCACACAATGTTACAATTGCCTGTTTGCCTGTTCTCACTTGATGTCATACTATGCTTACCATATTATAAACTTTGTCTCTTTATCCTTAGCTGTCAATACAATGTGAACAAATAGACAATACATTAGCCATGATGCATGGTCATATGTTTGGAACCTGGTTTTATTATGTACTTTGCAGTAAAATACAACTAATATTTTACATGGGTTCACCAGAATAAGTTCTGTATATGGACCAAAGCTATTTTGTTTGGTTTTGCTGCCTGCTTAATATCTTCTGTTCTGGTACTACTAATGTAAAAACTCAACTTTTGCGCAACATATGGAAAAAATGGTGGAACCGCCACCTTCTGAAGGTGGCGAGGCAACTATAACCGCAATGTCAGCTCTTGCTGCAGTGGGTCAGTACTTGTTCACTAACAGTGCCAAAAGCACGTTCCTGCGTAATACTGGGTTGGTTGTTAAGGCAATATCGTTCAAACTGCCTCATGATCGATCAAGATATGCAATCTCAAAACAATGTTATATCTGCGCTTCAGACACAAGTCCATTCCCTAATAGAGACCTTTGTGAAACTGAAGGAAATATGCCCTAGAGGCAATAATAAAGTTATTATTTATTTCCTTATATAATGATAAATGTTTATTATTCATGCTAGAATTGTATTAACCGGAAACATAATAGCTTGTTAATCAAAGATGGTTATGTTTCCTAACCATGAACAAGGAGTTGTTATTTGATTAACAAGGTCACATCATTAGTTGAATGATCTGATTGACATGACCCATTTCGTTAGCTTAGCACCCGATCGTTTTAGTATGTTGCTATTGCTTCCTTCATGACTTATACATGTTCCTGTGACTATGAGATTATGCAACTCCCGTTTACCGGAGGAACACTTTGTGTGCTACCAAACGTCACAACGTAACTGGGTGATTATAAAGGTGCTCTACATGTGTCTCCAAAGGTACTTGTTGAGTTGGCGTATTTCGAGATTAGTATTTGTCACTCCGAATGTCGGAGAGGTATCTCTGGGCCCTCTCGGTAATACACATCACTTAAGCCTTGCAAGCATTTCAACTAATGAGTTAGTTGCGAGATGATGTATTATGGAACGAGTAAAGAGACTTGCCGGTAACGAGATTGAACTAGGTATTGGGTACCAACGATCGAATCTCGGGCAAGTAACATACCGATGACAAAGGGAACAACGTATGTTGTTGTGCGGTTTGACCGATAAAGATCTTCGTAGAATATGTAGGAACCAATATGGGCATCCAGGTCCCGCTATTGGTTATTGACTGGAGACGTGTCTCGGTCATGTCTACATTGTTCTCGAACCGTAGGGTCCGCAAGCTTTAGGTTTCAATGAGAGTTTCATTATGAGTTTATGTATTTTGATGTACCGAAGGTTGTTCGGAGTCCCGGATGTGATCACGGACATGACGAGGAGTCTCGAAATGGTCGAGACATAAATATTGATATATTGGACGGATATATTTGGACACCGGAAAGGTTCCGGGTGAGATTGGGAATATACCGGAGTTCCGGGAGGTTACCGGAACCCCCTGGTAAGTATATGGGCCTTATTGGGCCTTAGTGGAAGGGAGGGAGAAGGAGCAAGGGAGGGGGCACCCCCCCCCAAGCCCAATCCGAATTGGGAGGGGGGCCGGCCCCCCCTTTCCTTCTCTCCTCCCCCCTCTTCCTTCCTTCTCCTACTCCTAATAGGAAAGGGGGGCCAAACCTACTTGGAGTAGGTTTGCCCCCCCTATGGCGCGCCTCCTCCTTAGGCCGGCCTCCTCCTCCCTCCCTCCTTTATATACGGGGGCGGGGGGGCACCCTAGACACACAAGTTGATCATTGAGATCGTTCCTTAGCCGTGTGCGGTGCCCCCCTCCACAAGATTACACCTCGGTCATATTGTAGCGGTGCTTAGGCGAAGCCCTGCGACAGGAGAACATCAAGATCGTCACCACGCCGTCGTGCTGATGGAACTCCTCCCCGCGCCTCTGCTGGATCAGAGATCGGGGTGCGTCATCGAGCTGTACGTGTGTCAAGAACTCGGAGGTGCCGGAGTAACGGTGCTTGGATCGGTTGGACCGGGAGGACGTACGACTACTTCCTCTACGTTGCGTCAATGCTTCCGCTTCGGTCTACGAGGGTACGTAGACAACACTCTCCCCTCTCGTTGCTATGCATCACCATGATCTTGCGTGTGCGTAGGAAATTTTTTGAAATTACTACGTTCCCCAACAGTGGCATCCGAGCCTAGGTTTTTATGGTTTGATGTTATATGCACGAGTAGAACACAAGTGAGTTGTGGGCGATATAAGTCATACTGCTTACCAGCATGTCATACTTTGGTTCGGCGGTATTGTTGGATGAAGCGGCCCGGACCGACATTACGCGTACGCTTACGCGAGACTGGTTTTACCGACGTGCTTTGCACACAGGTGACTAGTGGGTGTCAGTTTCTCCAACTTTAGTTGAACCGAGTGTGGCTACGACCGGTCCTTGCGAAGGTTAAAACAGCATCAACTTGACAAACTATCGTTGTGGTTTTGATGCGTAGGTGAGATTGGTTCTTGCTTAAGCCCGTAGCAGCCACGTAAAACTTGCAACAACAAAGTAGAGGACGTCTAACTTGTTTTTGCAGGGCATGTTGTGATGTGATATGGCCAAGACATGATGCTATATTTTATTGTATGAGATGATCATGTTTTGTAACCGAAGTTATCGGCAACTGGCAGGAGCCATATGGTTGTCGCTTTATTGTATGAAATGCAAATGCCCTGTAATTGCTTTACTTTATCACTAAGCGGTAGCGATAGTCGTAGAAGCAATAGATGGCATAAACGACAACGATGCTACGATGGAGATCAAGGTGTCGCGCCGGTGACGATGGTGATCATGATGGTGCTTCGGAGATGGAGATCACAAGCACAAGATGATGATGGCCATATCATATCACTTATATTGATTGCATGTGATGTTTATCCTTTATGAATCTTATCTTGCTTTGATTGACGGTAGCATTTTAAGATGATCTCTCACTAAAAATTATCAAGAAGTGTTCTCCCTGAGTATGCACCATTGCCAAAGTTCGTCGTTCCCAGACACCACGTGATGATCGGGTGTGATAAGCTCTACATCCATCTACAACGGGTGCAAGCCAGTTTAGCACACGCAGAATACTCAGGTTAAACTTGACGAGCCTAGCATATGCAGATATGGCCTCGGAACACGGAGTCCGAAAGGTCGAGCGTGAATCATATAGTAGATATGATCAACATAAGATGTTCACCATTGAAAACTACTCCATCTCACGTGATGATCGGTTATGGTTTAGTTGATTTGGATCACGTGATCACTTAGATGACTAGAGAGATGTCTATCTAAGTGGGAGTTCTTAAGTAATATGATTAATTGAACTTAAATTTCTCATGAACTTAGTACCTGATAGTATCTTGCTTGTCTATGTTGATTGTAGATAGATGGCCCGTGCTGTTGTTCCGTTGAATTTTAATGCGTTCCTTGAGAAAGCTAAGTTGAAAGATGATGGTAGCAACTACGCGGACTGGGTCCGTACTTGAGGATTATCCTCATTGCTGCACAGAAAAATTACGTCCTGGAAGCACCGCTGGGTGCCAGGCTTGCTACTGATGCAACTGACGACGTTAAGAACGTCTGGCAGAGCAAAGCTGATGACTACTCGATAGTTCAATGTGCCTTGCTTTATAGCTTAGAACCAGGACTTCAACGATGTTTTGAACGTCATGGAGCATATGAGATGTTCCAGGAGTTGAAGTTAATATTCCAGAAGAATGCCCGGATTGAGAGATATGAAGTCTCCAATAAGTTCTATAGCTGCAAGATGGAGGAGAATAGTTCTGTCTGTGATCACATACTCAAGATGTCTGGGTATTGTAATCACTTGATTCAACTGGGAGTTACTCTTCCGGATGATAGCGTCATTGACAGAATTCTCCAATCACTTCCACCAAGCTACAAGAGCTTCATGATGAACTATAATATGCAAGGGATGGATAAGACGATTCTCGAGCTCTTCGCAATGCTAAAGACTGCGGAGGTAGAAATCAAGAAGAAGCATCAAGTGTTGATGGTCAACAAGACCACTAGTTTCAAGAAAAGGGCAAAGGGAAGAAGAAGGGGAACTTCAAGAAGAACAGCAAACAAGTTGCTCCTCAAGAGAAGAAACCCAAGTCTAGACCTAAGCCTGAAACTGAGTGCTTCTACTGCAAGCAGACTGGTCACTGGAAGCGGAATTGCCCCAAGTATTTGGCGGATAAGAAGGATGGCAAGGTGAACAAAGGTATATGTGATATACATGTTATTGATGTGTACCTTACTAGAGCTCACAGTAGCACCTGGGTATTTGATACTGGTTCTGTTGCTAATATTTGCAACTCGAAACAGGGACTACGGATTAAGCAAACACTGGCAAAGGACGAGGTGACGATGCGCGTGGGAAATGGTTCCAAAGTCGATGTGATCGCGGTCGGCACGCTACCTCTACATCACCCTTCGGGATTAGTATTAGACCTAAATAATTGTTATTTGGTGCCAGCGTTGAGCATGAACATTATATCTGGATCTTGTTTGATGCGAGACAGTTATTCATTTAAATCAGAGAATAATGGTTGTTCTATTTACATGAGTAATATCTTTTATGGTCATGCACCCTTGAAGAGTGGTCTATTTTTGATGAATCTCGATAGTAGTGATAAACATATTCATAGTGTTGAAGCCAAAAGATGCAGAGTTGATAATGATAGTGCAACTTATTTGTGGCACTGCCGTTTAGGTCATATCGGTATAAAGCGCATGAAGAAACTCCATACTGATGGTCTTTTGGACCCACTTGATTATGAATCACTTGGTACTTGCGAACCGTGCCTCATGAGCAAGATGACTAAAACGCCGTTCTCCGGTTCTATGGAGAGAGCAACAGATTTGTTGGAAATCATACGTACAGATGTATGTGGTCCGATGAATGTTGAGGCTCGTGGCGGATATCGTTATTTTCTCACCTTCACAGATGATTTAAGCAGATATGGGTATATCTACTTAATGAAGCATAAGTCTGAAACATTTGAAAAGTTCAAAGAATTTCAGAGTGAAGTTGAAAATCATTGTAACAAGAAAATAAAGTTTCTACGATCTGATCGTGGAGGAGAATATTTGAGTTACGAGTTTGGTCTACACTTAAAACAATGTGGAATAGTTTCGCAACTCACGCCACCCGGAACACCACAACGCAATGGTGTGTCCGAACGTCGTAATCGTACTTTACTTGATATGGTGCGATCTATGATCTCTCTTACAGATTTACCGCTATCATTTTGAGGTTATGCTTTAGAGACGGCCACATTCACGTTAAATAGGGCACCGTCGAAATCCGTTGAGACGACACCTTATGAACTATGGTTTGGCAAGAAACCAAAGTTGTCGTTTCTTAAAGTTTGGGGATGCGATGCTTATGTGAAAAAGCTTCAACCTGATAAGCTCGAACCCAAATCGGAGAAATGTGTCTTCATAGGATACCCAAAGGAGACAGTTGGGTACACCTTCTATCACAGATCCGAAGGCAAGACATTCGTTGCTAAGAATGGATCCTTTCTAGAGAAGGAGTTTCTCTCGAAAGAAGTGAGTGGGAGGAAAGTAGAACTTGATGAGGTAACTGTACCTACTCCCTTGTTGGAAAATAATACATCACAGGAACCGGTTTCTGTGACGTCAAAACCAACTAGTGAGGAAGTTGATGATGATGATCGTAGAATTTTAGATCAAGTTAATACAGAACCCCGTAGGTCGAACAGAGTAAGATCCACACCAGAGTGGTACGGTAATCCTATTCTGGAAGTCATGCTACTAGATCATGATGAACCTACGAACTATGAAGAAGCGATGGTGAGCCCTGATTCCGCAAAATGGCTTGAAGCCATGAAATCTGACATGGGATCCATGTATGAGAACAAAGTATGGACTTTGGTTGACTTGCCCGATGGTCGGCAAGCAATTGAGAATAAATGGATCTTCAAGAAGAAGACTGACGTTGACGGTAATGTTACTATCTACAAAGCTCGACTTGTTGCAAAAGGTTTTCGACAAGTTCAAGGGGTTGACTACGATGAGACCTTCTCACCCGTAGCGATGCTTAAGTCTGTCCGAATCATGTTAGCAATTGCCGCATTTTATGATTATGAAATTTGGCAAATGGATGTAAAAACTGCATTCCTGAATGGATTTCTGGAAGAAGAGTTGTATATGATGCAACCAGAAGGTTTTATCAATCCAAAGGGAGCTAACAAAGTGTGCAAGCTCCAGCGATCCATTTATGGACTGGTGCAAGCCTCTTGGAGTTGGAATAAACGTTTTGATAGTGTGATCAAAGCATTTGGGTTTATACAGACTTTTGGAGAAGCCTGTATTTACAAGAAAGTGAGTGGGAGCTCTGTAGCATTTCTAATATTATATGTGGATGACATATTGTTGATTGGAAATGATATAGAATTTCTGGATAGCATAAAGGGATACTTGAATAAAAGTTTTTCAATGAAAGACCTCGGTGAAGCTGCTTACATATTGGGCATTAAGATCTATAGAGATAGATCAAAATGCTTAATTGGACTTTCACAAAGCACATACCTTGACAAAGTTTTGAAAAGGTTCAAAATGGATCAAGCAAAGAAAGGGTTCTTGCCTGTATTGCAAGGTGTGAAGTTGAGTAAGACTCAAAGCCCGACCACTGCAGAAGATAGAGAGAAAATGAAAAATGTTCCCTATGCTTCAGCCATAGGCTCTATCATGTATGCAATGCTGTGTACCAGACCTGATGTGTGCCTTGCTATAAGTCTAGCAGGGAGGTACCAAAGTAATCCAGGAGTGGATCACTGGACACCGGTCAAGAACATCCTGAAGTACCTGAAAAGGACTAAGGATATGTTTCTCGTATATGGAGGTGACAAAGAGCTCATCATAAATGGTTACGTTGATGCAAGCTTTGACACTGATCTGGACGATTCTAAATCGCAAACCGGATATGTGTTTACATTAAACGGTGGAGCTGTCAGTTGGTGCAGTTCAAAGCAAAGCGTCGTGGCAGGATCTACATGTGAAGCGGAATACATAGCTGCTACGGAAACAGCCAATGAAGGAGTCTGGATGAAGGAGTTCATATCCGATCTAGGTGTCATACCTAGTGCATCGGGTCCAATGAAAATCTTTTGTGACAATACTGGAGCGATTGCCTTAGCGAAGGAATCCAGATTTCAGAAGAGAACCAAGCACATCAAGAGACGCTTCAATTCCATCCGGGATCTAGTCCAGGTGGGAGACATAGAGATTTGCAAGATACATACGGATCTGAATGTTGCAGAACCGTTGACTAAGCCTCTTCCACGAGCAAAACATGATCAACACCAAGACTCCATGGGTGTTAGAATCATTACTGTGTAATCTAGATTATTGAATCTAGTGCAAGTGGGAGACTGAAGGAAATATGACCTAGAGGCAATAATAAAGTTATTATTTATTTCCTTATATCATGATAAATGTTTATTATTCATGCTAGAATTGTATTAACCGGAAACATAATACATGTGTGAATATATAGACAAACAGAGTGTCACTAGTATGCCTCTACTTAACTAGCTTGTTAATCAAAGATGGTTATGTTTCCTAACCATGAACAAGGAGTTGTTATTTGATTAACAAGGTCACATCATTAGTTGAATGATCTGATTGACATGACCCATTTCGTTAGCTTAGCACCCGATCGTTTTAGTATGTTGCTATTGCTTCCTTCATGACTTATACATGTTCCTGTGACTATGAGATTATGCAACTCCCGTTTACCGGAGGAACACTTTGTGTGCTACCAAACGTCACAACGTAACTGGGTGATTATAAAGGTGCTCTACAGGTGTCTCCAAAGGTACTTGTTGAGTTGGCGTATTTCGAGATTAGGATTTGTCACTCCGAATGTCGGAGAGGTATCTCTGGGCCCTCTCGGTAATACACATCACTTAAGCCTTGCAAGCGTTTCAACTAATGAGTTAGTTGCGAGATGATGTATTACAGAACGAGTAAAGAGACTTGCGGGTAACGAGATTGAACTAGGTATTGGGTACCAACGATCGAATCTCGGGCAAGTAACATACCGATGACAAAGGGAACAATGTATGTTGTTGTGCGGTTTGACCGATAAAGATCTTCGTAGAATATGTAGGAACCAATATGGGCATCCAGGTCCCGCTATTGGTTATTGACCAGAGACGTGTCTCGGTCATGTCTACATTGTTCTCGAACCGTAGGGTCCGCACGCTTAAGGTTTCGATGACAGTTTCATTATGAGTTTATGTATTTTGATGTCCCGAAGGTTGTTCGGAGTCCCGGATGTGATCACGGACATGACGAGGAGTCTCAAAATGGTCGAGACATAAAGATTGATATATTGGATGGATATATTTGGACACCGAAAAGGTTCCGGGTGAGATTGGGCATATACCGGAGTTCCGGGAGGTTACCGGAACCCCCCGGTAAGTATATGGGCCTTATTGGGCCTTAGTGGAAGGGAAGGAGAAGGAGCAAGGGAGGGGGCGTGCCCCCCCCAAGCCCAATCCGAATTGGGAGGGGGGCCGGCCCCCCCTTTCCTTCTCTCCTCCCCCCTCTTCCTTCCTTCTCCTACTCCTAATAGGAAAGGGGGGCCAAACCTACTTGGAGTAGGTTTGCCCCCCCTATGGCGCGCCTCCTCCTTAGGCCGGCCTCCTCCTCCCTCCCTCCTTTATATACGGGGGCGGGGGGCACCCTAGACACACAAGTTGATCATTGAGATCGTTCCTTAGCCGTGTGCGGTGCCCCCCTCCACAAGATTACACCTCGGTCATATTGTAGCGGTGCTTAGGCGAAGCCCTGCGACAGGAGAACATCAAGATCGTCACCACGCCATCGTGCTGACGGAACTCCTCCCCGCGCCTCTGCTGGATCGGAGATCGGGGTGCGTCATCGAGCTGTACGTGTGTCAAGAACTCAGAGGTGCCGGAGTAACGGTGCTTGGATCGGTTGGACCGGGAGGACGTACGACTACTTCCTCTATGTTGCGTCAACGCTTCCGCTTCGGTCTACGAGGGTACGTAGACAACACTCTCCCCTCTCGTTGCTATGCATCACCATGATCTTGCGTGTGCGTAGGAAATTTTTTGAAATTACTACGTTCCCCAACAGAAACAAGGACAGACATTTTTCGATGTCGTCAAGATATGCATGGTTTTGAAACCGGACTATTAGACATTTGCTATGTTGTTCAGGAGCCTAGGAGAAATGAAGGTAAAGGTTATGGTGCTCCATCATACAACACAGCATGAAAACGTAAAAGACAGGTCAAATGAACTGAGCTTCTGAACTTCTGGTGGTGCATTTGTCTGCCAAATTGTTAACTTTTATGCCAACATTTTGTTTTATAGTTGTACTTTGTTTTGTTGGGATACAAAATTTGTTCTTAACAGGCAGCCACTGGCTGAAGAAAACAGCAAGCCATTTTTGTCTAGTGTAGGGTGTTCCCTATATTTGCATTGGTGGCAATCTTTGATGCCTACTGATGTAATCTGTGCAATCGCCTTAATAGCCTAGCATTAGTTTCGGGCTTATTTATTTCCTAGTCTTCTTTTTCCCTGGTTTGCTAGTGGCTACAACAACATGGGCCATATAACGATCGTGGTAACCTTGAACCTGCTATAGGCCGTAGGATCCATGGGCCTCCTACGGGCCGTCGATAAATGGGCCTCCAACAGGGCCATAGAATCGATGGGCCTCGGGCCGTCAGATAAATGGGTCTACATGGGCCATAAACGGGCGTAATTGGTACTGGCGCAATGGGTTAACAGACCACAAACGGGCCAACTCTGGCCATGGTCCAAATTTGGCCCATTAGGGGAACAGGCCAGTAATGGGTCGGAAGTAATCGAGGGCCGGAAAGGAGCCTAAGAACGTATGGGCCGTCAGTATGCCGAAAGCTAACATGGGCTAGAAACGGCCCATGTGAATCATGGGCCGTTAATGGGTACTAAGAAATTTACTATTCATTATGGGCTAGAGTCACCGTGGGCCTCTAAAGGGCCTAAAGATATGAAAGGCGTCATATGGGCCGAAAGACGTCGTGGGCCGTGCATGGGCCGAAAGTGAAACGGGGTGGTGTTATATTCGACGGCCCACATGACGTTGTTGGGCCGATTTCGGGTAGGCCCTTACGGGCCGTGAGTAACCGGGCCATCAAATGGGATATTTGTGAAGAGACCGTTAACGGGCTTTTCATGGGCCAGCCAGCGAACTTTTGACCAAGTCAAACGGGCCGGCCTTTGTAAGCTAAATGGACCAGTGGTGGGACGTTGCACGTGTCAACATATCATAGGCGCCTATCTGACCCACTAACAAGCTGACACGTGTTTCCTCCGGCCAATCAGAATTTTACACGTGGAAAATTCCCATTGGTCCGGGCTGTTAACGGGTTATCGGATCCAAAACCGGACCCGATAGCTTAACGACGACCAGTTATGTGGATGCCACGTGTTGGTCAGCCATGAAGAAAGCACTAATGTGACGCACAATTTATCGTCATGGAACTGGACACTTCCATGATGATAATTTTTGTAATGTCATGGAACACATCTATGACAGCACAGGTGTCGGCGTCCTGGATATGGGGGTATCCAGCCCTGCCTGCCTGCGGCCCACCACGTGGCTCCATCGATGGCCTGGTACGGCCCAGCTTCAGCATCAACAATACCGCAAGACCCTCGCAAGGGGCCAAGCCTCGCGAGGCAGGTAACGCCAAGACCCCCAAGGGAATCGGCCTCCTCATGCTGGCTCCTAAGGGGCGGAGAGTTCTATGCAAGGTTACCTCACGAGGCTTAGCTGACATGAGCCATGACGACCAGGGCCAGGCGGGCGCCAGGTAGGGGCAGAGTGCAGGTCTCCTCTTTGGTGCCAAGGAGGCAAGCCACAGGCGCGGAGTCCCGAGGAATCAGCCAAAGGTTTCCATTTCGGTGCAACGAGACTGAGGGAGTCCTAGACTAGGGGGTGTCCGGATAGCCGGACTATCATCATCGGCCGGACTCCAAGACTATGAAGATACAAGATTGAAGACTTCGTCCCGTGTCCGGATGGGACTTTCCTTGGCGTGGAAGGCAAGCTTGGCGATACGGATATGTAGATCTCCTACCATTGTAACCGACTCTGTGTAACCCTAGCCCTCTCCGGTGTCTATATAAACCAGAGGGTTTTAGTCCGTAGGACGAACAACCATTACAACAATCATACCATAGGCTAGCTTCTAGGGTTTAGCCTCTTTGATCTCGTGGTAGATCTACTCTTGTAATATCCACATCATCAATATCAATCGAGCAGGACGTAGGGTTTTACCTCCATCAAGAGGGCCCGAACCTGGGTAAAAACATCGTGTCCCTTGTCTCCTGTTACCATCCGCCTAGACGCACAGTTAGGGACCCCCTACTCGAGATCCGCCGGTTTTGACACCAACATTGGTGCTTTCATTGAGAGTTCCTCTGTGTCGTCACCGATAGGCTTGATGGCTTCTTCAACCAACAACAACGCAGTCCTGGGTGAGACTTTTTTCCCCGGACAGATCTTCATATTCGGCGGCTTCGCACTGCGGGCCAATTCACTTGGCCATCTGGAGCAGATCGAAAGCTACGCCCCTGGCCATCAGATCATATTTGGGAGCCTAAACTGCACGGAGGATATCCGCGGAGACTTGATCTTCGATGGATCCGAGCCGCAGCCGAGCGTGCCGCACTGTCACGATGGGCTTGATCTAACTCTGCCGCCGGACAGTACCTAGGAGGCCGCACACGAATCCGCTCCGACCCATAGTCCGGAGCCGATTGCGCAGATCGAGGACGGGTGGCTGGACACCGCCTCGGGAGCTGCAACTTCCACGGCGATGGAGCCGAACACTGACCTCGTCCCTTATAAAGCTCGTGACTCCGAGGTGCCGGACTCCCTGCCGGACTCCGAACCTCCTGCGCCCCTGCCAATCGAATCTGATTGGGCGCCGATCATGGAGTTCACCACTGCGGACATCTTTCAGTACTCACCCTTTGGTGACATCTTGAAATCGCTAAAGCATCTCTCGCTATCCGAAGAGCCCTGGCCGGAATACGGCCAGGATGGTTGGGATGCGGACGATGAAGAAATTCAAAGCCCATCCACCACTCACTTTGTAGCCACTGTCGACGATCTAACCGACATGCTAGACTACGACTCCGAAGACATCGATGGTATGGACGACGATGCTGGAGACGATCAAGAACCAGCGCCTACAGGGCACTGGAAGACCACCTCGTCATACGACATATACATGGTGGACACCCCAAAAGATGGGGACGGCGAAGAAGCAGCGGAGGCAGATTCCTTAAAGAAATAGCCCAAGCGCCGACGTCAGCGGCGCCGCTCTAAATCCCGCCACAACAAGATTCCGGCACAGGAGATAACAACACCCCAGAAAGTGCCGAAGACAACCCCCTCCGGCAAGATTCAGCACAGGAGGATGCAGAAGCAAGCCCTCACGAGAGAGCGGCAGACGAAGAGGTCAAGGATGATAATTACATACCTCCCTCCGGAGACGAGGCAAGCCTCGACGACGATGAATTCGTCGTGCCCAAGGATCCCGTCGAACAAGAGCGTTTCAAACGCAGGCTAATGGCCACAGCAAATAGCCTAAAGAAAAAGCAGCAACAGCTTCAAGCTGATCAAGACCTGCTGGCCGACAGATGGACCGAGGTCCTCGCGGCCGAAGAGTATGAACTCGAACGCCCCTCCAAAAGCTACCCAAAACGCAAGTTGCTCCCCCGACTAGAGGAGGAAGCATACAAACCTTCATCACCAGCGCACAATACGGCAGACCGACCACCTCGTGGCCGCGACAGAGAGGCATCTAGGCCCTCCACCAGAACCGTACCCCGGCACCGCTCAAAAAGTACGAAGCCACGTTGGAACGCGCCGGACTTGCGGGATATATTGGTGGACAAGGAAAGACAATCCAGATCTATCTATGGATCATGTGGGCGCCCCACGACCCACGACGAATACAATCGCACCGGATACAGCAACTCCGGCCGGGCCGAACACAGCAGACAACGCCCTCTTGAGCTACGTCGTGATATTGCTCAATACAGAGGCGCCGCACACCCACTATGCTTCACTGACGAAGTAATGGATCATCAAATCCCTGAAGGGTTTAAACCCGTCACCATTGAATCCTACGATGGCACGACAGACCCTGCGGTTTGGATCGAGGATTATCTCCTTCATATCCATATGGCCTGCGGCGACGATCTCCACGCCATCAAATATCTCCCGCTCAAGCTTAAAGGACCAGCTCGGCATTGGCTCAACAGCCTGCCCGCAGAGTCAATTGGGTTTTGGGAGGACCTGGAAGCCGCATTCCTCGACAACTTCCAGGGCACATATGTGCGACCACCAGACGCCGATGACCTAAGCCACATAATTCAGCAGCCAGACGAATCGGCCAGACAATTCTGGACACGGTTCTTAACAAAGAAAAATCAAATTGTCGACTGTCCGGATGCAGAGGCCCTCGCAGCCTTCAAACATAACATCCGCGACGAGTGGCTGGCCCGGCACCTAGGACAGGAAAAGCCGAAATCCATGGCAGCCCTCACATCACTCATGACCCGCTTCTGTGCGGGAGAGGATAGCTGGCTAGCTCGCAGCAACAACCTCAGTAAAAATGCTGGCAGTCCGGATACCAAGGACCACAATGGCAGGTCGCGTCGAAACAAAAACAAACACCGCGTTAATGGCGAAAGCAATGAGGATACGGCAGTCAACGCCGGATTCCGAGGCTCTAAACCCGGTCAACGGAAGAAGCCATTCAAAATAACTACTCCGGGCTCGTCCAATTTGGACCGAATACTCGACCGCTCTTGCTAGATACATGGCACCCCCGAAAAGCCAGCTAACCACACCAACAGAGATTGTTGGGTATTCAAGCAGGCAGGCAAATTAATTGCCGAAAACAATGACAAGGGGCTGCACAGCGATGACAAGGAAGAGACCCGGCCGTCGAACAATAGAGGACAGAAGGGCTTCCCCCCACAAGTGCGGACGGTGAACATGATATACGCAACGCATATACCCAAGAGGGAGCAGAAGCGTGCACTAAGGGACGTATATGTGATGGAGCCAGTCGCCCCGAAGTTCAATCCATGGTCCTCTTGCCCAATCACTTTCGATCGAAGAGACCATCTGACCAGTATCCGCAATGGCGGATTCGCTGCATTGGTTTTAGACCCAATCGTCGATGGATTTCACCTCACGAGAGTCCTGATGGACGGCGGCAGTAGTCTGAACCTGCTTTATCAGGATACAGTGTGCAAGATGGGCATAGACCCCTCAAGGATTAAGCCTACAAAGACGACATTCAAAGGCGTCATACCAGGTGTTGAGGCCAATTGTACAGGCTCAGTCACACTGGAAGTGGTCTTCGAATCCCAGGATAATTTCCGAAGCGAGGAGTTAATCTTCGACATAGTCCCGTTCCGCAGTGGCTATCACGCTCTGCTCGGACGAACCGCGTTCGCAAAGTTCAATGCGGTGCCGCATTATGCATACCTCAAGCTCAAGATGCCAGGCCCTCGTGGAGTCATCACGGTCAACTGAAATACGGAACGCTCCCTCCGAACGGAGGAACATACAGCGGCTCTCGCGGCAGAAGTATAGAGCAGCCTTTTAAGGCAATTTTCGAGTCCGGCCGTTGAATGACCGGACACGGCCAAACGCGCCCGGAGCAACATCAATCAAGACCACCTGGCACGTTCTGAGCACGCGTAGCAATGCGGCCCCAACCCCAACCCTCGCATGATTGCAAGACAGGCTCTCCGCGTACATCATTACGCTCTTGAGATACCATGGGCATAGGGGGAGGGGCACGACCACAACAGACCCAGAGTGCGGCTCGACCACACCAGGGGCTCCCAAGTGTGTCACTCTTTTTATTTTTATTTTCCTTCTTTTTATACACAGGACTCCGTCCACCAGATGCTCTGTCCGGCGGCGAACCTGCCGAACTCACGATGCAACAGCCAGGGAGGGACAAAGGCCGCGACGAACACTCAGGTGGTCTCCATTACGAGCATTAAATTTGCTAAATACACCATTCCGCAGCCTACCCCTGGAGGGAGACACGTCTAATTAGTCCAATCCCCTGCTTACCGCACTATTTGTATCATTCCGCACTCATTGCAGAATTCCTTGAATAAATAATGCAGCACTTTTTGCCTATATTGCATTACTTTGTATATATGTTCATTTATGACATCTTGCACCCGTATATTTTGGTACGGCCGAATACACCAGGGGCTTATGTTCCCTGCATTATGGTGTGATAAGTCCGAACACTTTCACAAGTGCGGCACCCCGAACTTATAACATTATATGAATCGGCTCCGAATCATGTCTTGGGTCAATAGTTGGGTTGGCCCGGCTCCCATGTTTTGGTACCTTACGTTCCATTCTGTCGGCTAAGGTAGCACTGGGAGAACCACTGCGATTGCGCCCCAGTTGAGCTGGGTTAACGCCTCAGTGGAGAAAGCTAAAACTGACTGTCATGATAAGGCGAGAGACTGGTCGCTATTTGAGAGGTCTTTTCGAGTCCCTAAAGACTTATGCCGCTTCGAGCGAAGAACCGGATAATGTCCGGCAAGGCGTGGATAGCGCCCCAAGCTCGGTCTTCCGAATACTAGGGGCTTCGCCGAAATTTAAAATTATAGAATTCTATGGCTAAGTGAGAGTGTTCAAGCATTATAAGTCTGGTTGCCTTGTTCGTTGTGTTGAGCGCCTCCCTAGATGGACCCAAAAATGGGAACAAGAGTGATCAAGTTTATCCCGAACACCCCAGCACTCTTGGCATGGGGGCTGAAGCCGATGACTTGCCATCTCTCAGATTTAATAAAGGGCCACACAGAAGGTAATATTTTAAATCAATAAGCGTTGCTTAGCGCATATGAACAAAGTTTTCAGCGCACAGGATAATACATTGCGAATTTACTCAATAATTACATCTCTGGGGCACTCATCCGCAATCTTGCGGGCACCCTTCAGGATAGTCTTATAGTACATCTCGGGCGTACGATACTCCTTGCCCGCTGGCGGCGCGTCAGTGATAAGCCTCTCCGCATCCAGCTTGCCCCAGTGCACCTTTGCGCGGGCAAGGGCCCGACGAGCACCTTCAATACAGGCGGAGCGCTTGATGACCTCCACCCAGGGGCACGCATCCACCAGCCGCCGCACGAGGCCGAAGTAGCTCCCAGGCATGGCCTCTCCAGGCCACAGCCGGACTATGAGGCCCTTCATGGCCTGCTCGGCTACCTTGTGGAGCTCGACCAGCTGCTTCAGCTAGTCGCTAGGGGGCACTGGATGGCCGGCCTCAGCGTACTGAGACCAGAAGACCTTCTCCGTTGAGCTCCCCTCCTCGGCTCGGTAGAATGCGGCGGCATCGGACACACTGCGAGGCAGATCTGCAAACGCCCCAGGAGAGCTTCGAATTCGGGTAAGTAACAGGTAATTTACATTCACATGCTTGCTTTGCATGAAAAATGCCTTACCCGCTGCTATCTTCTTCACCGCCTCAATCTCCTGGAGAGACTTATGGGCCTCGACCTTGGCGGCTTTGGCACTTTCGAGAGCCGAGGCAAGCTCGGACTCTCGAGTCTTTGAGTCGCGCTCCAAACTATCATGCTTTTCCATGAGAGCCTGGAGCTCTTGCCGCACCTCCTGCCTCTCTCGCTCTGCCCGTTCCGCGGCCGCATTGCTTCGGCCGCGGACACAGCCTCCTTCAGGGTTGCCACCTCGTTCGTGGCCCCTGTAGTACCCAAGTTATCCTTGTTATTTTTGTCGCAACCTAAATCCTTTTCTGTAAGGTAAAAATTCAAAGTGGTGTTACTCACCTTCTTTGTCCTCGAGCTGCTTCTTGGCACGGCCAAGCTCTTGCTCGAACCGCTCGAGGTCCTGCTTCAAAGCACCGACCTCCGCAGTCAGTGCGGCAGAGGTCAGCAGCCCAGCCTGCAAACCCATATTGACATATTTTTTAGCAACCCTGCGTATATCTTTTTTATATACGCAGTCTGGCTTTTCTTTCCGAACACCGGACCGAGCATCAGGGGCTACTGTCTATGCGGTATCACATTGCATATTTTTAACTTCTTACCTCAAAGCCTGTTAGAAGGCTACTGCAGGCTTCGGTCAGCCCGCTATTGGCGAGCTGAACCTTCTGAATCACCGCACTCATAATAGTGTGGTGTTCTTCCTCGATGGAAGCACCTTTGAGCGCCTCCAACAAGTTGTCCGGCGCCTCCGGTTGGACGGAGGCCGCCGGCGTCACGGTCTTGCCCTTCTTGCAAAGGGGCCGTCGGCCGGACTCCGGAACCACTGAGGGTTCCAGCGTGGAGTCCGGCGCAAAGTCCGGGAGGCTGCCTTGTGGCGCCTCCGGAGCCTCGTCCTGATGGGTCCCTTCTCGGGATCCCACCTCGGCGTCCTCAGCGTCGCGAGGGGTGGAGGCAGTCGGGATGGAGTCTACATCCGACGGAGCCAACGACCCGCTCGATGAAGCGGGGAGATCATCATCGGCCGGACTGCAGGCAGCATGCGGCATTAGAAGGACACTATGTGACACAAAAGTGAAATTATAAATCATTCAGGAATCCGGATACTTACGATCTTGCCGGAGGCCTGGCCCTTGAGGGCCACTCTTTGTCGCCAACGTTGGCGTTGGCAGAGCTGTCCGGGGGAATAGTCCTTCCCCTCTTGGACTCTTCGGCCTCCCCTGTTGGGGAAGCCTTCCTCTTCCTCTCTCCTTCCTCTGGGAGAGAGTCCTCTTTCTCCTCGTCGTCTTCGGGGGAGGAGTCCGCCTCGGAGTCGTCGGACACCTGAAAACGGGAACTCTTTCGAGTACCCGTGGCCTCCTTCTTGGCCTTCTTCTCCGGCACCACATGCGGTGCCGGAACCAGCAGCCCCGCTAGACGGGCGTCTACTGGGTTTTCTCGCATGGGAGCCGGACAGATGATCTGCTCGGCCTTCTTCATCCAGTCCTGTCAAAGGAAAAGGGAGATTAAATCCCGTGTAAGGTCGAACTATTAAAAACAAGTGTCCCGTAAAGGGGTAGAATCACTTACCTCGTCAGCTGGACGCTGCGAGTGAAATCCGCGATCTTCAGTGGCTGATGCGGGAGCTTCGACGCCCTTGAAAAGCACCTTCCAGGCATCCTCGTACCTAGTGTCGAAGAGCCTGCTCAAGGTTTGGTGTTGTGCCGGATTGAACTCCCACAATTTAAATGCCCGTTCTTGGCACGGGAGAATCCGGCGGATGAGCATGACCTGGACCACGTTGACAAGCTTGAGCTTCTTGCTCACCAGCTTCTGGATACAGGCTTGGAGTCCAGTCAGCTCCTCCGAATCACCCCAGGTCTGGCCACTCTCCTTCCATGAGGTGAGCCACGTGGGGATTCCAGATCTAAATTCGGGGGCCGCTACCCATTTAGGGTCACGCGGCTCGGTGATGTAGAACCACCCCGATTGCCATCCCTTGATGGTTTCCACGAAGGCACCCTCGAGCCAGACGATGTTGGGTATCTTACCCAACATGGCGCCTCCGCACTCCGCCTGATTCCCCTTCACAACCTTCAGCTTGACATTGAAGGTCTTGAGCCACAAGCCGAAGTGGGGCTGCATGCAGAGGAAGGCCTCGCACACGACGATAAACGCCGAGATGTTGAGGATGAAGTTTGGCGCCAGATCATGGAAATCTAGGCCGTAGTAGAACATGAGCCCCCGGACAAAGGGGTGAAGTGGAAAGCCCAGTCTGCGGAGGAAGTGGGGAAGGAATACGACCCTCTCATGAGGCCTGGGGGTGGGGATGAGCTGCCCCTTGTCGGGCAGCCGGTGCGCGATGTCGTCGGATAGATATTCGGCGCTGCGCAGTCTTTCGATGTGCCCCTCCGTGACGGAGGAGGCCATCCACTTGCCTCCCGCTCCGGACATGACTGGAGAAGGTTGAGACGAGATGTGCGGGCTTGGGCGCTGGAGCTCGAGTGCGCGGAGATGGATAAGCAAAGGAGGAAGAAGGCATAGGTGAAAAGGTGGATCCTTGTCCCCTTATATATGGACGGACGAAAACTATGCATCCCCACCGGCCTGGTAAAACTCGCTGATCTCCCAAGCGCCACCATCAATGGCGTGGTTGGGTTAGCCACGTCCATATTGATGAGAATCCCGGAATAAGGGGAACACGATCTCTGCTTCGACAAGACGTGCCAAGGAAACCGCTTTGCTAAACGCGCTGAGGTGGTATAGTAAAAAACGATTCAAGTAAAGGCTTGGTAGTGGTGTGACGTCATGCCACAAAATACGTCAGCAGTTTGAACTTGTGTACATATTATTCTCTCTACGGTGGAATGTGGAATTTATTTTGCAGAGCCGGACACTATCCTGGTGTTCACAATCTTCTATGAATTATTCGGAGGAGGAACCCGCCTTGCAATGCCGAACAATATGCGCGCCGGACTCATCGTCATTGAAGCCTGGTTCAGGGGCTACTGAGAGAGTCCTGGACTAGGGGGTGTCCGGATAGCCGGACTATCATCATCGGCCGGACTCCAAGACTATGAAGATACAAGATTGAAGACTTCATCCCGTGTCCGGATGGGACTTTCCTTGGCGTGGAAGGCAAGCTTGGCGATACGGATATGTAGATCTCCTACCATTGTAACCGACTCTGTGTAACCCTAGCCCTCTCCGGTGTCTATATAAATCGGAGGGTTTTAGTCCGTAGGACGAACAACCATTACAACAATCATACCATAGGCTAGCTTCTAGGGTTTAGCATCTTTGATCTCGTTGTAGATCTACTCTTGTAATATCCACATCATCAATATCAATCGAGCAAGACGTAGGGTTTTACCTCCACCAAGAGGGCCCGAACCTGGGTAAAAACATCGTGTCCCTTGTCTCCTGTTACCATCCGCCTAGACGCACAGTTCGGGACCCCCTACCCGAGATCCGCCGGTTTTGACACTGACAGAGACCAAGACCGCCAGGATGGTAGGATGGAGGTCATCCACGAGCCCACCACAGCATCGCGACCAGAGGCTTTTCACAGGCGAAGACTACTTTTGTCAGGATAAGATGTATTACTTGTCCCCTTTCAAATCCGGCCATTGTGGGATCCCTTCCCACCAACATTTGGGAAGAGGACCAAGGCCTCTATAAATAGGACTAGCCACCACCATAGAAAGGGGGCGGGACAAGAACAAGTAGAACTAGAACACATCACACCAGCTCAAGAACACCTCGCCTCCTGAGGCCAATTCATCCATTGTACTAGTTCATCCTCAGCCCTTCGAGGCAATCCACCAAAACGCTGGAGTAGGGTATTACACCACAAGGTGGCCCGAACCAGGATAAAACTGATGTGTCCTTGTGTATCTTTGAGCTTGACGCGCTAGGCTTAGGAGGATCGCGAGTAGGCAGCCTTGGTAGGTTGAGATCTCTGCACGCACCCCAGAGTTCGAACCTCTCAAGGGTTTGCGGATCCCTTAATCCGACAACAGGTATGACTATCTCGATTCTATCATAAAATCGTCATGGATGTACATGCATGACAGAAAACGTGACCTACTGTGACAAACACGTATCATAACAGAAGTGTATTTTTTTGTAGTGATGGTTGGTCTCAAGTTTAAAACTTTTTGTATTACATATACGTAGACGTAGAGATAGTGCAGCAGTTTTGGAAGTTTGAACCCAAACATCAAAATGCAATTTCTACAGTTGATTGGACTCATCCGAGGACCTAGGATGATGGGATTCGCAGCTACAGCAAAAACACCCGCTCCATGCGCGAAGCATGTGAAGCTAGTACAAATAGTAGTAGTATTATTGAGTAGACTCATCCGATAACCTGTTCCAATGCACGTACAATTATGTGTTCAGAAAATATTTTTTTGCCTCGTCACAGCACCCACTCTGAGAAGCGACTCGAAAGCCATTCATCAATTTAGTAAGTTTATCGCAGGCATATCATTTAGCATTACATACAACAGGTCATCAACCCACAACGACAACGAGGATACATGATAAATACTAAAGTTTTCATCACACAACAAATAACAAGCAATGAAATGAACTTCACATCAACCAATCCTCGGTGTTGGAAACGCTTGCTTTGAACCAGAAGTGATTCTCTGGGAAGGTCCACCTATTGTCAATCTCGAGGCCAATGCAGGACTGATCAACCAGGCTGAAGCGGCCTATATCAGGACACATATTGTGATAGGCAGGGTAGGCAAGCATAGCAATATCCGATGTATAGATACAGTTGCTTCTCATAAATGGTAGCAACATTGTGTCAATAGCAGCTGGATCGCCTTTCACCATCGTTGTATAGTTTTGTCCAAGGAAGAGCGAGTTTCCTCCAAGACTATCAATACTGAACCAGGGAGAAGGTGTTGGCACTAGCACACTAGTATCCATCCCGAATACCTTGCAACGGATGTTGGAATAGGTTCGGAGAGTGCGACCATGCAAGACAACACATGCTTCCTTAGTAACATCAGTAGTGCCCTGTATACAGACAAGAAGAGGTGATCCATCTGAATAAGTTGCCAGGCGCCACTAAGTATATAGGACCTGCTCGTGATCATCACCATCATCATCTCCCCCTTGGTTATAAAAATTTTCAAGTATAGGTGGTGGAATGTTCACAGGACCTTGGAGACACAAGAAGGTTAATTAGAAAAGGGAAACTAACTAACCCGCATGCATGTGGATGAAACATTTATATTTACGATGGAAGACAAACGTACCAAAAGCATTAGGATTCCATGCAAAAACAGTGCCACGAGTGGTGGCAACAAACACAACACCCTCGTATTGAATTGCATCACAGTACACATCCGTGTATAGAAACTGATTTTTGAGGAATATCCATCGAGTCGAAGTATGAAGGATGGCAACAAACTTGTCGAAGATAGCGACAACACAAGAATTCCTATAACCCCAAGAGCGGTTGGGAACTCGACAAATTGCTATCTTGTGTAGACGACAGTCAGCATGATCGTAGTTGAACGTACGTAGAATACCGGTGTGCTCAACCTCTGGGCAGTCTGAGATTTTTGGAAGTGGAACCCGGTGATGAGTTTACACATTCACAAGTTCCCACTCGCTGTTGTACCCAATATAAACAACCCAATCTCCATTTGCGCATGCCCAAGCCTTACCCTCAAGCGATGGCATCTTAACATCACACGTATCATTATCAAGCGGCATCAACTTGCACAAGGCGAGGCTTGCATTGTCCGCGCGCAGGTCATCAGGGTCACAACAAAGAAGATAGGGGAGATCAAACCGCTCCTAGACCCTTGGGTTCTTTGTAATGATGTTATTAGTTGAGTCGAGAATGGTCTTGAACGAACCTGCCATGCTAGCCGAGGTGATGACGTCGCACCGATTAATGAGTTCCTCCACCACGCCATCTTTCAAATCGGGGCAAGAATAACGGGGTCGGTTCCAGCCTGCTCCCTCGATGGAGAAGACGATCGAACAATGGCAAAAGGAAGGGTGAAGGCAAATGGAGGAGGGAGGAAGAGCGTGCGACAGCAGTTCCAAATCGAGAGGGGAAGGCGAAGAGGCGGTGGACGGTTGCCACGGTACATGAAGAGGCACCTCGGCCTACATAGGCGTCCATTCAAAAATTGTACAAAAGGACTTGCCGTCGTCTCACTGACATGTTGGAACGGGACCACATGTCAACAAAACATGGTGTGTAATTTCTAATGCAAAATGCGATCTGGCCGCGTTGGCCCGAGTCGCCGCATTAGTTCTTGACTTTTTTTAATGGCGTGTCGTTCAATTTTGAAGCATGACTAACTGGTACTATATGCAGAGAAAATATAAACTACTCTACCACTATACTCCACCTCTAGTACTAGTATCAAAAAAGATATATAGGCTAGAGCTTCAGTGCTTTCTTGCTAAGGGTTGCCCACTTGCTTCTCACACTATCGCCCTCTCTCCAGATCTAAAAAAGACAACCTCTCTCTCCCTCCTCACTGGTGGTCACAGATCCGCCGGGGAAGAAAAGGTCGTGCAGCATTGACGCACTCATCGTCGGTGAGCAAGGTCACGCACTGACGACAAGGCCGTCCTCTCAGACCTAGCGCCCGCGTGGGATGGCCTCCATCCCCAAGCTCGCAGCCGTAGTGTGTGTGGAGGATGACGACCACGAGCGAAGCCACTTCCCGCCGACCCTCAGTTATGCTACCTCTTTTTGAACCATACCCTTGTTCTATTGCCCCATCTGCTGAAGGAAATATGCCCTAGAGGCAATAATAAAGTTATTATTTATTTCCTTATATCATGATAAATGTTTATTATTCATGCTAGAATTGTATTAACCGGAAACATAATACATGTGTGAATACATAGACAAACATAGTGTCACTAGTATGCCTCTACTTGACTAGCTCGTTTATCAAAGATGGTTATGTTTCCTAGCCATGGACAGAAGAGTTGTCATTTGATTAATGGGATCACATCATTAGGAGAATGATGTGATTGACTTGACCCATTCCGTTAGCTTAGCACTTGATCGTTTAATATGTTGCTATTGCTTTCTTTATGACTTATACATGTTCCTGTAACTATGAGATTATGCAACTCCCGTTTACCGGAGGAACACTTTGGGTGCTACCAAACGTCACAACGTAACTGGGTGATTATAAAGGAGTACTACAGGTGTCTCCAAAGGTACATGTTGGGTTGGCGTATTTTGAGATTAGGTTTTGTCACTCCGATTGTCGGAGAGGTATCTCTGGGCCCTCTCGGTAATGCACATCACTATAAGCCTTGCAAGCAATGTAGCTAATGAGTTAGTTACGGAATGATGCATTACGTAACGAGTAAAGAGACTTTCCGGTAACGAGATTGAACTAGGTATTGGATACCGACGATCGAATCTCGGGCAAGTAACATACCGATGACAAAGGGAACAACGTATGTTGTTATGCGGTCTGACCGATAAAGATCTTCATAGAATATGTGGGAGCCAATATGAGCATCCAGGTTCCGCTATTGGTTATTGACTGGAAACGTGTTTCGGTCATGTCTACATTGTTTTCAAACCCATAGGGTCCGCACGCTTAAGGTTTCGATGACAGTTATATTATGAGTTTACATGTTTTGATGTACCGAAGGAGTTCGGAGTCCCGGATGAGATCGGGGACATGACGAGGAGTCTCAAAATGGTCAAGACGTAAAGATTCATATATTGGATGATATTTTTAGGCCAAGGGGTCAAGCCCATGAGGCTTTAGGTCGGTGCAAAAGTAGTTTTGCGGAGGCCAGGGGGCCAAACGCCGGAGACCCTGGCGTCTGGCCCTGGGCCAGACGCCGAGGCCCATGGCGTCTGGGCCAGATGCCAAGGATTGTGGCGTTTGGTCCTGGAGTCCGAGTGAGACTCTTGACTTTCAGGCAAAACCGACTTTGAGGAGGCTTTTGCTCCAAGTTTCGACCCCGGGGCTCAACATGTAAATAGAGGGGCAGGGCTAGCACCAAAGACACAACAATTGATCTCTTGGATCTCTTAGCCGTGTGCGGTGCCCCCCTCCACCATAGTCCACCTTGATAATATCGTAGAGGTACTTAGGCGAAGCCCTGCGACGGTAGAACATCAAGATCGTCACCACGCCGTCGTGCTGACGGAACTCTCCCTCGACACTTGGCTGGATCGGAGTTCGAGGGACGTCATCAAGCTGAACGTGTGCTAGAACTTGGAGGTGCCGTAGTTTCGGTACTTGATAGGTCGGGCCGTGAAGACGTACGACTACATCAACCGCGTTGTGCTAACGCTTCCGCTTACAGTCTACAAGGGTATGTAGACAACACTCTCCCCTCTCGTTGCTATACGTCACCATGATCTTGCGTGTGCGTAGGATTTTTTTTGAAATTACTACGTTCCCCAACAGTGGCATCCGAGCCTAGGTTTTATGCGTAGATGTTATATGCACGAGTAGAACACAAGTGAGTTGTGGGCGATACAAGTCATACTGCTTACCAGCATGTCATACTTTTGTTCAGCGGTATTGTGAGATGAAGCGGCCCGGACCGACATTATGCGTACGCTTACGCGAGACTGGTTTCACCGTTACGAGCACTCGTGCTTAAAGGTGGCTGGCGGGTGTCTGTCTCTCTCACTTTAGCTGAATCGAGTGTGGCTACGCCCGGTCCTTGCGAAGGTTAAAACATCACTAACTTGACAAACTATCGTTGTGGTTTTGATGCGTAGGTAAGAACAGTTCTTGCTAAAGCCCGTAACAGCCACGTAAAATTTGCAACAACAAAGTAGAGGACGTCTAACTTGTTTTTGCAGGGCATGTTGTGATGTGATATGGTCAGGACGTGATGCTATATTTTATTGTATGAGATGATCATGTTTTGTAACCAAAGTTATCGACAACTGGCAGGAGCCATATGGTTGTCGCTTTATTGTATGAAATGCAAACGCCCTGTAATTACTTTACTTTATCACTAAGCGGTAGCGATAGTCGTAGAAGCAATAGATGGCGTAACGACAATGATGCTACGATGTAGATCAAGGTGTCGCGCCGGTGACGATGGTGATCACGACGGTGCTTTGAAGATGGAGATCACAAGCACAAGATGATGATGGCCATATCATATCACTTATATTGATTGCATGTGATGTTTATCCTTTATGCATCTTATCTTGCTTTTATTGACGGTAGCATTTTAAGATGATCTCTCACTAATTATCAAGAAGTGTTCTCCCTGAGTATGCACCGTTGCGAAAGTTCTTCGTGCTGAGACACCACGTGATGATCGGGTGTGATAGGCTCTACGTTCAAATACAATGGGTGCAAAACAGTTGCACACGCGGAATACTCGGGTTAAACTTGACCAGCCTAGCATATACAGATATGGCCTCGGAACACGGAGACCGAAAGGTCGAGCGTGAATCATATAGTAGATATGATCAACATAGTGATGTTCACCATTGAAACTACTCCATCTCACATGATGATCGGACATGGTTTAGTTGATTTGGATCACGTGATCACTTAGATGACTAGAGAGATGTCTGTCTAAGTGGGACTTCTTAAGTAATATGATTAATTGAACTTAAATTTATCATGAACTTAGTCCTGGTAGTACTTTGCAAATTACGTTGTAGATCAATCTTGCGTTGTTGCTTTCATATGTTTATTTTGATATGTTCCTAGAGAAAACTGTGTTGAAAGATGTTAGTAGCAATGATGCGGATTGGATCCGTGATCTGAGGTTTATCCTCATTGCTGCATAGAAGAATTATGTCCTTGATGCACCGCTAGGTGACAAACCTATTGCAGGAGCAAATGCAGACGTTATGAACGTTTGGCTAGCTCAATATGATGACTACTTGATAGTTTAGTGCACCATGCTTAACGATTTAGAATCGGGACTTCAATGATGTTTTGAACGTCATGGCCCATATGAGATGTTCCAGGAGTTGAAGTTAATATTTCAAGCAAATACCCGAGTTGAGAGATATGAAGTCTCCAACAAGTTCTATAGCTAAAATATGGAGGAGAATCGCCCAACTAGTGAGCATGTGCTCAGATTGTCTGGGTACTTCAATCGCTTGAATCAAGTGGGAGTTAATCTTCCAGATAGGATAGTGATTTACAGAATTCTCTAGTCACCATCACTAAGTTACAAGAACTTCATGATGAACTATAGTATGCAAGGGATGACGAAAACGATTCCCGAGCTCTTCGTGATATTGAAATCGACGAAGGTAGAAATCAAGAAAGAGCATCAAGTGTTGATGATTGAAAATACCACTAGTTTCAAGAAAAGGGCAAAAGGGAAAGAAACGGAACTTCAAGTGGAAAGACAAGCAAGTTGTCACTCCTGCGAAGAAGCCCAAAGCTGGACCATAGCCTGAAACCGAGTGCTTACACTGCAAAGGAAATGGTCACTGGAAGCGGAAATGCCATGAACATTTGGTGGATAAGAAGGATGGCAAAGTGAACAAAGGTATATTTGATATACAAGTTCTTGATATGTGCCTTACTAGTGTTTATAGTAGCCCCTGAGTATTTGATACTTGTTCGGTTGCTAAGATTAGTAACTCGAAGCAGGAGTTACAGAATAAACAGAGACTAGTTGATGGGGAAGTGACGATGAGTGTTGGAAGTAGTTCCAAGATTGATATGATCATCATCACACACTCCCTAAACTTTCGGGATAAGTGTTAAACCTAAATAAATGTTATTTAGCGTTTGCGTTGAGCATGAATATGATTTGATCATATTTATTGCAATACGGTTATTCATTTAAAGTCAGAGAATAATTGTTGTTCTGTTTACATGAATAAAACCTTCAATGGTCATACACCCAACGAAAATAGTTTATTGGATCTCGATCGTAGTGATACACATATTCATAATATTGATGCCAAAAGATGCAAAGTTAATAATGATAGTGCAACTTATTTATGGCACTGCTGTTTGGGTCATATCGGTGTAAAGCGCATGAAGAAACTCCATAAAGATGGATTTTCGGAATCACTTGGTTATGAATCATTTGATGTTTGCGAACCGTGCCTTTTGGGCAAGATGACTAAAACTCCGTTCTTCGGAACAATGGAACGAGCAACAAACTTGTTGGAAATAATACATACTGATGTATGCAGACCAATGAGTATTGATGCTCATGGCAAGTATCGTTATTTTCTGACCTTCACAAGATGATTTAAGCAGATATGGGTATATCTACTTGATGAAACATAAGTCTGAAATAGTTGAAAGGTTCAAAAATTTCAGAGTGAAGTGGAAAAATCATCGTAACAAGAAATAAAGTTTCTGCGATCTGATCGCGGAGACGAATATTTGAGTTACGAGTTTGGTCTTCAATTAAAACAATATGGAATAGTTTCACAGCTCACGCCACCTGGAACACCACAACGTTATGGTGTGTCCGAACGTCGTAACCGCACTTTATTGGATATGGTGCGATCTATGATGTCTCTTATTGATTTACCATTGTTGTTTTGGGATTATGCATTAGAGACAGCTGCATTCACGTTAAAAGGGCACCATCTAAATCCTTTGAGACGACACCATATGAACTGTGGTTTGGCAAGAAACAAAAATTATCGTTTCTTAAATTTTGGGGCTGCAATGCTTATGTGAAAAAGTTTCAACCTGATAAGCTCGAACCTAAATCGGAGAAGTGCGTCTTCATAGAATACCCAAAGGTAACTATTGGGTACACCTTCTATCACAAATCCGAAGGCAAGTTATTCATTGCTAAGATGGATCCTTTCTAGAAAAGGAGTTTCTCTCGAAAGAAGTGAGTGGGAGGAAAGTAGAACTTGATAAGGTAATTATACCTTCTCCTGATTTGGAAAATAGTTCATCGCTGAAAGCAGTTTCAGTGATTCCTACACCAATTAGTGAGGAAGCTAATGATGATGATCATGAAACTTCAGATCAAGTTGTTACAAAACCTCGTAGGTCTTCCAGAGTACAGTCCGCACCAGAGTGGTACGGTAATCCTATTCTGGAAGTCATGTTACTAGACCATGATGAACCTATGAACTATGAGGAAGCGATGATGAGCCCAGATTCCACGAAATGGCTGAAGGCCATGAAATCTGAGATAGGATCCATGTATGAGAACAAAGTGTGGACTTTGGTGGACTTGCCCGATGATCGGTAATCCATAGAAAATAAATGGATCTTCAAGAAGAAGACGGACGTTGATAGTAGTGTTACTATCTACAAAGCTCGAATTGTCGAAAAAAAGTTTTTCGACAAGTTCAAGGTGTTGAATACAATGAGATTTTTTCTGACTCATATCGATGCTTAAAAGTCTGTCCGAATCATGTTAGCAATTGCCACATTTTATGAAATTTGGCAAATGGATGTCAAAACTACATTCCTTAATGGATTTATTAAAGAAGAGTTGTATATGATACAACCAGAAGGTTTTGTCAATCCTAAAGGTGCTAACAAAATGTGCAAGCTGCAGTGAGCCATCTATGGACTGGTGCAAGCATCTCAGAGTTGGAATATACGCTTTGACAAGTTGATCAAAGCATATAGTTTTGTACAGACTTACGGTGAAGCCTGTATTTACAAGAAAGTGAGTGGGAGCACTACAACATTTCTGATAAGTATATGTGAATGACATATTGTTGATCGGAAATAATGTAGAATTATTCTGCAAAGCATAAAGGAGTGTTTGAAAGGAGTTCTTTAAAAGAAAGACCTCAGTAAAGCTACTTACATATTGAGCATCAAGATCTATTGAGATAGATCAAGACGCTTGATAAGATTTTCAATGAGTACATACCTTGACAAGATTTTGAAGTAGTTCAAAATGGAACAGTCAAAGAAAGAGTTCTTGCCTGTGTTGCAAAGGTATGAAATTGAGTAAGACTCAAATCCCGACCACGGCAGAAAATAGAAAGAGAATGAAAGTCATTCCCTATGCATCAGTCATAGGTTCTATAAAAGTATGCCATGCTATGGACCAGACCTATTATATACTCTGCCCTGGTTTGGCAAAGGAGTTCAATAGTGATCTAGGAGTAGATCACTGGACATTGGTCAAAATTATCCTTAGTGGAATAAGGATATATTTCTCGATTATGGAGGTGACAAAAAAGGTTCATCATAAAGGGTTACGTCGATACAAGTTTTGGCACTGACCCAGATGACTCTAAGTCTCAATCTGGATACATATTGAAGGTGGGAGCAATTAGCTAGAGTAGCTCCGTGCAGAGCATTGTAGACATAGAATATTTGCAAAATACATACGGCTCTGTATGTGACAGACCCGTTGACTAAACTTCTCTCACAAGCAAAACATGATCATACCTTAGTACTCTTTGGGTGTTAATCACATAGCAATGTGAACTAGATTGTTGACTCTAGTAAACCCTTTGGGTGTTGGTCACATGACAATGTGAACTATTGGTGTTAATCATATACAGATATGAATATTGGTGTTAAATCACATGATGATGTGAACTAGATTATTGACTCTAGTGCAAGTGGGAGACTGAAGTAAATATGCCCTAGAGGCAATAATAAAGTTATTATTTATTTCCTTATATCATGATAAATGTTTATTATTCATGCTAGAATTGTATTAACTGGAAACATAATACATGTGTGAATACATAGACAAACATAGTGTCACTAGTATGCCTCTACTTGACTAGCTCGTTTATCAAAGATGGTTATGTTTCCTAGCCATGGACAAAAGAGTTGTCATTTGATTAACGGGATCACATCATTAGGAGAATGATGTGATTGACTTGACCCATTCGGTTAGCTTAGCACTTGATCATTTAGTATGTTGTTATTGCTTTCTTCATGACTTATACATGTTCCTGTAACTATGAGATTATGCAACTCCCGTTTACCGGAGGAACACTTTGGGTGCTACCAAACGTCACAACGTAACTGGGTGATTATAAAGGAGTACTACAGGTGTCTCCAAAGGTACATGTTGGGTTGGCGTATTTTGAGATTAGGTTTTGTCACTCCGATTGTCGGAGAGGTATCTCTGGGCCCTCTCGGTAATGCACATCACTATAAGCCTTGCAAGCAATGTAGCTAATGAGTTAGTTACGGAATGATGCATTACATAACGAGTAAAGAGACTTGCCGGTAACGTGATTGAACTAGGTATTGGATACCGATGATCGAATCTCGGGCAAGTAACATACCGATGACAAAGGGAACAACGTATGTTGTTATGCGGTCTGACCGATAAAGATCTTCGTAGAATATGTGGGAGCCAATATGAGCATCCAGGTTCCGCTATTGGTTATTGACCGGAAACGTGTTTCGGTCATGTCTACATTGTTCTCGAACCCGTAGGGTCCGCATGCTTAAGGTTTCGATGACAGTTATATTATGAGTTTACATGTTTTGATGTACCGAAGGAGTTCGGAGTCCCGGATGAGATCGGGGACATCACGAGGAGTCTCAAAATGGTCGAGACGTAAAGATTCATATATTGGATGATATGGTTAGGACAAGGGGTCAAGCCCATGAGGCTTTAGGTCGGTGCAAAAGGAGTTTGCCGGAGGCCAGGGGGCCAAACGCCGGAGACCCTGGCGTCTGGCCCTGGGCCAGACGCCAAGGATTATGGCGTTTGGTCCTGGAGTCTGAGTGGGACTCTTGCCTTTCGGGAAAAACCGACTTTGAGGAGGCTTTTTCTCCAAGTTTCGACCCTGGGGCTCAACATATAAATAGAGGGGCAGGGCTAGCACCAAAGACACAACAATTGATCCCTTGGATCTCTTAGCCGTGTGCGATGCCCCCCTCCACCATAGTCCACCTTGATAATATCGTAGCGGTGCTTAGGCGAAGCCCTGCGACGGTAGAACATCAAGATCGTCACCACGCCGTCGCGCTGACGGAACTCTCCCTCGACACTCGGGTGGATCGGAGTTCGAGGGACGTCATCGAGCTGAACGTGTGCTAGAATTCGGAGGTGCCGTAGTTTCGGTACTTGATCGGTCGGGCCGTGAAGACGTACGACTACATCAACCGCGTTGTGCTAACGCTTCCGCTTACGGTCTACAAGGTTATGTAGACAACACTCTCCCCTCTCATTGCTATACGTCACCATGATCTTGCGTGTGCGTAGGAAATTTTTTGAAATTACTACGTTCCCCAACATCTGCCACGTCGCTGCATGTGGATCTTTTTCCACTCCACCATCTTCCCAATTTGCTATCCTCTGCTCTGTTGGTCACACAGACGAAAACCTTAATTTTCACTATTAAAGGAAACCCTACTTCATGCAGACTAATCCATGTCTGGGTTGAATAAGGAAAGCAAGGGAGAAATTACTATCCAAGAGACTAGGCATCGAACCCGCATCTAGGTCAAAAAGGGTGAAATAAGGTAGAAAGGCATGACAACGCAATAGAGAATGACCAGGTCGATCGGTTTGCTGTCCTCACATAGGAAAAATGTGTCTAAATAGAACAAAAATGGGACGTAATCCACATATGCTGCCTGGATATTTGTTGCTCTGGGCAACCATACCTCCCTCACCACTCTATGCCTTTGTGGAGGTACATTGTACTGGTGCGCCCACTGTAGGAACGGGCCTCCCATGCTCTTATTGCCACTTTTTGCTGTTACTATAACGCCAACAGTAAAGTCAAGCAATGCTACAACTAAAGTGATGCCACATTTAACTAATGTTGCACTTAGTCTAATGCCACCGACAAATTTAAGCAATGGCATTTAATGTCACTGGATTATTTCAGGGTTAGTTGTTGATTGTCGATGTATTAAAGATTTTTCAGCTAAGGCATTCTATTGTTGTTGCACAGCCAATATACCAACAATGAAACTTGCTATTACCTTCAGAATTTTGCACTGTTAATGCTTATAGATTACATACCTCACTTTCATGAGATAAGTCAATTTTTTTATAGTGTCACCAAAATGCCAAGGCGCTGATGTCATTTTATTTTGGTTAAACTGCACAAAAAATTGTGAATGCAAGAGGAAAGGTCAAGAGTGGGCACCTCCTCCTCCGGCTGTTCTCTTGATGCGTTCGATCAAGTTTTTATGTTTGATCGATTATTAAGATTGGGATAGCAATTTTGAGGTCCCCTTGAGTTCGAAATGATATTTACCTTGAAGGTCCATGGTTTGCAATTTTTTTATACTGTCATTAGTTAATAATGCTAGTTACCTTCAGACTTTTGTATTTGGTTTAATGCTCTTGCTGAGCTAGTATAGCAATGCTGAAACTTTTTACCTTTACATTTTGTATTGCTAATGCTTATAGAAATCTTCCATTGCTAGCTTACGGAAATTTGTTCAGTAAAACCATTATATTGTACCCCGTAATAAAAAATTACTCTACTGTTGCACTAGCCAGTGGATTAGTGTATATTTGTACTATTCGAATGGTGTTGCATTAGCGTATGGACATATATAAAGTGTGGCAAGCTTTACCAGATATGTGCTCAAGAAAACTGCTACCTGTTTTTCTAAATACTAAACGTTTGGGGCCAGTGGATTAGTGTATATTTGTACTATTCGAATGGTGTTGCATTAGCGTATGGACATATATAAAGTGTGGCAAGCTTTCCCAGATATGTGCTCAAGAAAACTGCTACCTGTTTTTCTAAATACTAAACGTTTGGGTACTTTAAATTGAACTGCGAAAATGTCTTATATTAAGGAACAAAGGGTGTAGAGTTCACTCAAATTATCTCGGTAAAGCTACTCACACCTTTATTAAAATTAATGTTCATTATGTTATCGGAGGAGGTCTTTATGTTTGTCTCTAATGCCTGTCGATTACATACCTGACTTCATGATATAATGTTAAGTCATTTTTTTGTACAGTGTCACTCAATTGTCAAGGCGGTGATGGCAATTTATTTTAGTTTCATTATCATGAATGGTTTAGTTTTTAAGAAAATACTATGTATGCCTTCCTCACATCATCCGTTGTTTCCTTATTTATTCCTTCAAACAGGTGGTTAGAAACAGTCTTGCTACCTTTTCCCATTAAGAAATTGGAATGCTTATATTTGTGAGTCTATGCTTCAACTAGTGCCACTTCCATAGTAATCACACTTTCAATATCTATGCAAACAGGGATGCTCGATTTTAGTTGAACTGCACAAAAAGTCCAAATGGTTCAACAATAGGAGCATGTTTTCTTCCAAACCTTTATATCCAATTGGTGGCACTATGAGTTATTCATTACGAAGACACATTGTTTGCTACTATCTTGCTACTCTTTTGCACTGTCATTAGATAGTAATATTAGTGTTTTGCATGTGAATTTATTGGTAGGGTGGACCTACATTGGAGGTGCAGGACATGATTCAATGATTGGATGTAGTATCGATTTCACCTCTTCCATCACTGCGAACATGGATATCCTTGGTCTGATGAAGAATAGGCGCTATACTTCTACTCTATACCAGCAAATCAATTCAGTACGTAATTGTCCAGGGCAAAACATGACAGTATCAAATTGTCCAGTGCAAAACATGACAGATGCTAAGCGGAAGAGACGTGTTTAAACCGAAAATACAAGTTGGGGTATATGTTTACTATCTGCTTGATATTTGTGCAGACAGATGTCTGCCCGTTGCTATTTGATAAATAAACAAAGTGACCACAATTTTGGTGGAACTGCACAAGAGAATAGTACAGTCACTGCATGCAGTGCCATTTGAAAATAGACACAGAAAGATTGGATAGTCACTTCATGCACTACACAAAAGTAGTATTGTACTATTTATTGGCTAACACTAGGTGTTCATTTCTTTGGTCTGATTATACAATGGGCATCATTTTGCCTAAGTTAATGTTTGCATTCCAAAAATAGTCTCGTCGTGTGATCGAGAGAAGACCAAATCATATTGCGGTGGATGTTCCTCCATCATGTGTGGTTCATTCTCATGGTTCCAGCTGTTGGTGAAACCACTTACGTTTGCAAGAGGAATTGTAGACTTCACAAAAAAATTTGTCTTTCACTCTGTACTAAATGTTGGCCAAGAGAAGCATCCATGTTAGTAGGAAGAACATATGTTTTTTCTAGATCTTTGCTTTTGGAGCTACATATTTGTATATGATATGTGAATCATTGAGATGCATTAACATGTTGATCTTATGTATGGGAATCATACTTGTTGTTTGTGAATTTGGGATACTAATGTGAACATATTACAATCCAGGCCTGTGAGAATCGTGTGAACATTTCGAATGGATCGGCTCTTACTACTGTGCACAGCATGATCCTTATTTCTGTGTTCTCAGTGTTTACAAGTTACTAACGGTTCCTTATTTCTATTCGCTCAGTGTTTATAAGTTACTGATCGATCACTAGCTAGCCTACTAATGCGCTCTTGGCAGTTTTAGTTGCGATGCAAGATCCAAAGTGGCAGTTTTTTGAATAAAAATGCCTACCTCTGACAAAACTGACATGTTGTTCTGATGAAAATGCCATGCGAATCTGAAGAAACTGCCAGCAAAAACGTTCGCAAATGCCTTATCTCCCAACGAATGTTCATCCACTATTGCAATCATACACATACACTATCTAGCCGACTCGATCCTACGCGAATAACCAGCGGATCACGCACGTACCTCATCTGGATGAATCAAGCGCACTCGTTTGACTGTCATGTCGACGTGCGACCCAGCACGGATGGGACACACCACTGACGGGACGGGACGAGACAACACAGTCATAATTTCAGTTTTTCTAGTTTTCCATGCCAAGCTGGCGCGCTAAGCCATGCCTACTTATGCATTGAATTCCGATGACCGCGATGACTATCGCGTTTCCCGCGACATGCTGGTTCACCTACCTTCCGCCTGTAATTACTGGTTCCTGGCGTTCTCTGGTGGCACCGTCACCCAACCCGCCCTATCCTCATAAGCCCCCACCGGCCTGACATCGCTCGCCACTTATCCTCGCTCTCGCCATGTCCGTCATGCCCCCGCCCGTCTGCAATAGGCGACACCGGAGGAGGCCACCGCTGGAACTAGTGTTTGGTTTTTCACCGGAAGGCAGACGGAGGGAGGAGGCATTCTATCAGTCTTTAGATGGCAATGCGGAGTATGAGGACTTATTGGAGCGTGATTGCCTAGCGGAGGAGCAGCATATCACCGATTTGCACCGCCAGTGGGGCATGGAGCAGCAGCGCACCAACGCTCTGAGACGCGAGCAGAGCACCCGCAACTAGGCCGACTTTCTGGAGGCCGGTGTCGGTGTCAAAACTGGCAGATCTCGGGTAGGGGGTCCTAAACTGTGTGTCTGAGGATCCAAGGTAATAGGAGACGTGGGACACGATGTTTACCCAGGTTCGAGCCCTCTTAATGGAGGTAATACCCTACTTCCTGCTTGATTGATCTTGATGAGTATAGGGATTACAAGAGTTGATCTACCTCGAGATCGTAATAGCTAAACCCTAGATGTCTAGCCCGTATGATTTGTGATAGCCTCTATGGACTAAACCCTCCGGTTTATATAGATGCCGGAGGGGACTAGGGTTGTACAAGGTCGGTTTATAGAGAAAGGAAACTACACATCGGACGCCAAGCTTGCCATCCACGCAAAGGAGAGTCCCAACCGGATAGGAGGGAAGGTCTTCGATCTTGTATCTTCTCGGCCCATCAGTTCGGCCCATATCACATTGCCCGGACACCGAGGACCCCTTAGTCCAGGACTCCCTCAGTAGCCCCCAAACTTGCCTTCAATGATGACGTCACATCTAGTTTTATGTCTTTGGCTTTGCAAGGCGGGTTCTTCCTTATACCTTGGATAGTTCGGCTTTACATTGAATACCACACTCTTCACCTTCTGCACCGCCGCCGTCTTGGCTTCCACACGTCGGATGAAGACGAACAGTCTAAATTTTTTTGCAAATAACCCCTTGACCGCGTGGGGAAGGCATCTATTTAAAGAGATGAGATCTCATATGCCATTCCACACCACGCAGAAATCGTTAGATCTTCCCACATAAAATAGCTCAAACATGGCCAGCGCTCCTAGCTCCTCCTCATGCCCTCACGGCCCTCGAAAAGGCGACCGGGAAAGTTGTCCAGTATCCCATGCTCATCTGAATAAACTTCAGATACAGGGGTACCTGCCTCCCGCGGATCTAGTCCCTGTTCGGGCTGGATTAACGTCCATCAGTGGCAAAGCCCTGGCAGAGAATTTCCCCAATCCCACCAAAGGGGAGCGGCTGTGCTTTGTTTCCTTCCGACTGAGAGGTGTAGTGTTTCCGATCCACCCTTTCCTCAGAGGTCTCCTAGAGTATTACGGCCTCCAACTCCACAATCTTACGCTAGGCTCAATCCTGCACATTGCGGGCTTTGTTGCTCTTTGCGAGCTATTCCTAGGCTGTGAGGCCCATTTCGAGCTATGGAGGAAAATTTTCTGCCTCGTCCCCCGCTCCAAAAATGGATCTATATTAGAGGTGAGCGGTGCCGAAGTGTGGCGCATAGCCGGGATAGGATACCTGTCCGGCACTCTGAAGAAGGTGTACGAAGAGTGGCCCTCGGAATGGTTCTACATTGAAGACGTTGTTCTCCCTGATCCAATCAGGCATGGTCTTCCCCAATTCTCCACCGCTCCTTTGAAGAAGTGCACCAGCTGGTGTCCCCGAAGCCTTGAGGATGAGGACAGTGCGGAGGTTAAGAGGGTAGAAAGCAAGATCAGAGTCCTCGCCAACTCCGGACTATTCGCAATTGATGTAATGGCGATTTCAATAACACGATGTGTTCAGCCACTCCAATCCAGAGGGCTTCCCATGTGGCATTACAACGGGGAGGACAACGCCTCCCACTGTGGTCGCAAGGGTCCGGATAATTTTTTCGTCCTGGCCGCCATGCACTACAAAAAAAAGACACATCCGTGACATTTTGGGCCGAACAAAAAAAAATTGTCATATTTATGACACTTCTATGACAATAATTGTGAAAAAACCCGGTATCATCATAGATGTGGTGGGCTCCTAATTCTATGACAAAAAATCATGACAGAAAACGCTTTTCATCCTGGGCGGGCCGGAGACACGGCTGCATGACACTCGTTGGGATGTCCATGACGGGAAAAACCGTGGTAGAACCGAGGGCGAGGAAAATATCGGGGTGTTCCCGGTTACGGTGGGTGGTCGGGGCCGAGCGATGCACGAAGGTTTGCACGTTTCTCTCGTACATGCACGCGCATGGGTGTCAGGCGTTGGGCTCTAACTAAACCCGAGAGAGGTGTTCGCCTACTAAACCCGAGTGATTGCACTGCAGGCTACGCATTACTGAACCCGAGCGATCGATCGATGGCTGTTAACTGAACCCGATCGAGCGATTCCTTCGCTACTGCTGCTAACTGAAGCCGATCGATGCTGCCTCAGGATGAACAGTGAGCGTTGTTGGGGGGTGGATGAATAGTTCCCGGTGGGGGGTTGAATGAATAGAACCCCGTGGTAGTAGAGGTTGTTGCCGCTGGATGAACAGGACCCCTGTCGAGCCGGTTGGGGGTGGATGAATAGGACCCCGTGGAGGATTGGATGAACAACACCCCGTGGAGGGCTGGTTGAACAGTAGCCGGTGGAGGGCTGGATGAATAGTAGCCCGTGGAGGGGTGGTTGAACAGGACCCGTGGAGAAGTTGGTTGAACAGTAGGCGGTGGAGGAGTGCTGGAGGCTGGATGAACAGGACCCCGTGGATGAACAGTAGCTGGTGGAGGTAGGAGGGAGATGTTGTAGATGAATAGTCATAGGTGGAGGCTGGAGGAGGTCGACGGTGGATGAACAGTAGCCCATGGAAGGTGGAGGAGGTTGTCTGTGGAGATGAACAGTATCCCGTGGAGTCTCGTTTGGCGGTATGCCACACCCCTCCCGATGAACAGGACCCCCGTTTAGACCGTAGCGCTCCAACACAAGTCTGTTTCCTCCGTTTTGCAGTACGCCACACCCCTCCTAATCAATAGGACCCCATTTCGACCGTAGGAGGTCCAACAGAAGTCCGTTTCCTCCGTTTTGCGGTACGCCAGATGATACGTCCCCAACGTATCTGTAATTTTTGATTGTTCCATGCTATTATATTACCCGTTTTGGATTTTTATGGGCTTTACTATACACTTTTATATTATTTTTGGGACTAGCCTATTAACCGGAAGCCCGACCCAAATTGTTGTTTTTTTTGCCTATTTCAGTGTTTCAAAGAAAAGGAATATCAAACATAGTCCAAACGGAATGAAACCTTTGGGAGAGTTATTTTTAGAACAAACGCAATCTAGGAGACTTGGAGTGGGCGTCAAGAAAGAAATGATGAAGCCACGAGGCAGTGAGGCGCGCCCTAGGGGGGTGGGCATGCCCCCCACCCTCATGGGCCCCTCGTGGCTCCCCTGACCGACTTCCTTCGCCTATATATCACCATACCCTGAAAACATCAAGGAGCACCACGAAACCCTATTTCCACCACCGCAACCTTCTGTACCCGTGAGATCCCATCTTGGGGCCTTTTCCGGCGCTCCACCAGAGGGGGAAACGATCACGGAGGACTTCTACATCACCACCATTGCCTCTCCGATGAGTTGTGAGTAGTTTACCACAGACCTTCGGGTCCATAGTTATTTGCTAGATGGCTTCTTATCTCTCTTTGATTCTCAATAAAAAGTTCTCCTCGATCTTCTTGGAGATCTATTCGATGTAATTCTTTTTGGGGTGTGTTTGTCGAGATCCGATGAATTGTGGTTTTATGATCAAGATTATCTATGAGAAATATTTGAATCTCCTCTGAATTCTTTTATGTATGATTGGTTATCTTTGCAAGTCTCTTCGAATTATCAGTTTCGTTTGGCCTACTAGATTGATCTTTCTTGCAATGGGAGAAGTGCTTAGCTTTGGGTTCAATCTTGCGGTGTCCTTTCCAAGTGATAGCATGGGTAGCAAGGCACGTATTTTATTGTTGCCATCGAGTATAAAAAGATGGGGTTTATATCATATTGCTTGAGTTTATCCCTCTACATCATGTCATCTTGCATAATGTGTTACTCTGTTCTTATGAAATTAATACTCTAGATGCATGCTGGATAGCGATCGATGTGTGGAGTAATAGTAGTAGATGCAGAATCGTTTCGATCTACTTGTCACAGACGTGATGCCTATATACATGCTCAAGCCTAGATATTCTCATAACTATGCACTTTTCTATCAATTGCTCGACAGTAATTTGTTCACCCACCGTAATACTTATGCTATCTTGAGAGAAGCAACTAGTGAAACCTATGGCCCCCGTGCTATTTTCCATCATATAAGTTCCCGATCTACTTTATTTTGCAATCTTTCCTTTTCAATCTATATCATAAAAATACCAAAAATATTTATCTTATTATTATCTCTATCAGATCTCACTTTCGCAAGTGTCCATGAAGGGATTGACAACCCCTTTATCGCGTTGGTTGCGAGGTTCTTGTTTGTTTGTGTAGGTACGAGGGACTTGCATGTAGCCTCCTACTGGATTGATACCTTGGTTCTCAAAAACTAAGGGAAATACTTACGCTACTTTGCTGCATCACCCTTTCCTCTTCAAGGGAAAACCAACGCAGTGCTCAAGAGGTAGCACCAGACCCCTCCAGATGAACACGATCCGTTTTGACCGTGGCCGGTCGAACACAAGGTTGTTTCCTCCGTTCTGTGGTACGCTAGGCCTTGTTTCCATCGGTTGTTCCGTCCAAGCCCTCCCGATGAACATGACGACGCATTCCGTTCCGACCCAGCCGGTTGGCTCCCCATGAACACGACGATGATGCAGTTTCTCCGTTTTGACCCAGCCATGTACATGATCCCTGGTCGTACATATGCGCGAGTAGGCATTCGAGACCCCGCCCGTATGTACATACATGGCCATATTTACTTTCTTGCACACTATCGATGTACGTACATGTATATGCTACGTGCGCGCCTCTACTACGACACGTGCGTGCCTCTACTATGACACGTGCACGCCTCTACATCGACCAGTATGTACGTACACGTTTGCGACCAGAATGACAACGCTATGTACGCTTCGACCAGATGGGTCCCGACAGTCAGGCGCTTCCTTGCATGTGAAGATGTAGCTGGTGGGTCCTAGCTGTCAGGGGGGCGAATCGTTTTTTTCCGTAATATGGACGCACTTCCTTGCGTGTGAAGATGTAGCTGGTGGGTCCCAGCAGTTAGGGGGGAAACGTTTTTTTTGCGAAATACAGTGGCCCGTCCGGTGGGTCCCTGCTGTCAGGTGGAAGTATATTATTTTGCGTGTAATAAGGAGCCAATTCCTTGTGGCTGCCGTGGACCCAGCTGTCAGCCTATCAACGTATAGTACTCTTCCGATGGAAGTCGTTCCTTGACCATGTTGACCATGCCACGCCGAGAGCACTAGGGCGGTGGACGACGGTGAGGCCTAGGAAGGGGATGACGCGGAGCCAGGGAAGACGCGGCAGTGGATGCCCACACAGAGAGGAGTACGAGGGTTCACTGGTTTGGCTGTGGTGTGAGGCTGTCATCGCCGCACAATAACAGGGGGTGTGGGTGAGTAGAGCGATGACCTGGCCAGCGGTGGGAGTAGTAGGGGCGGTGAGGCCTCCGCGGCATCAAAGTCGGCCACGGGAGGCAGGAGCACAAGGCACGACCGGCGCTGGTTTGAGCGGCTGGAGCAAGAAGACCAGAGGTTGAAGAAGCACTACGACTGTTGGATGGACATCGTACAGTCACTGGAGCTAGAGTCGTTCATATTGACTAAGTTGACAAAGCCCTCTGTCCCCATCAACTTAGTAGGCCCACAAGTCAGCCTCCCACTATGGTGGGTCCCAGCTGGCAGGGGGTATTCATTTTTTTTGTGCAGTAAGGAGGCACTTCCTTGCGTGCGAAGATATAGCTGGTGGGTCCGACCTGTCAGCGGGGGGAACGTTTTTTTGTGAAATACAGAGGCCCTTTTGGTGGGTCCCAGAGGTCAGGTGGAGGAATCATTATTTTGCGCGTAATAAGGAGGCATTTCCTTGTGCGCGGTCGTGGACCCAGCTGTCAGCCTCTCCACATACAGTCCACTTCCGATGGATGTCGTTCGTTGACAACGTTGACCACGTCGTGCCGAGAGGACCAGGGCGGTGGACGACGGCGAGGCCTACAAAGAGAACGACACGGAGCCGGGGAAGACACGTCAGTGGATGCCCACGCGGTGGAGAGTACGAGGGTTGACTGGTTCAGCTGCCGTTGCCGGAAAATAACAGGAGGTCTGGGTAAGTAGAGGGATAGATAGGCTAGGGATGCGAGTATGGTGGGGCCATGAGGCCTGCCGGGCAGCACAGCCGGCCACGGGAGGCGGGAGCAGGCGGTTCCGCCGGCTCTGGTTTGGGCAGCTGGAGCAGGAAGATCAAAGACTGAAGAAGCATGATTGTCGTTAGATTGACATCTAACGGTCTGACACTAGTAGAGTCGATTGTTGAGTAAGTTTCTTTTTTGAGAAACCTTGTGTAGGCATGAACTTAGTAGGCCCACAAGTCAGCCTCCAAATCTGTGGCAGACAACATAGAGCCCATTTTCTATTTTTTATTAATTTGCATCCCATTTGCTAATTCTTAAGTAATTTATTACAGCCCATTTTCTGCCCAAGACCACGGTCAAAAAGTTCAACCTTATTTTGCATATTTTGGTGGAGTCCGAACTATTGTAATCCCGAAATGATAAACATTTTTAAGAACTTATTTATTTGCCAAAAAAATCGTTTTGTTTTTGTAAGCAAATAAGATGTGGGACAATTGAGTTGGTTTAAGGGAAAACCAGTGGTAAAAAAATCAGCGCTGGGAGGGAAAACAACAACAAAAATAAGGAAGTAAATATGAAAAGGGAATTTTAGTATTTTCAATATAATGATACATGTATATTAAATATTAAAATTGTAGGTAGATATTAGAAAATGGATGTAGGAAATGCGTTTCAATAGGAAAATAGAACTAGGCTGTGTGTTTGATTCAGTAAAAAAACTGCCTGCGGATGTTGTAAGATAAAATATAACTAACGCTGGTGGGCCAGAGGCCAGTAGATACCTGCTGGATCTTTGTGCCCTGTTGTCGTCATGGGCTAGGCCTATTAAAAACAAAACCAAGCTTGGGCAGTCTACAGCCCAGTTGAAACTTGCTCGGCGTGAAAAAACAATTACCTGCTCAATAAATGAGAGAATTCTGCAAGTACAGACAGATAACTGGGATGCAGCAGGGATATTGTTCATCGTGATAATAAGTGCATGACTTGTTTCGAAAAATTTGGAGAACTGGGAATTTGAGTGGCAGGTGCTTATGTTACCCATCAAATAAAAATCAGGTGCCTGAAAATTTGTTTCAAAAACAATGATTCAGCTTTATATCCACGTTGACCCTCGGTATGATGGTTGGAAGCAAATGCCAAGTTCATACTGAAAGATCGTTAACAACAATACCAACTTGCAGACGACAAGGTAGTACAAGTACCAATACCAAACTAACTTATAATCTTTTTACTCTTGGCCCTAGTGTTCGTCTGGTAGAAAATCTTGCAGAGGACCAGCTCCCACTCCTTGTCTTGCTCTAGGTCCCCGAGGTGGTACTAGTGCATCACCCAGTTGGTCCTCTGCTGGTCGAAGTTCTTGTTGGTGTGCAGCACCAGATCCTTTTTTCTGCCCGTCTGCCGGCCATTGACCATCACCGGCAAGGTATTGCCGGTCTTGTGCCACATCGCGTGCATGCTGCACTCCGACTGTATCTTGCGACGCGTCCACATGCCCCTTTTGAACGCCCTGGAATTGCGCTGGAAGAAATGCTTACTTAGGCCACTCAGTGTGATACCTGGAGTATTGTCGAATACAGGTTTTAGTGTACTAGTTGGCATTTTCATAACATCTTTGGCATGTTGCAGTCACTTGTTTCATTTTTTATTAACTGTCAAATTGTAATTGCTTCACTAGGTCTGTGTCTAAAAAGAAAAATAGAGCTATAAACAAAGGAATATGCTTGTGCAAGTAGATGGTCGATCGGTGTCTTACCTCGAAGTTTCTCAGGATGGGTGTAGCATATGCCGTGCTCGTTGTCGATGGTTGGTATGAACAAATTGATGAGAGGGTGAGATCTCGCGCTGTCAGCACTCACTTTGGCCTCAAGGTGCTCGATCAGCTCCTGATCCATGGGATCAAACTTGACGACAGCCTACAGCACCGGCCAATCCTTCTTGTACTTGCATCGGTTAATTCCAGTTATATGGTACTCAATGTATGATCAATCGGCTGTTTTAAGTGAATGATGAAAGATTTCAACAGATAAGTGGTACTCCAAATCTGAAGTCCAGAATACCTGAACACGCTGCCGGGATTCTTGTGTCACCTCACGCGCAGCGTGTTGTCACGTCAATTCAATGTGTGGACATGATGAATAATTTGACTGACGTATACTAGTACTGCTATTGTACTACTTACTAGTCGTATTTAGTGTCACATTTTAACCATAGGTTTAACTAACAAGTACGCACTTGTAGCCTAATTGATATGGCTTCTACACAGCATCTCCATCATCACTATAATTACATCCTACGCAGGTGAGTTAGGATGCAATTGATCCCAGAAAGGTATCTATCATTCAAACCAGAGGAGTGCTTCAAACTAACAATAGTACATAATATCAAACAAAAGAGGGTTGTGCTATAGCAATGAATACATGGCTCAGTCTAGATATCAGTATGAATCAAGTTGTGCATATTTGTTGTTGGCATGAACCACATCGTCGCATGTCGGGTTTACAAAAGCCATCCATCGCATGGAAGCTTGATGGCTTTCACACACTGAAGATTATCTGGCAACAAGCTATGTCGATGAATCTCTGGATATGGTGATTCATGAAACCCATGGTATGATGTGTAAACATAGTCCCCCCTAGCGAATCGAAGTTCCATATCACGGTAATCATCGCCAGTGATATGATCGATGATTGGTTGGATGATCGGATAATTGAGCCTGAGGAACATGGAGTGGTTGTCGAGGCTGTAAACTCACCTCCAGTTGAATACGCCTGGCCCAACGGAGCTGGGATATTTCTCGAACACGAAGCACCCATAGCCATCAATGTCACGAACGCCCAGGCATTGTACTGCATGTGGTTTGATGTAATGGTTTGGTCAATTTGGTACGTGCGAATGAGCATCAAATGACCACTGTCAGCTGAACGATTGATAAACCACCACCCATCGGCTAGTATGAATCCAGGTCCTGGAATCATGAAGGCCAGCGCATTTGCGTCTACTGCAACAATTCAAATTAGAGACCAAAAGGACAAAAATAAACAATCATGTTCAGAGTATGTGTGGAATTAAGATTATTATAACAGTGACACATATCACAGACAGAGAATTGCAATGTCGTGGTCATAATCATACCCCAAGTTAAAAAAAATAAGCCAATGGCTTACATATTCTAGCAATATGTCATGGTTCAAACATCATGTAAAAATCAGAGGAAAACAACTATGACAGAGCCTACTCATATTCTACCATAGCACTTACTACTGCTCGCATATCTACTCTAAGCAATAACATGTGTTGTTATAAAAATCTTGGAAATGAGAGTAACACATAGCAATCATGAGGTTATGCTCATAATATCTATTCTAACAATCATTATATGCCAATTGTTCTCATATCAACTCTAACAATAACATGTGTGGTCATTGTCGGTGTCAAAACCGGCGGATCTCGGGTAGGGGGTCCCGAACTGTGCGTCTAAGCGGATGGTAACAGGAGACAAGGGACACGATGTTTTACCCAGGTTCGGGCCCTCTTGATGGAGGTAAAACCCTACGTCCTGCTTGATTAATATTGATGATATGGGTAGTACAAGAGTGGATCTACCACGAGATCAAGGAGGCTAAACCCTAAAGCTAACCTATGGTATGATTGTTGTAATGTATGTTGTGTCCTACGGACTAAAGCCCTCCGGTTTATATAGACACTGGAGAAGGCTAGGGTTACACAGAGTCGGTTACAATGGTAGGAGATCTACATATCCGTATCGCCAAGCTTGCCTTCCACGCCAAGGAAAGTCCCATCCAGACACGGGACGGAGTCTTCAATCTTGTATCTTTGTAGTCTTGGAGTCTGGCGGACGATGATAGTCCGGCTGTCCGGACACCCCCTAGTCCAGGACTCCCTCAGTAGCCCCTGAACCAGGCTTCAATGACGATAAGTCCGGCGCGCATAATGTTCGGCATTGCAAGGCGGGTTCCTCCTTTGAATAATCCAGAGAAGATCATGAACACCAGGATAGTGTCCGGCTCTGCAAAATAAATTCCACATTCCACCGTAGAGAGAATAAAATGCAGACAAGTTCAATCTGCTGACGTATTTTGTGGCGTAACGTCACACCACTACCAAGCCTTTACTTGAATCGTTTTTTATTACACCACCTCAGCACGCTTAGCGAAGCGATTTCCTTGGCACGTCTTGTCGAAGCAAAGATCGTGCTCCCCTTATTCCGGGATTCTCATCAATACGAGCGTGGGTAACCCAACCGCGCCCGTCGCCATGCCTCCTCTATCGAAGGTGAATCCCGAACGGTCACGGAGACGGCTCCTGGTATTTTCCCGCTTTATAAGAGGACCAAGGCTCATTTCTTTTCTTAAATCTTCCATCGAATCTCCTCCTTGCTCCAAGTTCCAACACCCAGAGCCCCAGATTCGAGCGCTTCGGATCTTCAACAATGTCCGGCTCCGACCTTCAGGGTCGGTGGATGCCCTCCTCTGTCACGGAGGGGGACGTGCTAAAGCTGCGTGAGGCCAAGTACCTGTCCTACGAGATTTCGCACAGGTTGCCCGCCCAAGGGCAGGCCGTACCCACTCCCGAGCCCGGTGAGTTCGTCGTCTTCGTATCCCACCTCCGTCGGGGTTTAGGCTTCCCGACGGACCCCTTCGTGAGAGGGCTCATGTTCTACTACGGGCTGGATTTTCACGACTTGGCCCCGGAGTCCATCCTCCATATTTCTGCATTCATTATTGTCTGCGAAGCCTTCCTCCGCGTCACCCCCCACTTCGGCCTGTGGCTAAAGACCTTCGATGTGGAGCCGAAGGTGATCGGGGGGCGTCAAGCGGAGTGCGGCGAGGTGGCCATAAGCAGAAGGGCCGATGCCCCGTGGCCCGAGGGCTCCTTCCAAGAAGAGCTCGGCTTGTGGCAGCCGGAGTGGTTTTATATCACCGCTCCAAAGGGCAGCAAGCAAAAGCCACCACCTTCATTCCGCCCGGGACCTCCACGTCGATTCATGTCGTGGGTCAACCAAGGGCTTAATTGGGGGCCGTCCGAAGACGTGCCCTCATTGCAGGGCCGGATTCGAGACCTCCGGGCGAGGGAGATCAATCTGGTTGTGGTGATGCAGGTTATGCTAATCAGGCGTCTTCTGCCCTACAAACGCCGCCCTCTCCGGTTATGGGAGTTCAATCCGGAGGGACCATGAATTCTCCAACACTTCATGGGTACGACACCCGTGGAGATGTATAAGTTGTTCTTCGGACCGCAGGTGGCGTGTCCGGAATTGACTGAGGACGCAGGCCTAAGCCGCAATCGCCTGGATACTCAGGTAAGTAGCTCAGAGTCCGGACGTTCTGTCTATTTGCTTTTCTAGAATTCGCCTCCTGACCCATTACTCTTCATCAAGAGTGGGTAGCGCGATCGAAGATGATAAGGTGTCCGGCCCCCCTCCCAGAGACCGCACTGGAGCTCGTGCTGGTCAGAATGTTGGAGGTCGCGCCCGAAGAAAGGGGCGATGGGGAAAATAGAAGAGTTAATACCTCGCCCAAGAGGGCGCCTGAAAGGGGGGGATCGAAAATCCCTCCTTCCAGGGGGAGAAGAGGACCGCCTCCGAAGGCCTGGAGGCCAAAGCCTCTAAGCGGGAGAAGAAATCTTCACCGGAGGGTCCTGCGTCCGGAGAGAACCCTGACGTACAATCGTCTCTAAAGGATCAGCCCTCCAGCGAGCCGTGAGTAGGGAAAAGGGAGTTCATTAATAAGAAAATACCTCCATTCATGCTTCTGTGGATAACCGAAATTTTGCTTTGCAGTTCGGATCTGCGGACTTCTCAGATGAGTTCGTCTTCGGGGGATCTTCGTCCGGAGATGATGGAGAGCGAAACGCCTCCGTCTGCTGTGTCGCCGGACAGGGCAAACGAGCCTGAAGTATCGTCACGGAGGGTATCCCAGAGCCCGATGGAGCCGGAGAGTTCGGCGCCGAATAGTGTCCGGCCGGGGGAGCTGAAGAGTCTGCTTGAGAGGGCGTCCATCTCAGAAGATCACCGTGCTTTGATGAGTATGGTGATTGGAAGGGTTTCGTCCGCCGAAAGCGGATTGCATAATGCCGTCAAGATTTTGCTGGCGGGATTTGAGGTACGCGAGAACAACGCACCTTTTTTGACAGTTTTGCACATAGAAGTGCGCCCTGTATAGATAGTAGCCCCTGAGACTCGGTAGGTTGTCGAAAGCGACAGCGTGCCGAGGATCAAAATTGCAGGTATTGAATGTTGCCCTCCCTATGCAGGTGGCGGATAGTCCGGGGGCTAGCCGGACTAGTGGAGTTGTCGAGTTAATGCGGCAACTTGATGTGGCGGATGCGGACATTGCACTTGTCAACCGGCGACTTGACGAGTCGCAGGGTAAATGAATTCTCCACAGTCACTTATTTAAGGGAGCCAAAGCCCGCCTCTGATAATATTTATGCTGTGATACAGACGGTGCTGCTGCTGTGGAGAGCCTTCGGGCCGAGCTTGCTCAAGCTAAGGAGCAAGCCCGAAGGAGTTAAGCGGCTGCCTCGAGGGCGGCCGAGGAGTTAAAAGCCGAAAGGGCTGCACACTGCCTAAGCAGGGAAAAGATGGCCGAATTGGCCGTGAAATTGAAGGATGCTACCGACCGCAACGAGGCTCTTGAAAAGGAGCGTATATCGAAGCGGGAAGTCCTGGGGAAGGCCACCGTCGAGGCCAAGGATGCCCGTTCTGCAATGCGGGCTATGAAGGAGGAGCTGTGCCAGGCCGGGGATATTGTGGCTGGCAAGCCTTTTCTGCTGCGTTGCCGGTTTATGGATCCAAAGTATGCCCAGCTTGGTCAACTGTGGGGTCCGGAGGATCCATATATGGACTTAGCGGCAAGTGCGGTGGATGCCGTTGTGCACTTCCGGAGTCAGGAGGATCACAAGACGGAAGAGCTATTTTGGTCTCAATTCCATAGTCCGGATCGTTCACTTCTGTTGACCGATCGGTTGGCCGAATGGGCAGAGCTGAACAGGTTGTCCGGACTTGCCATGACTGATATCGTGGCTCATGTCTGGCCAGAGAGGCCCAAGGCGACGAGCTATTTCGGCTTATTGCAGCAGTTTCTTGGAGCGGTGCCGCATATCAAGGAGATGAAGTGGTCGGCCTGCATAGAAGGCACGCGTATGGCCCTTGTCCGTGTGAAGACACATTGGACAGAGATGGATGCCACTACTGTTGCCGCCCAGGGTTCGGACGAAAGCCGGTTACCAGCCGAGCACTATTTTGGGGAAGTTATGCGTGGCGCTCGTGTAATAGAGTCGCAGTGCTCAAAAAATGTCACGTTCAAATGAACATTTTATCTTTTAAAACGATGATTATGATGTAACCGCTTTTTATACTTGTGCGTTCCAAGTATTAAAATATCTCCTATGCGGTCGTTTATGTATACATTTGTATAACCTGAAAGATTGCAGTCTTCGGCTTCAGCCCCCACGCACAAGGTGCGGGGGTGTTCGCAAAAAATAGCGCGTTTGCACACTTAATCCGACGTCTCGGTCCTGTTAAGGAGGTGGTAGCGTAGCAAACGAGGCAATCCGGACTATGATGCTTTATCACTTTCACTTAGCCAGTGGAGTTCGAGGGTGGGACTACGATATAGCCCCTTGGGGCACCGCGCTTGTCCGAATTCGGGGCGCATGTGTGCCTGACCGAGAAACGGTCCTTCGTCAAAGCGGGGAATTCTAAACATTCTGATAGTCGATCTAGTGGTTGACCAGTCTCTCGCTGTATCATGACAGTTAGTTTTCGGCTTTCTCTACTGAGGTGCTCGCCCAGCCGAACTGGGGCACAATCGCAGTAGTTCTCCTGGTGCCGCGTTAGCCGATGATACGGAACGTAAGGCAGCAAAACACAGGAGCCGGGCAAACCCAACATTTGACCAAAGACATGATTCGGAGCTGATGCATATAAGGCCTAACTCGAGACGCCGAACACTCCCTAAGGTGTTTGGTCTTTGTAATAATGGGCAGAACAATGCCCTAAGCCCCTAGTGTCCAGGTACGGGCATGGTCCTCTGACGCGGCCGATGCCAAAACGTCAGGTTCCGCTTTGGTTATAATGAGAAACCAAGGGATTATAACAACAAGAGACAGTAAAAAAAGGTTTACACAGGGTCTTAATCTTAAAAGAATCCTCGCGATGGGTCCCTACTGCACGTCTGCGCCTGTGTCTTCGTTGTGCCGTTATCCTGGACGGGTATGCACGTTGTTCATCTGTAAAAAGAGAGGAACTTAGTTTAAAAGCAATTTGTGCAAAATATATACGAAGGAAGAAATATAAATAGGTAAAGCGGAGTCTTATGTGAGCTCGATGTTGCTTGTGCGCGCAGCCCCTTGTGAAGGGGTGTGCGGCTAGGGAGCCCCTAGCTTATTTTATGCCGGACTCGTCTAACCATGTCCGGGGTCTTTAAATGACCCTCGCACTGAAATGATGCCACGTGGACCGGGCATCTTAAGTGTAAGAGACGCGTAATGTGGTATGGCGTTGAAGCGGACAAAAGCCTCTCGACCCAAGAGTGCGTGATAGCTACTTTTAAATGGGACAATATGAAAGATTAGTTTTTCGCGTCGAAAATTGTTCGGTGATCCGAACACAACTTCTAGTAATAGGGAGCCTATGCACTTGGCGTAAGGGCCTGGCGTCACTCCTTTAAAGGAAGTGCGGCTGTGTCGAATTTTAGTAAGGTCTATCCCCAACTTGCGGATTGTGTTTGGATACAGCAGGTTTAAGTCACTGCCTCCGTCCATCAGGACTTGTGTAAATTGTAGTCCGTTGATTATGGGATCCAATATCAGGGCAGTCCATCCTGCATTTCGAACGCTTCTGGAATACTCCAGGTGGTCGAAAGTGATTGATTTTGATGTCCAATCTCTATGTTCCGCTGGGTTGGACCGTGCGAGACCCATTTTAACGGGTGCCGCACTGTTTTTCCGTGTTATCACATGAAGTGAATTTACTGCTTTGACCTCTTGTGGGAAATTCTTTTGTTTTCCGGTGCTCTGCTGGTGGGGTTTGTCATCTTCGCTTGACGCGTCGAGCCCCTTGTGTTCGGCGTTTAGTCGGCCGGACTATTTGAAAACCCAACAATCTCAGTGGGTGTGGTTTGCAGGCCTTCCGGGGGTACTGTGGATTTGACATATCCGACCCAAAATCTTGTTTAAGTTGGATAGCTCATCGCTGTCATCCTTAAGAGGCGGTGTTTTGTTGTTTGGCCGCGAGCTTTTGAATCCGGCGTTGACTGCCGTGCTCTTTGTGCTTTTCTCTTTATTCCGGCGCTGCTCTTTTCTGTGCCGTGATTTTCCGTTTCCATCTCTGATCTCGGATGTACTTGGGTCGCTGGTGCTGCATCTTGCTAGCCAGCTATCCTCTCCTGCACAGAAGCGGGTCATGAGGCTTGTTAGCATGGACATTGTCCTTGGCTTCTCTTGGCCGAGGTGTCTGGCGAGCCATTCGTCTCGGACGTTGTGTTTAAAAGCTGCTAAGGCTTCAGCGTCCGGACAGTCGACTATTTGGTTCTTTTTGGTGAGGAACCTATTCCAGAATTTGCACGCTGACTCTCCGGGCTGTTGAGTTATATGACTTAGATCATCTGCATCCGGAGGGCGGACATAAGTCCCTTGAAAATTTGCTCTAAACGCGTCCTCGAGCTTTTCCCAACTTCCAACAGTGTTTTCTGGGAGGCTTTTGAGCCAATGACGGGCTGGCCCTTTGAGCTTGAGGGGTAGGTATTTTATGGCATGGAGATCGTCTCCTCCAGCCATGTGTATGTGTAGTATATAATCTTCTATCTAGACTCCAGGGTCTGTTGTTCCGTCGTAGGCCTCTATGTTAATGGGTTTAAATCCTGCTGGGAATTCATGATCCAGCACCTCATTGGTGAAACATAGTGGGTGTGCGGCGCCCCTGTGTTTGGGCGTGCCGCTATCTTCGGACACTTGTCGTGTTGTATTTCTTCCTGGGGCCCTCTTCTTTGGCCCGTAAATGGACCTGGCTGGGCCATTTGTATTTCCAGGGTCGTTAGTCGGCTTATGTGCGACGCCGCTTTCAGATTTTGGCCTATCATCTGGCCGTCTATCCAACCAGGCGGCCGCTTTGTTCTTTGACTGTGGGGGCTCTATGGCCTCCTCATCAAATTCTGGCAGTAGCTTGCGCTTCCGGTAGCTCTTTGATTGATGGCCATTGCCGTATTTGTCTACGGTTTTGAGCACTTTGCTCCACCTCATTCTGAGTGTATCTTCCGCTGTTTTGAGCTTCTGTTTTTCCTTTTTCAAACTTCTTGCGGTGGCGACGAGTCTTTTCCGAAGGTTTTTATTCTCCGGCGGTGTGTCCGGCGTGAGGTCGCCTGGACTGTTGTTTTCGCCGGGCCTGGATTGATTATCCGACTAGTCTTGTTCGGACGGTTGCTTGTCTGCGCGTTCGTCGTCCGCTGGTTTGCCCTGCTGTATTGCTGGGTCATTAGGAGCGCTCTTGTTGTCAAGGCGGGACTTAGTGCGGCGTCTGCGTCGCCGTTTTGGTTGTTTGTCGGTGGGATTATCTTCTGCCGCGCCTCGTTGGTCCTCGTTATCGCTTCCTTTTGGGGTATCCACCATGTATACGTCGTATGACGAGGTGGTCTTCCCTTGCCTTGTAGGCGATGTTTCCTGTTCGTCTCCGGCATCGTCGTCCATACCGTCGATGTCTTCGGAGTCATAGTTTAGCATGTCGGTTAAATGGTCGACAGTGGCTACAAAGTGGGTGGTGGGTGGGCTCTGAATTTCTTCGTCGTCCGTATCCCAACCATCCTGGCCACAATCTGGCCAGGGCTCTCCGGATAGCGAGAGATGCTTTAGCGATTTTAGGGTGTCGCCAAAGGGCGAGTGTTGGAAGATGTCCGCGGCGGTGAATTACTTAACCGGCGCCCAATCAGATTCGATTGGCAGGGGCGTGGGAGGTCCGGAGTCCGGCAAGGAGTCCGGCACCTCGGAGTCACGAGCTTCGCGAGGGACAAGGTTAGTGTTCGGCTCCATCGCCGTGGAAGTTGAAGCCCCGAGGTGGTGTCCAACCACCGGTCCTCGATCTGGGCGGTCGGCTCCGGTCTAAGGGCCGGAGCGAATTCTTGTGCGGCCACCAAGGCACTGTTCGGCGATAGAGCTAGATCGTGCCCATCGTAACAGTGCGGCATGCTTGGCTGTGGCTCGAGCCCGTCGAAGATCGAGTCCCCGCGGGTGTCGGCCGTGAAGTTTAGGCTTCCGAATCTGACCTGATGGCCAGGGGCGTATCTTTTGATCTGCTCCAGATGGCCAAGTGAATTAGCCCGCAGTGTGAAGCCGCTGAATACGAAGATCTGTCCGGGGAGAAAAGTCTCACCCTAGACAGTGTTGTTGGTTGAAGATGCCATCGAGCCTATCGGTGACGACACAGAGGAACTCTCAATGAAAGCACCAATGTCGGTGTCAAAACCGGCGGATCTCGGGTAGGGGGTCCCGAACTGTGTGTCTAGGCGGATGGTAACAGGAGACAAGGGACACGATGTTTTACCCAGGTTCGGGCCCTCTTGATGGAGGTAAAACCCTACGTCCTGCTTGATTAATATTGATGATATGGGTAGTACAAGAGTGGATCTACCACGAGATCAAGGAGGCTAAACCCTAAAGCTAGCCTATGGTATGATTGTTGTAATGTATGTTGTGTCCTACGGACTAAAGCCCTCCGGTTTATATACACATCGGAGAAGGCTAGGGTTACACAGAGTCGGTTACAATGGTAGGAGATCTACATATCCGTATCGCCAAGCTTGCCTTCCACGCCAAGGAAAGTCCCATCCGGACACGGGACGGAGTCTTCAATCTTGTATCTTCGTAGTCTTGGAGTCCGGCGGACGATGATAGTCCGGCTGTCGGGACACCCCCTAGTCCAGGACTCCCTCAGTCATAAAAATCTAGGAAATGAGAGGAACATATAGCAATGATGTGGTTATAGACATACTATATATTCTAAATTTGTAACAATGAACAGGCAGTCGTATTCATAAGTTAAAGATGAGATGAGATAGAAGAATTACATGATGATAGATTGCACCAGTACATGCAGCCAATCTGTGCATCGACCACGTAAACGATGCCATCATGCATTATAGCATCAGACAGAAATGTTGCCTCAACAGGATTCACGATGAGACATAACCATGTATGGCGACCAGATTCCAGATAGACTAATCCCATGTTGAACAAGGCAATGAGCTTGTAATCCATGTAGTCCTCTGATGGTGTGGGCACTTCGCAGCTTACAACTTTCAGCAAACAGAGGTCGGGCCAAAAGCTTGACACGTCTCGTGTGTAGTAGGCAGGAGTGTCCGGCGGGCCGCGAGGCTCGATGGCGGTGGTATCCAACAATGGAAGGGTGTTCTCTTGCTGGGTGTAAATATCCACAAGATGCCACGGACTACCGGATTGGTGGATGAGGATGATCCTGTTGGCCTTCATGCCCGCCCAGTAGTGGCCGCGCATGAAGGACAGGTGGACGGGTAGTGGTAGCAAGTCGAGGGGCACCACGACAACCTTCGTAGGATCGTCAAGTCAGTGTCTAGGCCACCTGTGATGATCGAGCATCAGCAAGCAGGGTGTCTTGAAAAGAGTCAGCCGGTTGCAGACGAGCAGACGGTACAAAGACACCGAGCATGCGGCCAGACGGGCGGTTGAAAGTGCAACTATCCCTAGGTGGTTTTGGTAATTCATAACAACATATAGCTCATTGAGCTAATGTTATTCCAAGACTATTATTTCAGGAAAGCTCAATGAATGGCATGGCATGGATGATGAAAGTGGATCCCTCAAAATACTAACGACAAAGGATTGGCTCAAGCTCAAAAGCTCAAGACTCTTCATTTTACATTTTAGTGATCCAAGATCACATTGAGTCTATAGGAAAAGCCAATACTATCACGGAGGGATGAGGTGTTGCTTAATGAGCCTCTTGCTTCATGTGCTTTGTGATATGCTCCAAAAACCCTCAGCTACTTTCTCACATCCACAAATGACCTAAACCTAAAGCCAAAATCGGTCACACCAATTCTTTCTACCCGGCGCCACCGAGTTCTAATGTCATAGCCACTGCCACAAACCCTAGGCAAATCGGTCCTACCGATAGGGATCTCGGTCTCACCGAGATGGGATTGTAATCTCTCTGTTTCCCTTTGTAAAGTTTCGGTCTACCCGAAGTGAGCGATCGGTCCCACCGAGATTGCAATGTAAACTTTCTGTTTCCCTTTTGTAACATTTCGGTCTCACCGAAAAGAGCAAATCGGTCCCACCGAGTTTACCTGACTAACTCTCTGGAAAGCTTATTACCAAAATCGATCTCACCGAGTTTGTGTAATTGGTCTTACCGAGATTACGTTATGCCCTAACCCTAACCGAATCGGTCCTACCAAGTTGCATGTCAGTCCCACTGAAAATCCTAACGGTCACTAGGTTTACTAAATCGGTCTGACCAAGTCTGTTGAATCGGTCCCACTGAGTTTGGTAAATTGTGTGTAACGGTTAGATTTTGTGTGGATGCTATATATACCCCTCCACCTCCTCTTCATTCATGGAGAGAGCCATCAGAACAAACCTACACTTCCAACTTACCATTTCTGAGAGAGAACCACCTACTCATGTGTTGAGGCCAAGATATTCCATTCCTACCGTATGAATCTTGATCTCTAGCCTTCCCCAAGTTGCTTTCCACTCAAATCTTCTTTCCACCAGATCCAAATCATATGAGAGAGAGTTGAGTGTTGGGGAGACTATCATTTGAAGCACAAGAGCAAGGAGTTCATCATCAACGCACCATTTGTTACTTCTTGGAGAGTGGTGTCTCCTAGATTGGCTAGGTGTCACTTGGGAGCCTCCGACAAGATTGTGGAGTTGAACCAAGGAGTTTGTAAGGGCAAGGAGATCGCCTACTTCGTGAAGATCTACCGCTAGTGAGGCAAGTCCTTCATGGGCGACGGCCATGGTGGGATAGAAAAGGTTGCTTCTTTGTGGACCCTTCGTGGGTGGAGCCCTCCGTGGACTCACGCAACTGTTACCCTTCGTGGGTTGAAGTCTCCATCAACGTGGATGTACGATAGCACCACCTATCGGAACCACGCCAAAAACATCCGTGTCTCCAATTGCGTTTGAATCCTCCAAACCCTTCCCTTTACTTTCTTGCAAGTTGCATGCTTTAATTTCTGCTGCCTATATACTCTTTGCATGCTTGCTTGAATTGTGTGATGATTGCTTGACTTGTCCTAAGATTGCTAAAATCTGCCAAACTCTAAAAATTGGGAAAAGGTTAAGTTTTTAATTGGTCAAGTAGTCTAATCACCCCCCCTCTAGACATACTTCAAGGTCCTACAATGGTGCTGAGTAGGTCCATATGATTACAGATCTGCTCCAAGAGAACATCAGGGAGGGAATTCCAATCGCGGCTCTGCATGTCAGTCGGTTCTGCCATTGGGGTTTTCGGTGCCTGCGAGCCAGCGGGGAAGTGGATTTGGGCGGGCGAGCGAAGAAGCTTCTCCTCGTTTGGCCGAGCAGTGAGCGGGGGGATATGGTACGCGCGAGCTACCAAGGAAGATGGCACGAACCCGACAAGCAGTGAGCGGGGGGAAATGGTGTGCGGCCGACTAAGGGGAAGAGAGGAGGAAGAAGAGTGAAAGATGGGGAAGAAAGTGCATTAAATCTCAATTCTACTAATACTACTACTAGGATATACCATCCTTCGGGGTGTAAATAGTTACACCAATGACATGTAGGTCTACCTCATGAGGGCCCATATGTCAGTTAATGGAGGAGAGAGGTGTGTAGGCGTATTTGCGGAAGCGTGCTCTACCGGGAAACATGGTGGCAGTACTGGGTAAGGCTGATTTAGTAACACCAATGCGCTGGTTCAGCTTATTAATTAAGTGTCCCATCTGCTGCAGCGTGTATTGTCACTTCACTGTGAAGACTAGTTGAATAGTTCTCTCTGACCGAGATGGGGAATAATGGATTGTGAAGACTTCCTATCTACAGTATCCCTATGGCTCTACGCTCACTTCACTCATTTTGCAGCGTACGTAGTCAGTTGTTGAAATCTCTAGAAAGACAAATACTCCATATTTGGGAACAGAGGGAGGCTTTTACTTCGTATTTGGGAACAGAGGGAGTATCACCATATGGAGGGAACAGAGGAAGCTTAAAATATGAACATGTCAATGGGAGGGAGTAAGCCTCATGCATGCATGCATGCATGCAACATGCAACATGCAACAGTCACACGTACACATGGACGCACGCAACACTCACGCACCCATGCGGCACACAGCACACGACACAACACACACGCTCACGCTCAAGTGCTCAACCTACTCCCTACGTCCGTGAAAGACTGCACAGTTAGAGATTTACACATTGACCAGGGCATAATTAACGCCCAAAAGTAGCAGACTTATGTCTGCATCCGACCATTGAGAGAAGAAGATTAAATGAAGATTGTTGCATGCTGTAATTAAGGATAGACATGTAGCCTACACCTATAGCACGAGTTGGGTGCATTAGTCAATCAATATCGATTTAGATTAAAGGCTAAATGCATTGGAAGTGTAGATGTACTACACTCTTTGTTCTTAGCTGATGTACACTCTTTGTTGGGAGACCGAGGGAGTACACGTGCATGCACTCATATACACAGCCAGGGTGGTTCGCGCGCAAGGGTTGGACTCCTGTCGCACCTGCGTAATGTTTTGTTTAACTGATTTCTTTGCTCTGCCAACAGACAGGTGGGACCAAGAAACCAGGTGACAATTTAACTAGTCAACAAAGTGCCACGTCGACTATGTGGCCAGTCAGTAGGGTGCAATACGGTGCTCTACGATGAGTCAGTGATCATATAATCACCGCAAAACTATATATAGTGACCGTAAAGAGCGTATTGTTACATACGTCCACTAGTGTATTTTTCTCGTGTCAGACCCTAGCTAGTTCACGCACCAGAGTGCTTGCATCATGTTTGTCACTCATCAAAAACTTGAAATGGGGATGACAGAACCCCCAGCACCCCCTGAAACCAACTAGGGTTTACTAAAAATATTTTCAATGAACCTAAAATGCCCTTCTAAAATGTTCATCATCTCTGCCTTGGTCTTAAACCACTGCCAAAGATGGTGCACAAATTTGTAGGTCATCCTAAGGTCACTGGATTAAATCATCAGTTATTTGAATTTGGGCATTTAAATACTATAAAATATCTCAAATGCTCAAATAATCCCAAACTAAAATGTTCCATGTTGAATATATTCCAAACAGTAGCCATGTGCAGTTTGGTGATTTTTAAACATGTCCAGGTATTTTTAGAAATGCAACAAACATACAGAAATAAACAAAAATAGAAATAAATGGAAAAGGCCACTTACCTGGCCGAACCCACCACCCAGCCCACCTGGCGGCCTAGCACTATGCTGGCCCATGCCAGCCAGCTGCTTCGTCCCCGCCAGGCAGGCAGGGAGGTGACGCCGACGAGCGCGAGCTCGCCACGGGGCCACCTGCTTGCCGCTTCGCCGCTGGATGAGCGGGACGACCTCCACATCGCCCCCTCGACCCCCTGGACACGTCCATTCGCCCCCATCGCCTCTCCCTCGCTCCCCTCCGCCATGGCCGATGCAGCCGCTGCCACCTCGCTGTCGTAGTCGTAGCCACCACAGTCCCTGCGCCGCCTCACCGTGTCCAGCAGCTTCGCCGTCGTCTTCTCCATTGAGCAGGCCGAGCCCCGAGCGCTTGCAACCCCGAAGCCACTGCACCAACCTCGCCCGACTCCGCCACCGCCGGAGATCCCCTTCGTCGTCACTGTCGTAGCAGGTCGTCCCTGATCGTGCCGCCTAGCTCATCGTATTTGTCGTGAGCTTCCGCCTCTTCCCCTCCCTCTTGTTCTTGCTGCCGTTCCCTGCTTCGACTGCAACGAGCAGCACCACGTGCGCCGCTGCCTGAGCTCGTCGCCGACGATGCTCTGGCTAACTAACAGCCACGCCACCATGTCCAACGAGCTCACCTCGTCACGTAGACTACGTAGGAGCTGGCCATGAGCCTCGAAGAGCCCCACAGTGACGAGCTCGACCACACCCGAACTCCAGCAGCCGCACAGCTCATCACCGGTGTCATTTCCGGTGACCTGGAGCTCCACCACCACCACCAATCGACGCGGCTCACTCCTAGCTACCCGTAGATGGTCTCTGCCGTCCTTTTGGTCGCCGGAGGGCAAATCCCGTTGTCTCCGCCACATCTGGACATCGCTGGCGGCTAAACACCGGCGAGTCAACGTGGTTTGACAACATGTTTGACTCCCTTGAGTCACTGACATGTGGGCCCCGCCGTCTGGTCAAACCTGGATTACTTTTAATATAATCCTAATTAACCTAATTAACTAACTGAGACACTGACCAGTGGGTCCCACTGGTCTGGTTTGACCTGGGCGCCCCTGTTGACCTGCTGATGCAATGCTGACGCACTAACTCCTTTTTCTGTATTTATTCTTATTCAGGAAATTCCAGAAATTAGTGCAAACTTCAAAAATTCATAGAAATTAATCTGTAACTCCAAATACAAAGTGTTATATATGAAAAATGATCAGAAAAATCCAATCTATCCATATGTACTGGTTTCATGAATGTTTAAACAAGTTAACTTGTTGTTTAGTGCAAAACATGATAAAGCACTATTTAAGATTATATATGGGTTTGTAATTTGAATCTTTGGTTCAAAATGGTTCAAACTCATCTGGTCATAGTTGCATTATCCCAATACACTCATTTTGCCATGTCACATGCATGCATCATATTGTTGCACATTGATTGGTGTTGATTGTATATCGGTGCTCTCTACGGCAGGTTCTGCCCCGGAAGAGTATCACGAGTATCCAAATGAGGAGCAATACCAGTCTATGGACCCCCAAGGCAAGCAACCAACCATTTGATCATATCGATACAAACCCATGTTCTCGCTTCTGCTCTCTTTTACTGCATTTAAGACAATGCAATTCAAACTGATGTGTGCTACGGTAGCTGAACCCATTTCCTCTGCATGACCTGTCATTGCCACAGTAACTAGATGAATCCCACTAGCATGTGTAGGAGTTGATTGAGCCATGTGTATGTGTTTCCTACCTTGATATGCCTGCTATGCTTAGAGTTGTGTCAGTTCTGGTTCATCTGGGTGATGGGCTAGAGTGAAATGATCATGTCGGTAATGAGAGTGATGTGTTGAACATGATTTGGTAAAGGTATCGATGAGAGGCCATGTAGGAGTACATGGTGGGTTGTTTCATTGGAACCGTCCTTAAGCACTGAGATATGTATGTGCGATTTAAGAATCAACTACTACCATACATTGGGATCCTTAACTGACTCGCTCGACTTCTTATCCACCCTAGTCGTCTGTCCAGGAATTGCAAGTAGTTTCTAGTGTTTGTAGCTTACTGGAGGCCGTGGGCAGCGCTGACCCTCGAGGTGGGCTGTGATGCGGTAGGTACGTGGAATGGTGTACCGGATGCTCGGTTGGTATCTTGGGAACCCTGCACACATCATTCGGGGCCGTATTTGGAAACCTCGGCCGGACTCCCTGCGGATGGAACCTGGATAGGCGATAAACCTGGACTAGAGACTTAGGTGTTTAGGTAGGTCATGGTCTACACCCACGTCGGCTTTCGCTTGAACTCTGTCGAGCACATGTCGTGTGCAGACACTAAGTGGTGGAAACATGTATGAAGAAGTACAACCCTGCAAGGTTAACCTCATCTATACGAATAGTCGTGTCCGCAGTAAAGGACTACTTGGTTGCCTATACAGTTCATAGACAAGTAAATGGATACTACTAAAAGCCTCAAGATAAGCGTGAGTGCCGAGGATGGCTCTTCCGTAGGATGACGGAGGTGGATCCTCGGTAGTGTATTGAAGTGGTGTGTAGTGGACTCGAGTGCGCAAAAGAAATACAAGTTGGTGTCTCGTAAGATTGCTTAGCCAAGAGTCAAAGCTGGCTTGCTGCAATGACCCCACCAACCCTTCTTGATAATGTGCATGTATGTAGGATCTGATGTAAGTCTTGCTGAGTACCTTTGTACTCATGTTTGCTCAATTTACGTTTTACAAAAGATGCTGCAACCCCTTCTGATGGGTTCTTCATAGACGTTGATGTCAACGAGTAGACTGGCGCCCAGGTGGTGATCCTGAGCACACGATGGACTGTGTAGTATAGCCAGGCTTCCTCAAGCCTCTTTTATTTTCTAGTTGTCTGTACTCAGACATGTTACTTCCGCTGTTGGCTTGTATGTTTGTAAGACGTGAATGCTGGGTCGTGTGACCCGTACTTGTGTGTATGATATGTATGGCTCTCTGAGCCTTTAAATAAAGTACTTGAGTTGTAGAGTCATGTTGTGATGCCATGTTGCATGTACACATATCGAGCATATTGTGCGTATGATTGAAATGCTTGGTATGTGTGGGATCTGACTATCTAGTTATTTATCCTTGGTAGCCTCTCTAACCGGGAAATGTCTCCTAGTGCTTCAACTGAGCCCTGGTAGCTTGCTACTGCTCCGGAACACTTAGGCTGGCCGACATGTGTCCTTCTTTGTTCCTGTGTCTGTCCCTATGGGGAAATGTCACGCGATGACTACCGCAGTCTTGTTAGCCTGCTACAGTCCGGTTTACCGGAGTCCTGCTAGCCCAGTTGCTACAGCCCGGATTCACTAATTGATGACCGACACGTTCATTGCTGGGTCATGTATGCCTGTCCCTATACGTTAGTGCCACTTTGGGTTCACGACTAGCCATGTCACCCCGGGCTCCTTGTCATATGGATTCTAGCGACTCTCTCATATACATGTGCCAAAAGGCACAAACGGTCCCAGGCAAGGTAAGGCGACACCCATGGGAATACCGTGTGTGAGGACGCAAAGAGATATGAGTTGTTACATGCTAGATCGGTGTGGCATTGAGTCGGGGTCCTGACAGTGTTGGCATCAGAGTAGGACTGCATGTAGGTTCTTCAAGCCAAACGGGTCGATGTTGAGTCTAGAAATGCTTTAGTTATATGTAGGGGAATTGATTGTGGGATGGAATGTAAGGTTCTTTTTACTCCCTTACGTCATGGCATTCTGATCTGAGTTAGTCCATTCTTTCCACCGGGGGTTAAGGACTAGGATCTCTTCTCTCTATCAGGTTCAAGTGTTACTAATCAGTAGTACCTTATAGGATTGATGGTTACAAGCCTAGTTCAGTTCTACTACCCCATTATGTTGACAAGTTGGACCCAGAACCTTGATATGATGTTGTTGAGTGTCTATCCAATCCTTTGCAAAGTGTCTCAAAATCCTTTTTGAGCATTTACAGCCGTTATGCTGTCCAATTTCTGCTAGAAATTCTAATGTCTTTGATTTGTTGATGTTCTAGATGTCAACTCGCACTATTCACCAGGTGGTTCGCCTGAACCGCGGCATTGAGGTGCCCGGGAATACAACCATGCTAGTACGGGTGATGAATGAGGTCGGTTATTGAGGGTATCCTGAGTATACCGTCGAGGAGCAGTTCTGCGACTTCAGCTAGAGTCAGTTCATCTGTACTGTGAGGATTTTCCCAGCCTATCTCGGTTCTACTGACCCTCTGCACTAGTCCTATGGACTTGGTATCACCATAGAGCTATCCATGCAGGACACTGCCTACTTGATGATTTCTATCATCCAAGCTAGGTATGCTTCGCTGAACGATACTGAGTTCCGCTATCTGCCAGCGGCACACACTAGTTCAGAGGGCTATTACACCTGGTTCTATGCCGATGCTGCTCACGAGGAGCCACTTCTGTGCACTAGTACCGAGATGCTAGAGGAGAGAGATTGAGAGAACCGTGCTTTACACATGGAGTTGTACAACACCCGCCAGGACCACTGGGCTACGCTGACGTGGCTTGCACCAGCCGTTCAGACAGGCTACCTGGATATGCATGACTTGTACCCTGTTCGCACACGTCTTCCGGCTCACATGGATTATGCAGACGTCAGAGGTATCACGCCTCCGCGCGGGCGCCATCTTCCACCTTTCGTGGGGCCGAGGCCTCATCCGAGCCCGTATGGACCATAGTCTCATTGTGATCGTGAGTTCCCGGATCCACACGTGCCACTTCCAGGCTATGCGGGGGATCTCTACGAGGACTAATATGGAGCTGGAGGTGACTGAGCCGGATTGCGACACTAGTAGTTTCTAGTAGTCGTATTTCCACATTCCTACCCGTCTGGTGGAATATGACGTAGCTTGTACTAGGTTCCGGAGGTGTAGAAAAATAATGTATAGGAGCTTGGGATGCCTCCGATGAGATGTAATCTTCCTTTCACCGCAGTTGTAATCAGTTTGGTTTTGTACTAAACCATGTATGGTGTGTATGACGATGGAATAAATGTAGCAGTTTCTGAAACTACCATGTCATACGGATGATCATCTTGCATTCCGAGTTATCCATTACATTCTGCACTTCTATGTCAGAATTTTGCCACTCTGGTCTAAACCATTGTCTTGTTTTCCTAGGATGGTCAACACCCGCAACAACCCTGCTCCCCCGGAGCAGGCTGAAGGAAGTGGGGCTAGGGATGCGAACCTTCCTCATCCTCCTTCTCTAGATGAGGTCATGCTGGAGGCCGAGAGGAACAAATGGGAGACCAACCGTTTGCTGGAACGCATCAAGCAAAACACAGCACTGCACCAGAGGAACAACTTGGTGTCACTCAGTGACTTCATCAAGTTACACACACCCACCTTCGATCACTCCATCGAGCCTCTCGACACTGATGATTGGCTTCACAGCATCACCCACAAGCTATGTTTTGCACTCGTAGCCGAAGCTGACAAGGTCACATATGCTGCCTATCATCTTGAAGGCCCCGCCAGTCTCTGGTGGGAGAACTATGAGGCCATGCGCCCAGCTGGCCAGGTCACTACTTGGGCAGAGTTCAGTGAGGCTTTCCGTGAACATCACATCCCGGAAGGTCTTATGGATCGCAAGCATGAGGAGTTCTGTAGTTTCACCCAAGGTAGACTTACTGTGGATGCATACAGCAGGGAGTTCGGAAACCTTGCACGTTATGCAACTGAGGAAGTTTCCACCGATGCCAAGAAGTGGGCAAGGTTACGCAAGGGACTTAGCCTTGAGCTTCGCTGTGATCTCCGTCTGCACAAGTGCACTTCCTTCCAGAAGCTTGTGAACAAGGCTATCAGTGCTGAGACAGGTCATACTAATTTCGAAGCAACACGCAAGCATGGCCATGACACTGGTTCCTCATCCGGTTCTGGCTCTCAGAAGCGCCGGGTGTGGGTGCCTAACACCGCTCTGCCACCCAAGTTCACACCAAGGCCATCCTATCAGGCGCCTCGTCCAGCCCAGCAGTATGCACCAGCCAAGTCCTATGGTGGATCAACCAACAATGCTCCTGCACGCACCAGAACTGTGACGTGTTTCAAGTGTGGAGAACCGGGTCACTACATGCAAGAGTGTCCCTAGACCAACCCCAATCCCAGCCAATCTGGAAAGGCTGTTGGCCGTGGCAAGCCAATAGGGAAGGTGTACTATGCCAAGCTGGCCACCGCTACACATGGACATGTGAACTGTGTCTCAGCTGAAGAGGCTTAGGAGGATCCTAACGTCATTCTCGGTACGCTCCTTGTTAATTGCCATCCGGCATCTGTTCTTTTCGATACTGGAGCATCTCATTCATTCATATCCGAAGGCTATGCTCATTTTCATAACACCACATTTTGTGATATGCCCACCTCCATGGTAATTCAAACCCCGGGATCCAAATGGCAAACCTCTAGAGTGAGCCATGGTAATGAAATCCAAGTCGACAAACTTGTTTTCCTTGCATCTTTGATAGCTCTCAAATCCTCGGACATTAATATCATCTTGGGTATGGACTGGATGTCAGCCCATCATGCTAAGATCGAATGGTTCTCTAGGACTGTTCAACTTACACATCCATCGGGAGAGGCAGTCAATGTCTTGACCCGAGTAGCCAAACGACAGCTTTATTCTCTTAATACCAGTCCTTTGCTAGACCTCGAAGACGTTCCGGTAGTCCGTGACTTTCCGGATGTCTTTGTAGAAGAACTGCCAGGTGTTCCACCTCGGAGGGATGTTGAGTTCGTGATAGATCTTATCCCAGGAACTGTTCCAATCTCTAGAAGACCCTATAAGATGGCACCACTAGAACTAGCCGAGCTTAAGAAACAACTCGATGAGTCCTTGAAAAAGGGTTTCATCCGTCCTAGTTCATCTCCATGGGCTTGTACCGTCCTCTTCGTCAAGAAGAAGGATGGTATGGATCGGATGGTTGTAGATTATTGACCCGTCAACTTGGTCACAATAAAGAACAAGTATCCGCTCCCCAGGATCAACGACCAGTATGATCATCTCGGTGGATCCTCGGTCTTCTCTAAGATGGATTTGAGGTTGGGCTACCATCAAATCAAAATCAAGAACGGGGACATTCCCAAAACGGCCTTTGTTACTCGTTATGGCCAATATGAGTATACTGTCATGTCCTCCGGTTTAACCAACGCCCCAGCCACTTTCTCTCAGTTAATGAACTCAATCTTCATGGAGTATTTGGACAAATTCGTCGTGGTTTACCTCAATGATATACTCATCTACTCCAAGAATGAGGAAGAACATGCCGAGCATCTAAGGCTAGTGCTGATGAAACTTCGAGAGCATCGCCTTTATGCCAAATTTTCTAAATGTGAATTTTGGTTGCCAGAAGTGACCTATCTAGGCCATGTAATCTCCGGTAAGGGTAATTCCGTCAATCCCGAGCGAGTTCAAGCCGTTCTTAATTGGACTCCACCTGAATCGGTCAAGCAAGTTTGGAGTTTCCTTGGCTTAGCGAGCTATTCTCGCCGCTTTGTCGAGAACTTCTGCAAAGTTGCTAAATCTCTAACTGAACTCCTCAAGAAAGATAAAAAGTTCGAGTGGACTCCACAGTGCGAGCACAGTTTTCAGGAACTGAAAAGAAGCCTGATATCTGCTCCCGTACTTGTACCACCAGATTTCTCCAAGGACTTTGTTATCTATTGCGACGCCTCACGACAAGGACTAGGTTGCATTCTCATGCAAGATCGTCACGTAATTGCTTATGCTTCACGGCAATTGCACCCACATGAAGAAAATTATCCTACACATGATCTAGAGCTTGCAGTTGTAGTCCATGCACTCAAAACCTGGCGACATTACCTCCTCGGTAATCGTTGCGAAATCTTCGCCGATCACCAAAGTCTGAAGTATATATTCACCTAATCGGATTTGAATCTCAGGCAAAGACGTTGGGTCTAGTTGATCACAGATTTCGACTTAGGGATAACTTACACCCCAGGATGATGCACTAGGTCGTAAATCTTATTGTAACAACCTGATGTTACAACAAAGTCAACCACTTCTCGATGAGGAATTTCGGGAGCTTAATCTTCACATTGTTTCTCAAGGATTCCTCTCTACCTTGGTGGCGAAACCTACCCTTACGGATCATATCATAACCGCTCAGCGATATGACAAGGGGATATCTCAGATCAAGGAGAACATTGCTAGCGGAGTTGCTACATGTTTCTTTGTGAATGATCAAGGTGTCGTGTACTTCGGAAACCGCTTAGTGGTTTTCAAGAAGCGGCAACTACGGCAGTTGATCCTTAAGGAAGCTCATGAATCTCCTTCACCATTCATCCCGGTGGTACTAAGATGTATCAGGACCAACGCCAGAGGTTTTGGTGGACTAGGATGAAGAGAGACATTGCTCAATTTGTAGCTAATTGCGACGTCTGCCATCGTGTTAAAGTAGAGCATCAACGGCCTACTGGCACCCTTCAACCTTTAGCTACTCCTGAATGGAAATGGGATAAAATTGGTATGGATTTCATCACCGGTTTTCCCAGGACCAAGAGAGGGAATAATGTTATCTTCATCATTATCGATCGTCTTTCCAAAGTGGCCCATTTCCTGCCTGTTCGCGAGAGTATAACCGCTAGTCAGCTAGCAGACTTGTATATCTTCTGAATAGTGTCTCTCCATGGTGTTCCATTGGAAATCAACTCGGATCGAGGAAGTCTCTTCACATCTCGATTTTGGGAAAGTTTCCAAAATGCTATGGGAACCCGCCTTTCCTTTAGCACCGCCTTTCACCCTTAGTCAAGTGGTCAAGTAGAACGCGTCAATCAGATTCTAGAAGACATGCTTCGAGCTTCTGTTATCTCTTTCGAAATGGATTGGGAGAAATGCCTTCCATATGCCGAATTTGCTTATAACAACATCTATCAATCTAGCTTGGGTAAAGTCCCTTCTGAAGTTCTCTATGGACGAAGGTGTCGAACACCTCTTAACTGGTCGGAAATCAAGGAAAGACAATTCTTTTGCCCGGATATGATCCAGGAAGCAGAAGAGCAAGTTTGCATCATTCGTGAAAAGTTGAAAACGGCCCAATCTCGTCAAAAGAGCCAATATTACCGTAAACATAAGGCTATGACTTTTGAAGTTGACGAGAAGGCTTACCTTCGGGTTACTCCTCTGAAGGGAACCCATCGCTTCGGTATCAAAGGCAAATTGGCTCCTCGCTACATTTGACCCTTTTGCATTCTTGCAAAACGAGTAGAAGTTGCCTACCAATTGGAACTACCTCCGCACCTCTCCAGAGTCCACGATGTCTTCCACGTTTCTCAACTCAAGCGTTGCTTCTCGGATCCTATCCATGGAGTGGACCACGAAATGCTTGATCTTTAAGATAATCTCACGTATCGAGAATATCCCGTTCGTATCCTCAATCAAGCCGAGCGTACCACTCGATGCCAGAATATCAAGTTTGTCAAGGTTCAATGGTCGCACCATTCTGAGAAAGAAGCAACTTGGGAAAGGGAGGATCGTCTTCGACTCGAGTACCCCGCCTTCGTTCCGGAGGATCCTAAATCTCGAGACGAGATTTTTCTAAGTGGGGGTGAGTTGTCACACCCTAGCTAGTTCATGCACTAGAGTGCTTGCATCATGTTTATCACTCATCAGAAACTTGAAATGGGGATGATAGAACCCCCAGCACCCCCTGAAACCAACTAGGGTTTACTAAAAATATTTTCAATGAACCTGAAAAGCCCTTCAAAAATGTTCATCATCTCTGCCTTGGTCTTAAACCACTGCCAAAGATGGTGCACAAATTTCTAGGTCATCCTAAGGTCACTGGATTAAATCATTAGTTATTTGAATTTGGGCATTTAAATACTATAAAATATCTCAAATGCTCAAATAATCCCAAACTAAAATGTTCCATGTTGGATATATTCCAAACAGTGGCCATGTGTAGTTTGGTGATTTTTGAAGATGTCCAGGTATTTTTAGAAATGCAACAGACTTACAGAAATAAAAAAACAGAAATAAATGGAAAAGGCCACTTACATGGCCGAACCCACCACCCAGCCCACCTGGCGGCCCAGCACTGTGTTGGCCCATGCCAGCCAGCTGCTTCGTCCCCGCCAGGCATGCAGGGAGGTGACGCCGACGAGCGCGAGCTCGCCATGGCCACCTGCTTGCCGCTTCGCCCCTGGACGAGCTGGACGACCTCCACGTCGCCCCCTCGACCCCCTGGACACATCCATTCGCGCCCATCCCCTCTCCCTCGCTCCCCTCTGCCATGGCCGACGCAGCCGCTGCCACCTCGCCATCGTAGTAGTAGCCACCGTCGTCCCTGTGCTGCCTCACCGTGTCCAGCAGCTTCGCCATCGTCTTCTCCATCGAATAGGCCGAGCCCCGAGCGCTTGCGGCCCCGAAGCCACTGCACCAACCTCGCCCGACTCCGCCACCACCGGAGATCCCCGTCGCCGTCATCGTCGCAGCAGTTCGTCCCCGACCGCGCCGCCTAGCTCATCGTCTTTGCCGTGAGCTTCTCCCTCTTCCCCTAACTCTCGTTCTTGCTGCATTTCCCTGCTTCGACTGCAACAAGCAGCACCGCACGTGCCGCCGCCTGAGCTCGTCACCGACGATGCTCCGGCCAACTAACAGCCACGCCACCATGTCCAACGAGCTCACCTCGCCACGTAGACCATGTAGGAGCTGGCCATGAGCCTCCAAGAGCCCCACAGCGATGAGCTCGACCACACCCGAACTCCGGCAGCCACACAGCTCGTCGCCGGCGTCGTTTCCGGGAACCTGGAGCTCCACCACCACCACCAATCGACACGGCTCACTCAAAGCTACTCGTAGATGGTCTCAGCCGTCCTTTTGGTCGCTGGAGGGCAAATCCCGCAGCCTCCGCCATGTCTGGATGTCGCCGGCGGCTAAACGCCGGCGAGTCAGTGTGGTTTGACCACATGTTTAACTCCCCTGAGTCACTGACGTGTGGGCCCTGCCGTCTGGTCAAACCTGGATTAGTTTTAATCTAATCCTAATTAACCTAATTAACTAACTAAGACACTGGCCAGTGGGTCCCACTGGTCAGATTTGACCTGGGTGCCCCTGTTAACCTGCTGATGCGATGTTGATGCAATGCTGATGCAGTAACTCCTTTTTCTGTATTTATTCTTATCTAGGAAATTCCAAAAATTAGTGCAAACTTCAAAAATTCATAGAAATTAATCTGTAACTCCAAATGCAAAGTGTTATATATGAAAAATGATCAGAAAAATCCAATCTTTCCATCTTTATTGGTTTCATGCATGTTTAAACAAGTTAACTTGATGTTTAGTGCAAAACATTACAAATCACTATTTAAGATCATATATGGGTTTGTAATTTGAATCTTTGGTTCAAAATGGTTCAAACTCATCTGGTCATAGTTGCATTAGCCCAATACACTCATTTTGCCATGTCCCATGCATGCATGATATTGTTGCACATTGATTGGTGTTGATTGTATATCGGTGTTCTCTGCGGCAGGTTCTACCCCGGAAGAGTATCGCGAGTATCCAAACGAGGAGCAGTACCAGTCTATGGACCCGCAAGGCAAGCAACCAACCATTTGATCATATCGATACAAACCCATGTTCTCACTTCTGCTCTCTTTTACTGCATTTAATACAACACGATTCAAACTGTTGTGTGCTATGGTAGCTGAACCCATTTCCTCTGCACGACCTGTCATTGCCACAGTAACTAGATGAAACCCACTAGCATGTGTACGAGTTGATTGAGCCATGTGTATGTGTTTCCTACCTTGCTATGCCTGCTATGCTTAGAGTTGTGTCAGTTCTGGTTCATCTGGGTGATGTGCTAGAGTGAAATGATCATGTCGGTAATGAGAGTGATCTGTTGAACACGATTTGGTAAAGGTATCGATGAGAGGCCATGTAGGAGTACATGGTGGGTTGTTTCATTGGAACAGTCCTTAAGCACTGAGATATGTACATGTGATTTAAGAATCAGCTACTACCATACATTGGGATCCTTAATTGACTCGCTCAACTTCTTATCTACTGTAGTCCTCTATCTAGGAGTTGCAAGTAGTTTCTGGTGTTTGTAGCTTACTGGAGGCCGTGGGCAGCGCTGACCCTCCGGGTGGGCTGTGATGCGGTAGGTACGTGGCACGGTGTACCGGATGCCCGTTTGGTATCTCGGGAACCCTGCACACATCGTTCGGGGCCGTAAGTGGAAACCTCGGTCGGACTCCCTGCGCATGGAACCTGGATAGGCGATAAACCTGGACTAGATACTTAGGTGTTTAGGTAGGTTGTGGTCTACACCCACGTCGGCTTTCGCTTGAAGTGTGACGAGCACATGTCGTGTGCGTGCGCTAAGTGGTGGAAACATGTATGAAGAAGTACACCCCTGCAGGGTTAACCTCATCTATTCGAATAGCCACTCCATGGTAAAGGACTACTTGGTTGCCTATACAGTTCATAGACAAGTAAATGGATACTACTAAAAGCCTCAAGATAAGCGTGAGTGCCGAGGATGGCTCTTCCATAGGATGACGGAGGTGGATCCTCGGTACTGTATTGAAGTGGGGTGTCGTGGACTCGAGTGCACAAAACAAATACAAGTTGGTGTCTCGTAAGATAGCTTAGCCAAGAGTCAAAGATGGCTTGCTGCAATAACCCCACCAACCCTTCTTGATAATGTGCATGTATGTAGGATCTGATGTAAGTCTTGGTGAGTACCTTTGTACTCATGTTTGCTCAATTTACGTTTTATAGAAGATATTGCAACCCCTTCTGATGGGTTCTTCATAGACGTCGATGTCAACGAGTATACTGGAGCCCAGCTGGTGCTCCTGAGCACACGATAGACCATGTAGTATAGCCAGGCTTCCTCAAGCCTCTTTTATTTTCTAGCTGTCTGTACTCAGACATGTTACTTCCGTTGTTGGCTTGTATGTTTGTATGACTTCAATGATGGGTCGTGTGACCCGTACTTGTGTGTATGATATGTATGGCTCTCTGAGCCTTTAAATAAAGTACTTGAGTTGTAGAGTCATGTTGTGATGCCATGTTGTATGTACACATATCGAGCATATTGTGTGTATGATTGAAATGCTTGGTATGTGTGGGATCTGACTATCTAATTGTTTATCCTTGGTAGCCTCTCTTATCGGGAAATGTCTCCTAGTGCTTCCACTGAGCCCTGGTAGCTTGCTACTGCTCCGGAACACTTAGGCTGTCCGGCATGTGTCCTTCGTCGTTCCTGTGTCTGTCCCTACGGGGAAATGTCACGCGATGACTACCGGAGTCCTGTTAGCCTGCTACATCCTGGTTTACCGGAGTCCTGCTAGCCCAGTTGCTACAGCCTGGATTCACTCATTGATGACCGACACATTCGTTGCAGGGTCATGTATGCATGTCCCTGTAAGTTAGTACCACTTTGAGTTCACGACTAGCCATGTCAGCCCGGGCTCCTTGTCATATGGATGCTAGCGACTCTCTCATATACGTGTGCCAAAAGGGGCAAACGGTCCCGAGCAAGGAAAGGCGACACCCGTGGGAATACCGTGCGTGAGGCCGCAAAGAGATATGAGGTGTTACATGCTAGATCGGTGTGGCATTGAGTCGGGGTCCTGACATCTCGTTTCAAATTAAGCCATATTAACCAGAAAGGACGCAGTATGGACTAGTACTAGTACTGCTTTGATGTGTCCCGTCAACTCGCCGAACGAGGAGAAGCTTGATTACTATGCCTCTCCCTCGCCCACGCGCATAGTGGCTCGTGGGACGAGGAGAGGGTTTTGACTACAGCGCCCTCTCCCTCTCTCTCTCTCCCTCTCCTTGCGATGGACATGCAGCAGTTCAATCGGTGTCAGATTGCCAGAAGCATATTGTATTGTAGTATCATCATTGTTGGACCTTCTGAAGAGGCGAAGAGCCAAGTGCAAGGTTCACACGAGTACAAACTGTTGAACCTCCCAAAGAGGCAAAGAGCCAAGCGCAAGGTTTTATAGGAGTTGTCGTCCTAGTAGGAGTATACTACAACTATAGCGAACGATGCTATTGTATGATGCCGCCATGTCACCTATATCCAAAGTTGTGCCACCTTTTTTTCTCAAAGAGCATGTTGGAGCCCGTGCAACAACCACACAAGTTGCACGTACACATAACACATTTACTAGTTATAAATTCTAAAGGACAAATGATAGTATGCCACACAAGTTCATCTCCAATTCATGTGATAAATTTGTGCACGACTAGTCTACATATATTCACAGCGCTACCGTTCACAATTTACCGTACTCCACTTACACATTATAGATGGGCTACATGTCCTCCTCCAGGTTCTAGTCCCAGGTGTTCTTCATGGATGGCACAATCCATAGTGGTGGGCAATGGGAATCATTGTCGCAGCTTTCTAGTCCAGTTCCACACGATGGAGACTCATCCAAGCTGAAGTGGCATAAATAAGGGATAGCGTGTCCCAGCATGTCGTTCATCCGGCGGTGCGCACTGAAGATACAACCATGCTTCATGAATGGCATGCCCTCGGTGTCGTGCATGGAAGGTGGCATCCGCTTCACAATGGGGTAGTTGTTCACAATGAAAAGCGAGTACTCTCCAAGAGTGCTCCTCGGCACCCACGTAGCATCACGAGGTCGAACTCGGCGCCGTTCATCTGGTACACGCGGCATCTCAGATCTGGACACATGGTGACGAACATAGTCAAGGTCCATGCATAATAATGTTGTCCTCAAATATGGCGGTCAGTAATACTGTGCAGCAAATAGTACTACTCCGATATAGAGGAAGTAAAACAACCGGCTTATTATATATAGACACTCTTGGCTACATGGATGAGATAGTAAGACATGGAAAAACAAAAATGGTGGCAGCTAGTGGGTTCAGGTCTTCAAGGGCCTAGCTAGCTATACGTGTCCTCCAAGGTAAAAAGTACTCCTACTAGTACTAGTAAGTAGTAAAACAATGAAAGAGAAGGCGAGAGGGTTAAAAATGGAATACTTGGGTAGATGGTAACGGTCCGACCGTGGTAGATTGTGTGACCATGTTGCACATCAGTGGTACCATGGGTGACTGCTAAGATAGTTGATCCCAATATGCCAAAGTCAGCTACACGGTTACAGGTTAGACCGAATCGCGGATGCAAATGCACACACAAGATCGGCGATCTTATTTTGGTCGGGGGATGACTGGTCCTTGCAAAATAATGGAGTACCGTTAGGGATGCAAATGATGGTTTGTGCATTCCGTTTGTAATCTCCCGTACCGTAGGATGGCAACCAGATGAAACAAGTTCCCCTAGCTTGTCACCGCTAAGATGCGGCCTAGATGGCGCATGGCATCTTCGAACGTGTAGGGGTACAAATCTGTCGCCGCCAACATGCGCCATCCTCTGTCGTTACTTCCTCTTGCATTGATGGAAATCCTTATGTCGAACACCGCGATGAGATAGTAATCGTCATAGCCGCGTTGCTTTGTCGGCGGGTCCGCAATTGCTACCTTGTTCAATCTCATGTAGGCATCATCATACATATTCAAGCCCAACCAGTCCGGAAGGCTGATCCCAATGGTGGAGAAGGGGTCTACGGGAACGGCCGCACTGCTGTGGATGTTGTGCAAAATGATGGTGGTATCCGGCCGGAGGTATGCAAGCCATTCTTTGTTGGCACCAACCCAGGCCTATATATAACATGGTGGGTTGCAGAGAAATTACGGGATGGAAATGGAATAACTAAGTACTACATGATAGAACTCCATTATTGACCTGCTCATCGGACAAAATCCGACTACCTCTCAACATCGGCAACTCTAGCGGAGTCAACGTGCAACCATGGCCAAGGAGCGGTGGAATGTTCGAAGGATTGTCCCATAGAAGAACCTTTTCCTCGAGGACGCATGGAAGACCAACAAGCATGGCCTTTTCCCAAGCCTGTTTAAGCACTGTCTTGAAAAAGTTGGTGCAGGAAGCACCGAGTCTTGCGGCGGTGAGGACGTCAGAGCGGCGTGCAATTTCTCCTAGAGGATCGTCGTCCAAGGTCTCCTAGCCCCGACGAGGAGGAGAACCACCTGGAGAATCCATGGGAGCAGTGACGAATTGCCTTCTCTTAGGGGGGGAGGGGAACTAGCAAGGAGGAGATAAGAGCGTAGTGACGGCAGGGCCTTGTCCCTTCCAACTGTAGATCGTTCCTTAGCGAAGGGGTGAGGCTATTATTTACGACTAGTACTAGCATTATGGGACGTTATGGGATTGCATTATACTGTAAATAATAGCACTAGTGAGAAATTTTTGGCACTAGGAAGTAGTTTTTGGCGTGGATTAAGAAATTTTGGGTATGTTTTTGCTATCTTTTGTACACGCCAACTAGTTTTTTGTTCAAAAAATGTCTTACATTATGGGACGGAGGAGTACGTACTCGTACTATAGCAGTACTAGTACTACTTTCTCAACTAGTAGTGCGATGTACTGTACTTCTAGTATAGTGCACTAGTTTTGAACTCTTGAATCTCAGGGCCAAGGAGCTACAGTTGGAAGTGGAGGGTAATACTGTTCTTTAGAACCATCGCTGTACTATCAATGCAGGGGCAGTACACCTGCGTAGTGGGTACTCTCGGTGCTCTATTCAGCCGCTCCCCTCATGTAGCTGGCCTACTCAGCCGCTCCTCTAACGCACACACTAGCAGCTTATTTATCAGCGATGGTTACTGCGGGGGCAGAACATTTGAGTTATTTGATACAGCAAGACTAGGCTTTTTGCTTCCATTTGTGGAGGTGTAATGGATTTCGCCGAACTTTGTTAGTAGTTCCTTCTTTACGAATGAGATGAGGCAAAGTTTTTGCCTCCATTTCAAAAAAACACGTCAAGAGGAATTTCTTTTATAGAGTCGATAATGGAGTGAAGTCCATGCGTGCAACGCCACAAGCTACAGAGTAGTAGTAGAGCACTTTACGTATAGAGCCATATTGAACAGTTCCCAATCCCCGGCCAGGCTTTTCCGGCTCCTCGGGCTTAATTGGGAGGCGCTAGTTTAAATATGCTACTAGCTGATGAGGAAGCTGCAAGCGAGGTGCGGCTAGGGCGAGCACGCGAGCCACGAGATGATGGGAAGGAAAACCCGTTCACATGGCTAGGCTATCCAGTGCACCCAGATTGTGGTGCCGCATGTCCGTTTGACTTCAAAACTCAAACTACTCATTTACAATATTGGCTCGCAGCGAACTTACTATTTTAAAAAAGGCCACTGTGCATTCGGCCGGGATCGAACCCACAAAACGAGGTATACACTCCCGCGGCCACTATTAGTACTCGTTGGAGTACAACGCAACCTAGAATCGCCTTTTGTCGCTAGTAGTACATTGTTCCTTACAAGAAACCACTAATAATGCCAAGAAACCACTAATAATGCCAGGAAACTACTACCACTTGCATACGTGTCAGACTTAAGATAAGACTACCTTATCAACCATTGTACATGCCCTTACCAACCATCCCTACCAAGAAACGACTACTCTACAAAGTGCCATTATAGGCACGTTTCAACCCATGTCGCCCATTAAGTCAATGCCTTCTATTTGACTGGGAAGTTAGGCGTTATAACTTGTGGGACCTACATGCCAGTCTGCACAATAATCCCCGAGTTACCTCCTACCTCCGGCCCATCCACCTAGTCATCCTCGGCCATGGGACACAGCTACCGCCGCCGGCAGAAGGCGAGGTCAAAACCGCCGGTGGTGTGGAGCCCATCTTGCGGCAGCCCGGATGCCAGATCTGCCTGGTGCTCGCGGCCGCTAGCTAGCCAAGATAGCTCTATCCAGCTGCTTGCCTGCAAGGTTTGCTAGCTAGATTGGCACGGCGGCGCGGCGGCTTGCTCGAGTGCATCGTGCTAAGTCCAGCCATCTAGCTCAAGCAAAGGCCAGCGTGACGGCTTGCTCGCTCATGATTCACGCTTGGGCCAGCCTGCAACCCGTGCGGAGGCCAGCTCGGCATTTGAAAGTGCGTTATGTCGACTAGAGGGGGGGTGAATAGGCGATTTTTATGAATTCTTCACTGAGGAATTTGCCGGTGAGGAAATTCCTTAGCGAAGAACTACTTGCAGCGGAATAAGTACTTAGAAGTTAGCGTAACAGGATACAAGCATGGTCATCATGATGAAATGAAGACAAGCACAGAGTACAGAAAGCGTAATCACAGGATAACACAAGATGAAGACAAACAGACTGAAGAAATTGAACTGAGGAAATTGAGAAAGTCTTCAGTCAAAGTCTTCAAGCACAGATATGAACAACATTCAACACAGTAATGAGGAAATGAAAGAGTTGAGCAAATAGAACCAGTTAGTTGGTGAAGACAATGATTTGGTAAACCAGTTCCAACTGCTGTCTCAGTTGTACGTCTGGTTGGAGCGGCTGAGTATTTAAACTCGAGGACACGCAGTCCCGGACACCCAGTCTCCGAGCCGCAACTCAGGACACCCAGTCCTCACCGTATTCTCCTTGAACTAAGACCACGCAGGTCTCGTCCAATCACTCGTGGTAAGTCTTCAGGTGACTTCCAAACCTTCACAGACTTGGTCACTCCGCAATCCACAATTCCTCTTGGATGCTCTAGACCTTGACGCCTAACCGTCTGGAAGAAGCACAGTCTTCAAAGGTAACAAGCGTCGGATCCACTCGGGATCAATCTCTTCAGTGATGCTCAATCACTTTGGGTTTGTGGGGGTTTGGTTTTGGATTTTCCTCACTTGATGATTTTCGCTCAAAGTCCTCGAAGGATGGGTTGCTCTCAAATGACAAGTGTCAAGTTCTCTCGGAGCAACCAACCAACTAGTGGTTGTAGGGGGGCGGCTATTTATAGCCTAGGGAGCAGCCCGACATGATAAGACATAAATGCCCTTCAACGATATGACCGTTAGGTGGATAGGATATTTTGGGACAGCTGGCGCGCAGCACAGCAACGGTCAAAAATTTGGCTCTCAAATTCCTCAGGGCTATCATGTTCCTCACTGTGTAGGTAATTCGCACTGGCGAATTCCTAACTCCTCAGTCAGAACAAAGTCATCAGTGACCAGAAGAACTGCGTCTCTGTCACTGAAGAACTTGACTGAACTGTATGAGATTTCCAATGGCTTCACTCGAAGGGATTGGTAGGTGTGGATTTTGAGTTGAGCATCACATGGAAATTTTTCCTTAGTATTTCCTCGACCCCCTTTAACAGTACGGTGTTTCCTATGACTCAAGAAAGAGAAAATGAAACTACGAAAACAAAATTCTTCACGCTTCACGTTCCTCAAATGAATACCAAGTCTTCACGGTCACACCAAATTCTTCACTTTCAAAGTCTTCAGAAAGTCTTCAGAATGTCAAAGTCTTCAGTCGAAGAACTTCATTTTTAGGGGTCGACTTTCTCTGTAAATATCAAACTCCTCATAGACTTATAGACCTGTGTACACTCACAAACGCATCAGTTACTTAATCTATAAGTCTTCAGTACACCAAAATCACTAAGGGGCACTAGATGCACTTACAATCTCCCCCTTTTTGGTGATTGATGACAACATAGGTTAAGTTTTCAACGGGGATAAATATATGAAGTGTAAATACTTATATTGAGGAATTTGATTGCAAGATATAGAAGAACTCCCCCTGAATATGTGCATAGTGAGGAATTTGCTTTTGAGGCAATGCACATTTGAAGAGTTGAATTATGGAGATCTCCCCCTATATCTTGTAATTCATACACGCATTTGATATATAATATGAAGAATTTGAAATGCATGATGAAATATGGTGCCTGATGTAATTCAGCATGCGTGCAATAATATTAACGAGGAATAAGCATGCAGAATAACACATCAAAAGTATCAGAGCTCGGTGCATCAAAAGCATCAGAGCACGACCAAAAGTATCAAGGCACCATCGGATTTAAGATTACAACTCAATCCAATAAAAGTTTCGGAAGAACGAGAGTTGCAACTTAAAAAAATGCCCATAGTATAAACCCGCTTGAAGACTAACTCAGATTTCTCCCCCTTTGTCATCAAATGACCAAAAGGATCGAAGCTGAGGACTAACGCCCCTGAAGAATTTCACGTTGATGGAGGAGCGCCAGCGTTGTCGGGGTTGTGTGTTGAAGTAGGGCCTGCCACAGTGTTGTCCAAATCTTCATGCTCATCAGTTTCACGCGATGAAGAATAAGAGCTGGCCACCAGATCAGGAACTTTGACTCTTTTGAATTTCTTCGGAGGTGGTGCAGACCAGTCAAATGCTTCCTGGAGACCCATAGTCTTCAGTTCTTCCGCGGAATCTACATGAGTGAGAACAGCCCAGGTGCGGTTGAGGGTTTCATGAAGGTGATACTGATTTTTCTTCACTGCATTATGGGTAGAGGTCATGTTGTGAAGAATTGCAGCAAACTGACGCTTCACCCATTTGTGATTGCGATCAACCTTCTGATGAAGACTGAGGAGTAACTCACGGTCAGTCATCACCCTGGGTGCTGTTGCTTGAGGCTTTTGCTTGGCTGATGTATTTGCGGCAGTGTCATGTGTTGCAGAATCGTCGTTGGTGGAGTAAGATGTAGCCAGACGGAATTGACCATCCAATGGACGAGTGCCTTCATCGATCACAGCAGCTGCCTTGCCCTTATCATCAGATGATGAAACTGGCCGCTTGAGGACTTCAATGGGCGGCAAGTAGCTACCATGGTTCAGAGTGTCAGCCTTGTAATTCAGTGAAGATCTTGACCTTATGAATCTCATAATCCAAGGCGCATAGGGCTTCAGCTCAAAAGGTGACATTGCAACATTAGCCAGAGTCCTCATGAAGAAATAATGGAAGTTGACGGGAACGCCATGAATGATGTTGAAAAGCATGTTCTTCATGATGCCAACGACATCTTCATCATTTGAGTCGTGGCCTTTGATTGGACTCATTGTCTTCGTCAGGATTCGATAGACAGTCCGACGCACATAGAGCAATTCCTTGACGAGGAATTTGGTTCGAGGGGCCTGCCCTGGCTTCAAAGGCTTCATGAGGACTTGCATGTAATGATCTGTCAGTTCACGGTCATTGTAGATGCAACGTGCACTGTCATGGGGAGGATCAAGAGAAAGGACACGAAGCAATTTAGTTGCTGGTGCCTTATAGTGAGTGTTTTCGGTCATCCAATCCAGCACCCATGAATTGACATCTTCAGCATCTCCGGTGATATGCAAAGTGGCATAGAACTGAAGAATGAGTTCTTCATTCCAATCACAGATGTCAGTGTAGAAGTTCAGTAGTCCTGCATCGTGAATAACTCTGAGGACTGGCTCGAAGCATGGCAGAGATTCCATATCCACATGAGGAATATGCTCATGATCGAAGATTTTGTCCTTGTCAAAGAGCACTAAGGAATAGAAGTTGGCTTGAGTAGCAGTCCAGAAACGCCTCTTCCTTATGCGAGCAGAGTCATATGGATTGTAATCAGTGAAGAACACATGCTCAGAAAAGAAGTCTTCAGCCTTGAATTTTTTTCTTGCTAGAGAACGGATTCTTCGGTTTGGGCAGAGGAGTGTCAGTGATTTGCAGCACAACCTCAGGAATCACGATCTCAGGTGCTTCAGGCTAAGGAATTTGTGGTTCCTCTTCTTGTGCAGTTTGGGGATCAGCAGCAGCAGGTTCTTCAGCACTAGCGGCTGGAATTTCTTCATGAACAGACGATGTGGGATGAGTTTCTTCAGAGCCCATTTGAACAGTTGTAGTAGGGGACTGAGAAATCTGTTGAATAGGAGTGAAGAGAGGAGTTTGGGATGCTGACTTTCCCAGAAGTCATCATTCATCACTGGCGTAGTGCATCCAATGTCCACATCTTCATCTTCTTTTTCAATTTCCTCAACACCAGCCTCTTCAGCTGTGAACTGAGGCATAGGTGAGGAAACAAGTGGTGTTCAAGGGAATGCTTCCACTTCAATTTCTTCATCAAACTGCTCTGAAGTAGCAGCAGAATGATTTTCTTCATCAGATCCGCTTGGGATCTTGTAATCTTCTCCATAAGGAACAATTTCCTTTGATGACATGGAGGAAATCGGAACGGCATCAATAGGATTTTCAAGAGAGCTGGTCATTGACTTCATTTTCTTCGCAACCGAAGAATTTGACGCAGCAGATGCCTTTCTTTTCTTCACTGCAGCTCGCTCTGCAGCCTTGGTTTTCTTCACTGCATAGGCAGAAGAAAGAATTGGAGTTGGTGTTGGCGCGGGAGGAGCTGAGGACTGTGGTTCATTTTCTTCAGGCGCAACTGGTGCAGTTGCCCTGGTTTCTTCAGTTTCTTCAGGCGCACCACTAGTGGATGCCCTGGGAATTTCTTCAGCGGCTGGGATGGAGTCATCAGCCCTGGAACTTGTGTTTTCATCCGCGGTGCTGGCATGTTCTTCAGCAGGCTGAGCAGAGTCTGCAGCCTGAGGATTTACTTGTTGCGATGGGGCTGCAACAGTTGTCATTTTCTTCGTCAGGTTGGCGAATCTCACCTTGGCTCCTTGCCAATCAGCATTGTATGCATCGAAATCCTTGCTGAGGGCTTGGATCTCAGATTGAGCCTTGAGAAGTTCTTCAGGTGTCAGTTTGACAATGTTCTTCTTCAAAAGCTTCTCCTTTCTAGCTTGGGATCTCTTTATCTCACGAGCCTTTTCAAACTTCCATTTCTCTTGAGAGATGAAATGGGTCAGCATATGACTTTGACCAGGAGTCAGAGGCAGATCAGGCATTGGAGTGTTGGGATCCTGATGCCATAAGTCAATGTAGTCAAGGATCTTCTTTGGATCCAAAAGCAGTGGCACAGATGTGCCCTTGGCTCTAGCGGCCTTTGCTTGTCTGTCTCTGATGATTTCTGCAAGTTCTTCATCAGAAGCCTCGTCATCAGAGGGCACTTGGAAAGCAACCTGTTTCTTTCTTGGACTTGGCCGAGGACTGCGTCCAGCTGTTGCTTTTGTTTTCAGCAGAGTGGGTCCTGATGAGGGCATTGGTGCAGCTGAGGAACTTGCTGAGACACCAGAAGCAATTGAGAAACCCTGAGTCCTTTGACATGTAGCCAGATGCACAGGAGTTGAGGACTTTGAGGGAGCTGCTGAGGAATTTGGTGGGGCAGTCTCTGTCTGAGGAATTTGCCATGAGGGAGCAGCTGAGGAACTTGGCCGTGAGGGCGCTGATGGTGAAGCACTTGGCTTACGAGCAGGCTTCTTCGGCATTGATTTCCTCGGTTTGACCGAGGTCTCAGCGGCAGCAGCAGCGGCAGAATCCTCATTGAATTTCCTCACTGCCTCCTTGGCTTGTCTTGCCAGTTTTGCTTGGCGCCTAGCCCATTCTTCAGGAAAGTCCTCACCACGCTTGATGCTGGTGGGATCAGCTATTTGGCCAGGTGCCAGTGGAGCTCTTGGGCATGGAGGATTTAAGGCGAATTTCTTCATGTACTTAGGATTAACATATCGATATTCCCTCCATTCTCGTGCCCATTTTCGTTCAATCCTCTGGATGCGCACTTTGCGCTGACTTTTGTTTTCTTTGCCAAACTTGGCTTCATCAGGTGTGCAATAATCCTTGTATATTTCATCAGGGATCTCAAAAGCAGTCATGACCTCTGGTTTCTTTCCTCCTTTCTGCGGTCTCTTTCCTTCAGCCATTTTCTTCAGATGAGGAATTTGAACAATTGAACACTCTGAAGAAGTATGCAGTTTTTCTTCAAGGAACGCTGCAAATGAGTTAAGTTGATGAGAACCTAGTGATTCAGCAGCGGACATGAGTACCTGTGAACAGAGTGTAGGTGCGAGGAATTTGGAGAGGTCATATGCGTTCTCAGTAAATTTTCGAAAAGACAAGTTTTGAGGAATTTGACCAGTTGAGCCTTGAGGAATTTCACTAAGCATTCTTGTCTTAGGTTCCAGAGTTGTACAGATCGAAAATCCGCACAATTGAGGAATCTTGAAGAAATGAGTGCTTAGAGAGATGGATCAAGAGCATACAGTGTGTGAGGTGTTCATATGTGAAGATTTGAAGTGTAAAACACCTTTGAAGATTTTCAGAAGAGTTTGAGAATCAACGTGAGTAATAAAAGTGACTTTTAATTACCCGAACTGAAGAACACGACGAACTGAGATGAACAACGGTGAAGTTCGTCAAGTTAGATCTCCCACGCCCTAACTTGGCAGAGGGGGACAGCTATGGCGGCTGCGGAGTGAAGATTTCCGCGGCTGGCGCGAGTACGACGGCGACGAGGTCGAGGCAGTGAAGCTCTTCCTCACCGGCGGCGATGGAGTAGCGGCGGCGCTAGGGTTTGAGGAGAGCTCGAGCGAGAGACAGCGACCGAGCGGAGTAAATGAACTAAGGAAGGGGAGAGGGGTATTTATAGTCACAGTAAAAACTGTTCGTCCGAAGATTTTGGGACGAACATGCCCCTACCCTTTCTTCTTCACGCGACATGTGTCACCCACGTACAGTGCAGATGAGATCGTGTAAGATCGTGGGTGATTATAGTAATGCATCATGGGACGCGGAACGGTTTGAGCGGTAAAACCGAAAATCTGGATAAGATTTGTTTTAAAGTTTCGTTCGCAATTTCTTCAGCTGACAAGGACTCAGTGAAGACTTTGAACGAGTTTCAAATAGAACGCACATGAAGAATTTGTGAATAGATTTGGTTGAGTATAGCATAGAGGGGGAAGGGTCCGATCACATTCACTTAGCAGAAATCACAACTTGAAGAAATAGCAATAAGTGAATGCTGTAGAGGACATAAACT